>NC_067486.1:55654339-55959339 GCF_947179515.1 Apodemus sylvaticus | reverse complement strand
GGCACGTGTGCACACACTTGTGTGTCTACTTTCTGATGACGTCATACCCCACACATCCATCTAGGAAGCCCGGTCAACACGGGGCCCCTCACAGGGCTTGTCAGATGGCATGAGAGAAGGAAGCTAGGACACTGTGCTTTTTAACATCCTTCCAGGGACAGTGTGAGAATGGGGCCCAGTAAGAGGTGGTTGGATTAGCCACGACCCACGACCTCTGCGGCTCAAGCGGTGGTGGTGGTGGTGGTGGGGGGGGGGCGGGAGGAGCACATGTCCATCTTCAGTTACCAACTTCAGGCAGGCAGTCTGGAGCCCTGATCTACAGAAGTGGCAGTTCTTCAGCTGTGAAGAACACCAGGGTGCAGCTGGGAAACACTTATTTCCACGCAAAGGCCGCATGGGCACAGATTGAGCCGTGTGTCTGGGGACCACCAAGCGCGGGTGTGTTGTTGAATTTGCCCCAGGATCCGGAGTCATTAAGGCAAATGCTGCCCGTCTGACGCTCAGCCGCTAAGCACTGTCCATCACTTCTGCTGTGGGAAGCATGTCTCCATTTGTGTCCATCTCAAAGCTGCTAGGGTCTACGGAGAAAGAAGGGCCTTCTAAGAAGGCAGCAGCAGAGTGCACGGTCAGCAGCCAACCGTGAGATGAAGACATGAAGAAACTGGTGATCACCCAGGCCTTGGGTCCAACAACGGTGATCCGTACAGAAGTGGACACGGCAAAGTCCCATTCGGAGCATTTGCAGCCGCGCCAAGTATTAAAGCTAAGGCATGACTTAGCTTGAGTTACTAGAATGCCTGTCCCCAGTTGGGTGGGACCTTGGTCCCATTTCTGCACCATATTCTGAGGGATCCTGTCCTCTGACGGCCACGGGAGAATGAGATGGTGCTTTGGCCTTCTATAGCAGCAGGTGTCTCGGAGGTGTGGAAGTGGCCACACCTTTGGTTCTAGGTGGGAGGTCTGAGTAGCTGGTTTCTCTGGCCAATCTCAGTGAGGTTGGGAGGCCCAGGTGGGTAAGCTGGCCCCATAAAGCTTGTGTCTAGAGTGAACGCGCTAAGTTGTAGACAGAGGTTCTGGAGCCCCGCAGCTCTGTCTCTGTGCACAACAGGGCGTCCCTTCTACCCTTCTTTTTGAGGGTTAGCTCAGCCCCAAGCTCTTCCTGTGAGCGCAGATACCGCTGGCTCCCCTCCTGAGGCAGGTGGAGCTCCGGCAGTGGGCGGACTGCTGCACTCACTTATTTCCACAAAACAGCACCGAGGTGGGTTGCTCCTCTCCCCGCTGTGATGCTGGGCGCTCAGAAGACGGGGATCTGGTCTCTGCGGACCATGTCCAGGTCATCATCCAGAGTCAACAACACCTGAGGTGAGAGGGTTAGAGATGGGAAGGGAATATAAGTCCTGGCCACACCAAGTCCCTGCTTTCTCTTCATGACGCCCACAGACAGAAAACGACAAATCTCCTCAGCTGGTCTCACAGTTCTGAGTGATCCTCCATGCCTTGCTTTTAACTGGGGCTTATGGTTACTAAATTATAGCCCATTTATCAAGAGACTTAAATATTCATGAAGAGGGTTCTCATATGCTATTCTTGATGCTAGAGACATGACTGGGGGTAAGAGCGGCACCCATCCACCCGGAGCGCCCATTCACGAAAGGATCTTAAGCAGGAAGGAGGCACATGAGGCAGAACCCAGCATATCCCACAGTCCTTTGTGTGAGGCATAAATTACACTAGGGAGTAGGTGCTGCGGATGGTAAAATCTGTGGGTGAGGAGGCCTGGGTGGTCATTGCTTAGACAGTGACTAGGGGAAATGCAGTATAGCACTCACTGCACAAGAAGAAGGAGAGGAAGGATTCTAGGAGCTGGGGGGAGGGGGCGGTGAGGACACCACAAGAACACAGCCCACAGAACCAACTAAACAGGGTTCATAGGAGTTCACAGAGACTGGCCACAACCACAGACAGACCCTGTATGGGTCTGTGCTACGTCCTTGGCACGTACGCTATGGTTCTTATAGGGCTACCAGCCAGGGAGCGGATAGCGCTGACTCTTTTGTGTGCCTGAGACCCTTTTCCTCCTGCTGTGTCACATAATCCAGCCTTGATAGGAAGGGTTGTGCCCAGTCTTATGTAATTTACTATTCCATGTTCAGTTAGTATCCCTGGGAGGCTCGCTCTTTTGGGGAGGGGGTTGGGGATAGAGAAAGGGTGGATCTAGGGGAGAGGAGAAGGGAGAATGGATGGACTGGGAGGAGTGGGGGAGGGGAAATGCAGTTGGGATGTTATTTATGTAAAGAATAAAAATTAAAATAAAAAAGGAAGGAAGAAAGAAGGAAGAACAGGAGGGAGGAGAGAGGGAGAGAAAGAGAGAGACAGAAAGAGACGGGGAGAGAGAGAGGGCACATTCCTGTTCTGCTTCAATTCCCACCCCACACTGAACCATTTTGTTATCTTTTGTCCCTCCTATCAGAAAAGTCCAAGGGTCAGAGAGCGGCTGCACTTCCCACACTGGCCACTAGAGGGAAGCCCTGCTCTACTTTTGAGATTGCGTGTCTGGCCTCAGAGGGTTTGAAGCCATCTTGCAGTGACAACCCGGTTATCACCCCAGCCTGTGTTCAGGCACCACAGACATTGAATTGGGGGGAGGGGGAGGAATAAGTGCTGTAAGCGTGTCTACTCATGGATTCTGGGAAGGGGCACAAGCAAACTCAGGGACCCTAGATTTGGGACGTGCTCATTTGGTGGTTTCTTTGAGCTTCTCTTGGAATTTAATCTTCACAAAATACACAGTGAGACTGGAGGAAGGGAAAGAAGAGAGCCTGTGTGAGAAGGAGGAAGTCTGTGGATGAGAATTAGCCAATTAGCCCTCAGTGGTTCCCAGGGGATGCTGAGCATTTGAATCTGAAACCCAATTCCATCCAAGGGCACTGTGCAACTTAAGGAAATTAGTTTTGTCACTCTGTGTGTCCAAATATTGAAAAGTAGAGGAAAATGAAAGTTATAATAAGGTTATGACAAAGTTACAGAAAGTTATGACAAGGTTACAGAAAAACAAACCCACCAGGAGGTGATGGCCAATACACTGAATTGCGATGAAGAACTGCGGAGAATAACTAGAAGGAATAAAGAGGTGTGAGGACAGGAGCAGAGGGGAGCCCGGAGACTTCAGACAGAGCTGACTCACCAGGAAGGAGAAGAACAAGGCAGTAGCAGAGAGGAAGTGCCAGATGTCGTGGTCATCGAAGAAATCCAGCAGGACACACTCTCGGTTCTTCTCCCGGGATTCCGCTGGGGTTCTCTGTGGGGGGGGTGGGGACAGTGGGGTAGATGGAGGCAAGAGCCCCATGGTTCAACTATCTGAAGGCTTGGTTTGGGGAAGCTATAAAAATCCTACTAAGCGCTCCGAAAGTCAGCTTTCAAGGACTGTGTATACAATAGCTCATAGCAACGTTGACTATAGCGATGTTTATAACAGTCCAGACCAGAGACAAGGCCATCAAGAGATGGATGGACTGCTTACATGCACTGTGCTCTGCAATGGAGAACTTTTCAGTAGTTAGAAGACATGCTGCCGGGCGGTGGTGGCCACGCCTTTAATCCCAGCACTTGGGAGGCAGAGACAGGTAGATTTCTGAGTTTGGGACCAGCCTGGTCTACAGAGTGAGTTCCAGGACAGCCAGGGCTACACAGAGAAACCCTGTCTTGAAAAACAAAACAAAGCAAAACAAACCAACAAACAAAAGACATGCTGATGCAGGCCACACCATGGATGGCCTAGATATCATTACGCTGCATGGATAAACTCAGACTCAGAGGGCACATGGTATATGAATCTACCTCTAGGATAGTGTTTCTCAACCTGTTAGTAGAGGTTCCTTTGGGGATGGGGGGTTCACACATTAGATATCTTTCATATCTGCTATAGACATCACAATTCATAACTAGCAAAATTACAGTTCTGAAGTAGCAACAAGGTAGGTTTATGGTTGGGGGTCACCACCTCATGAGGAACTATATTAAAGGGTTGCAGCGTTAGGAAGCTTGCGGACTACTGCTCTAGGAAATGCCCAGACTGGCCACTCTATAGCCACAGAGGCGCGCTAACAGCTGGCAAGTACTAACGGTTCAAGGAGAAACAAAATGGCTGCCCTTGAGTTTTCTTTCTGGAGTCATACAAATGTTCTAAAATCAAATGTGCTGATGCTGTGGCAGAGCTGAGACTTCATGCATGTGCGTCAGACACAGCACCGGTTTCTGAGACCTCAGATTTTTCCTGTCTACAAGATAGACATAGTATCTGGCCCTGCCTTGCCCCGCCCCGCCCCACATTTGATGGATGACGACTCTGATGAGAGAGACTGTGACAATACGCTAATCAAGCGTTAAATATCTTCTGCAAACAGACTGTAAGAGAGAGTGAAGATCACGTTTGCAGTATCTACGGGGCTTTCAATTTCATGTAGCATTACCTCGGTAATGTCACTCGCCTACTATTTAAATGTGTTCGTTAAACCTTCTCTCCTCTGGAGAAGCTGGGAATTTAGATAATGGGGAATATTAAGAAAGCAAAAGAGCAAGAGAGGGAGGAAGGTTCCAAAAGGGATGGTGGAGAAAGAACTTGAGAGAGAGAGAGAAAGAGAAAGAGAGAGAAAGAGAGGGAGAGAGGGAGAACAGGCCTCTTACCTCCCAGCTACTGAGGTTCTGGAAGAAAAAGTACAGGGCGGCAGCCCACACCACGGCCGTGGCCACGATGCAGACGACGGGTAGGAAGAGGACCTTCTCAGAGCTCCGGAGCTGTGGAGAGACACCAACCACTCAGGCTGGAGCCCCCGCTGTGGGCGGGGCCCCCGGGCGGCCAGCCCCTCACGCACACTCACCTTCATGATGATGTAGAAAGCCAAGTAGAGCAGCAGGTTGCAGATGAAGATGCCCAGCATGTAGGAGGCAAAGTCCCTGGGCCGGTAGATCAGTCCAAAGAAGGCACTGTGGATGCGGGGTAGGGCGTTGGCAGCAGGTAAGAGGGGGTAACCACGAGTGGATCGGTAGCTGCTGCTGGGGAGTTCACTGAAAACACACTTTAAAATACAGGCCTGCGTGGTGTGATGGCAGGGACATCTTCTGAGAAATGCAGAGTAGGTGGGATGGCATATTATGAACCTCTGAATGCATTTGCACAAGTCAAGATGACCTTATCACCTTTTGGGATCACCATGTACATGTGGTTCCCTGCTAATGAAATGTCTTTAGATGCCTAGTAACAAGTATACAACTTAATAAATGATAAAACTTTTAATTTCTTACATTCACTTGTAGTGGCTTCACAGAGTTCTTTTAGGCAAATGCACTGTGAGGAGCCATCTTTCCTCGCTGGGTAAAATGGTTTTCCCAGAACCCTTTAGTGTTTTCATGAGTATAAACAGCACTGTTGGGGATCAGTGAACACTTGGGACATACTATATTTGTTTACATTTAAGATTATTAGTTTGGGGTGGAGAGATGGCTCAGTGGTTAAGAGCGCTGATCGCTTTTCCAGAGGTCCTGAGTTCAAATCCCAGCAACCACATGGTGGCTCACAACCATCTGTAATGGGATCCAAATGCCCTCTTCTGGTGTGTCCGAAGACAACCACTGGGTACTCACATATACATCGTTGAAAAAGATGCTTAGTTTATAAGACTTGATTACTGCAAGTAGGATTACCTCAGTAATTGGTTTGTCAGACTTTACAAGTTTATGCCAACTGTCCATATTTAATTTAGCACTGAAGTTTGCTCTGTCTGAAGGTTAACTTTAAGTTTGTTTCAAATTTCTATTCAGTATAACAAACTATTTGTAGCCCTCTACTCCAAGACAGGATTTCTCTGTGTATCCTTGGCTGGCCTAGAATGTGCTCTGTAGACCAGGCTAGCCTTTGTCTCCCATGTGCTGGGATTAAAGGCTATGCTACCACACCTGGCTGTAACTCTTCTTCTTTATCTCCCTATTTGAAGGACTTTTTTTCCTTTCTGAAAATAAATATACTTTAAAAACCTTTAGTGTGATGGATGGGAAACTGAGGCAGGAGGATTGCCATGAGTTTGAGGCGATCCTGGGCTACACAGTAAGGATAAGATATATCAAGACTAGATAGCAAGACCCTGTCTCAATAAGAAAAACTAACACAGCATAAAACAAAACAATTGTATCTTGACTTTAGGAAACAAAAAGAAATAATTGAAAAGTAGGGTTTTATCAAACTAAAATACATAAAATACAGTTCACAGAGTGAAGAGGAGAGAAAATAGTTGTCAATAATTCTAGATTGATTATGTTGGGCTAAAATCTGTCCTGGATAGTTTTTTTTTTTTTTTTTTAGCGATTAATTCTTGTGAAAGGGTCCAGCCCACTGTGGGCGGAGTCATCCCCTAGGTCCTGGGTTGTATAAGGAAGCAGGCTGAGTAAGCCAGGAAGCAGGCTCCTCCATGCGGTCCCTTCAGTTCCTGCCTCCAGGTTCCCGTCGTTAGTTCCTGTTATTACTTCCTTTGGTGACGGGCTACAGCTGTGGTCTGAAAGAAACCCTTCCCTGCATTTTGTCAGTGGGCTCATTGCATCAACAGGAAAGAAAAGAAAACATTCTCCAAAATAGAATTCACAAAACAATAACGCAAAAACCACGTAATACAACTTAAAAATGGGCAGCTGAGGGATGAGGGTCTGGCTCTGGGGTTAAAGTGCTTGCGGCACAAGCATGAGGACCTGAGTTCTAATCCCCGGGCATGCCAGAGCACACCATTAACGCCAGAGCAGAGACAGGTAGATCCTGGCGCCTTATTGGTCAGGCTGACTCATCAAAATACTAAGCTTCAAGTTCAGTGTGCGACCTTTTCCTGGAAAATAAGTGGAGAGCGATAGAGAAAACCCCCAGATCACAGCAGACGACCTGAATAGGTCCCTTTCAAAAGACTATATATATATGGTCAACAAAGATATGACATCATTGAGATCTAAGTTGACATGGTGTTTTGTCAGGACTTCTGTTGTCTTCACTCTGTTTGCTTTGACTGCACTGAGGATTGAGCCATTTATATTTTATTCTGAGAAAGGATCTTGATTAGATGTCCAGGCTGGTCTTGAACTTGGGATCTTCCTGCCTTAGTATCCCAAGTGTCTGGGTTATAGTGTGTACCAATACATCTGCTTCCACCCTTTTCATTCTGACTCACTGGTTTATATTTTTAATTTTGTATCAGTGCTTGCCTCTCTCTGTTTTATCATGTTTTTTTTTTTTAAAAAAAAACTATATTAGATTGCCTTATTGGGCTAGCCTATGCCAACCCATGTGGCAGCACATATGGCTATCTAAATTTAAATTAATTAAAACTAAATAAAAATCGAAAAGCCAGTTCCTCAGACACATTGGCTGCATCTCAACTTCACAATGTCCACATGTTAATACTTTTTATTAGACCTGTGTCGTACGGAACATTTATATAATTCCAGAACGTTCTATTAGATAATGTTGGAGCAGTTACTACATCCTGGACCCTTCCTTCCTTCTGTTACCCTTGCCTTTCAGAGACCATGGAAACTTGCCTAAGCACATAGTCTTTGTAATAAAAGCCTGGCCTCTCAGCTCTAGCTCTAATTTAAATCCACACATTAACTGGAGACCGCTATTTGTCTTCCAGCCCAGATCCTGGCAACTCTCTCCACTTAGATAAATTTTCTTTTATGTGTCCTAATAAGGCAATTAAACTATCAGAAGAAAGACACCTCATGTCTCTCAACATTTATTCCTAAGTAATTTGAGTGCTAAGCTGTTATTAACAGCCTAGAGTTTTATAGTCCGACTGACTGCATTTTAGATTATGTAGGAAATGCCACCCTTCCAGATGTTGAACTCCTCAGCTCACTATAGACTCTTGAGGGACTTCTCTCAGACTCGTCACTTGGCAATTTGGTACAAAACTGCTCTGCTCTTGCTCTGACTGTCCCCTGCACCCCCTCTCTCTGTCTCTTTCTGTCTCTCTCTCTCTGACATACACACACACATGCACACACATGAGTGCATGCACACACACACACACACACACACACACACAGGCTTTCTTCAGGGCCATATGGGAATGATTCTTCTGGGGGAAGACACAAATGGATACTGACCAGTAAGTAGATGCTGACATTTACAAACATGGGATCTGTATATACTGAAGATTGGTCGTAGACTGCTGCTGCTGTAAACATGATTGCATGTATGTTCCGATTGAGAGAATTAACATTTGGATTTTTATTTTATTTTATTTTGGTTTTTTCGAGACAGGGTTTTTCTGTATAGCCCTGGCTGTCCTGGAACTCACTTTGTAGACCAGGCTGTCCTCGAACTCAGAAATCTGCCTGCCTCTGCCTCCCAGAGTGCTGGGATTACAGGCGTGTGCCACCACCTGGCAAGAATTAACATTTGAATGCATAGATAAGAATGGACTTCGGGGCTGGAGAGATGCTCAGTGGTTAAGAGCACTGACTGCTCTTCCAGAGGCCCTGAGTTCAAATCCCAGCAACCACATGGTGGCTCACAACCATCTGTAATGGGATCTGATGTCCTCTTCTGGTGTGTCTGAAGACAGAAACAATGCACTTGTATGCATACAATAAATAAATAAATCCTTTAAAAAATGGACTTGGGCTAGTGTTCAGCTCAGTGGGAGAGAATTTGCTTAGCATGCTGGAGGCCCTGTTTCATCCATTGCACCAAAGAAAGAAAAGAACAGAGGTGAGCGAGACACAGTGCACACATCTATAACTTCAGCGGTCAGGAGGTGACAGAAGGCCAGCCTGGGCTACAGGAGACCTCGCCTGAGAGTGATTCTTTTAAAATAACATTCATGTTCAATACTCTATGCCTATTGGAGAGAGGGGGAAGAGAGGGAGAGAGAAAGAGAGAGAGAGAGAGAGAGAGAGAGAGACCCTCTGCCAGGGAATCACAAAATTATGTGTCATCAAACTTCACACCCCCTGATTGGACCTGACATCCTACAGGATTACATAAGAAAAGCGAGGACGATCACTTTGTCGCGTGGGGAGATGGCGTCCTTATGCATATCAGGAACAGGGACTCTTTTTCCTATCAAATGTCACAGAGCTGGAGAGCCACACAGAAGACTCACGTGCTTTTGAGGCATCGAGGAAGTGTGTCATGTGTCTGCGCCTGCTGGGCCTCTTGTCCCTGCTCCCCTGGGGAGGAAGGACCAGGGGAAGGAAGGGGACAAGGTGCGGGAGAGCGATAAGGCTGGAACAGAAAGAAGGCGAGGGAGAAAGAGCAGAGTCACATGCACACACACACACACATACACACATATACACACACATGCACACACACACACACAAACACACACACATGCATGCACACGCATGCGCGCGCGCACACACACGCACACGCACACACATGCACACACACGCACGCACACACGCACATACATGCACGCACACATGCACATACATGCTCGCACACGCACGTGCACATACACACACACACACACACACACACACGCACGCACGCACACACACACACACACACACACACGCACGCACGCACGCACACACACTCACCACATCACAAAGGAAGGAAGATGTACTTTATGAAAACTAATGTCTCAATGGTCATTATGCAAAGTTCTACAAAATAATTAAAATTATGTTGCATTTTTGCCCTCATGGGCATAATCCCTTCTTTCCTTCCTTCCTTTCTCTCTATCCAACCATCCATCCATCCAATCAATTTGTCCACATAGATATTTGCCTTGTTGAGAAAATTCTATCAATGCATCAACTATCAGCAAAGTGTGCTCTGCAAAGCGGGGAGGGGAGGGAAGGGGAGGGAGGTTAGAGGAAGCCCCTACTAGCGTACAATAGCTTCCTAGCGCTATTTAATTAAAATTTTTATTTAATTAAGATATTTAATTAAATATTTAATTAAAATATTTAATTAAAATTAAATTTATAAAATTAAAATTTTAATTTAATTAAAATATTTTATTTAGGTATCTATTTGTATATTTGAGCATATCACGGTATGTGTGTATGTGTGTGTGTGCATATGTGTAGGTCATGGGACAACTGGTGGAGTTGGTTCTTGCCTCTGACCCCGTAGGCTCTGAAGCTAACCTCAAGTTGTCAGGCTTTACAGCGTGTTCCTTCACCAACTGAGCCATCTCTCCAGTTTCCTAGTGCTTATTATTGGTTTTTTGCTTGTTTGTGGAAGGATTCCTTTTTATCAGCTCTCTGGGACAAGCAGTTTAACTGTCTCCTAAATTTCAGATTTCCTTGTAAAATGACAGCAAGAAAACATGTGAAACTACACATTACAGATATCAATAATGATTTAGAAAAAAAGCCACCATCTCCCATAATTCCACTTACAAGGACCAGTTAACCAGATTTCCCACAATGAGCAACACCATCCTGTCCTGGAAAAGAGAAAGGCGAGTGTTAGACAGGCTGCTTCGCTAGCAGCTCCCTGGGAGGAACAGCATGGGCGGCGGGACAGCAATGGCCTTGCTGAAATCCTTGCTCTAATCCTCAGCCAGAACGAACAGCAAGACCTGACTACAAACAGCTGTAACTCAGCGAAGCAGGGTGTGGCTGTCCCCACAGGGGTGAGTGGAGCTGAGCGGACGGACACAGCTGTCTGCAGGAGGCTGGTGAAGGCACCCATTACTCAGCAGCTAGTATTCATTCCGCTGTCTGTTCCCCGTGTCCTCCATCGCACAGTAACTTTTCACTCCTGACCTCAGTCTTACCCCTAAGGACTGGGTGCTGAGAGATGAGATGCAGAGGAACGCCCATATGGTCGAGATTACTCTGAATAAAATTTATATTCTCCATCTGTTCTTGCGCCTTTGTTGCTACATAAAACTTCTATTTGATCATACTTTCTCCTACATTACCAACTCTCTGCTTTCTTAAGTGATCCATCCAATTAAAAAAATGTCTTTTTTTAAAAAAAAAAATTCTTTAATCCCAGTACTTGCAAGTGAATCTCTTGAGTTTGGGGCTTTGTCTGCATAGCAAGTACCAGGTCAGCTAGGACTACACAGGGAGACCCCGTCTAAAAGCAATGAAAATAAGTTTATTCACTTACTGGACTAGTGAACATCTAAAACAGTGCTGCCAGCTGCTGGTGAGGATGGGGGCCGCCAGAACATTCTGTTTACCAAAAGGAGCGTGTATAGGAATACAAATGATTCTGCCACTCTGGGGGGACAACTTGGCGTTTTATTTTGTTTCTAACAAAAAACTACCTGTTTACCATGTGACTGAGCAATCTCTCTGTATGCTATGCATCTAAATTAGCTGAAAATGAAGGTCAAAAAAAAAAAAAGCCTGCCTGTGATTACTATATTAGCTTTATTTGTAATTACCCAAATCAGGAGGCAACAGGCATCCTTCTGTAGGTCTACAGATATATAAATGCTAGTACTATCCAATTGTAGAGTAGTATTCAGAACTAAATAGAAGTGAGCTGCCACTTCATGGGAACAACATGGGGGATATATTTCTAAACGAAAGGGGTGAGTCTGAGAAAGTGTCACATGACGTAAGTCCAATCACATGGCACACTGAGAAAAGCAAAACAAGGTGGCAACCTTGTAGAGGCAGATCAGTTGGCAGTGACCAATGGAAGGAGAGGTGAACAGGCAGGGTGCAAAGGGGTGTTAGGCTAGCAAGGTTGTTCTGTGTGATGGTAGGTATGCTTTGAAGCCTGCCATTAAATGTCTGACAAAATCCAAACAGGGGTCAGTTCCGTGTGACCCACAGGCTGATGGTGGGTTCTGAGGCTGCTTCGTGCAGCAGCCTGAGACAGTCATGCATGTGTAGACGCCCTGAACACGTGGAGAATCTTGCACCGTTTGCTCAGTTTTGCTGTGAAGCTAAAATTGTTCTACACTTTAGATATTGATTGTCCTACCTGGCTTACGGCCCAGGCATGCCCAACTCCCCAGACACTCAGAGGTCCTGATGGACATTATAGTTCTCACCTAAAGCAAACCCCCTGCTTCAAGGCGCTCCATTTTCCCTGCCCAAGTTTGTAAGGCCAAGATCTCCGTATTTCTTGATTTGGAAATCCTTCTGATTATATGATCATTAGCTGAGCGCGTACTGAATTCTTGTGTGCCAGGGAAGAATACAGCATCCGACCTGAGCACAGAACTGTATAAAAGCCAAGGCTGAGGATGCAGATGATATAAGTGGCCTTTCAGTTGACTACTTTCCAAGGTCAATGGCCAGGAAACCGAGGCAGGGCTCAGACTCCAGCCTCTTAGGCTTAGTATAGAAGTGTATAATATTAGGACTAGAGGGGAGAATGTTAAAGAAACATATCAATCATCAAACAATGACTACAGTTTAATAAAGTTTGTGCTATAAAAATGTACACAGGTGATAATGTAGAAAGTGACAGTTCCCAATCGTGCTGGGTCATCTGGGAAGAGGGAATGTCACCTGAGAAAATGACTCTATAATTGCAAGTCGGTGGGGACATTTTCTTGATTATTGATAGATGTGGGGAGACCCAGCACACTGTGTGTGGGTGGTGCCACCCCTGGGCAGGTGGTCCTGGGTTCTCTAAGAAAACAGCCTTGAGCAAGCCATGGGGAGCAAGCCAGTGGGCAGCACTCCTCCATAGTCTCTGCCTCAGTTCCTGCCTTGAGGTCCTGCTTTGACCTCATTCAGTGGGTGACTGTGATTGGTAATGTGAGGCAAATGAGCCCTTTCCTACACAAGCGGGTTTTGGTCTAAGTGTCCTATCACAGCAACAGTAAACAAACTAATACATGAATGAATGTGATCAGAAGGAACAATCTGTTCCGGGACCATGCCACTTCACACCTGCTGTCTTGGTGAAACTATTACAAGTGTGAAATTTCATTTTCATGATGGCATCTGTTCAGATTAACTATAAAGGCATTCTGCCTTGATTTTCCTCATAGTAATCATTACCATTTAAACATTGGTGTATTCCAGGCAACATCCATCATGGATAGGGTAAAATTCCATGTGGCCCCACCCTTCAATGACGAGTTATAGGTAGCCAGTGACTACTTAGAGAAGAAGAGTCAGCCTCCTCCAGGGAGAAGCTCACATATACATACATACATACATACATACATACATACATACATACGTACATACATACATACAATAATTGAAGAGGCCATGAATTTGGGAATTTGGGAAGGGAGAGGAAGAGTCAGGCATAATGTTGATACAGTGGTCATCAGCAAAGTTCTCAGAAAGGAAAGTAAGACTAAAACATATATACCATGTAAAAAGTTTGGGGTGTGTGTGTGTGTTTACTTATATATATTTCCTTTATCTTCTTAACAGACTAGCAAGTATTTGGTTTATAAAAATAGGACCACTTTTTAAAAATCTTCCCTTCTTAGAAGAGTAAGAAATATGATTCCCCACCGACTGGAAGGCAGCCACCTCAGGCCATCTGGTCCTTTGGAGTTCTGGAGGTTTGAGTCACTGCCCCAAGCCTGGCCCTCCCGCTATGCCTCCATTTTCTGGGAGATGGCCAAGGAACACAGGAACATGCACGTACCATATACAGAGGTCTGCTGCATTGCTGGATACAGTCCGTGTAGAACACCATAGCAGCCCGCCGGAAGATTCCCAGATCTGTGTTGACACAATCACACCATGAAAACACACAGAGAAAATACATACGCTGGGAAATGACCTGAGATTGGGGGCCAGGAGGATGCCATCTGTACTCTATTAAAGGCCATTAGAATGCTTTGCATCTGACAGGTGATCTATCAAGTCTGTCTGTCTGTCTGTCTGTCTCTATCTATCTATCTATCTACCCATCAATCTATCTATCATCTATCTATCTATCTATCTATCTATCTATCTATCACATATCTATCTACCCATCAATCTATCATCTATCTATCACATATCTATCTACCCATCAATCTATCTATCGTCTATCTATCTATCTATCTATCTATCTATCTAATCATCTATCACATATCTATCTATCTATCACCCATCTATCTATCTATCACATATCTATCCATCTATCTGTCTATCTCTGGTATAAGTATGTGGTATAGAATACGATGTTGTTTTGGAGGGCGTACCATGCACATGCACTATATGGTAGAAAGGCTGTCAAGGGACATGAACGGCAAGCAGCTGCCCCCCTTCTGCTTCCGTCAGCTAAGCTACCATTGTTTACAGGTCTCTCTGGTGGGGTTTCCTATCAGCAGAGATGTAATGGGACCCTCAGATCTACCTTAAAACACTTGCCCCCTTACTGGGAATGGGGAATCCCATCTGGTAAAGGTTCTGATCTACACTTCTCAGTGCAGTGATGAGTTACTGAGTTCTGAGCCCAGAGGTAATGGGCTGTACTAAGAATATTTAGAAAGAGTATCAGAACAGAAACAACACTCAGAATTAATTATTAAGGAATGGAAGTTAAGATAGGGTGAGAAAAACAGGAAAGGGTCTTTTACATGTAGTCCCATGTAAGTCACGTTTGGGACGGAGGGGCATTCCCTGTGAGAGGTCTCGTTGTTCCCCTCAGAGTCAAGGTCAAAGCTATTCCTGGCCTCAAAAGTAAGACTGAGTGTGCCCAGAGCCAGCTCTGCTGAGAGTGGACCCCAACTCCTCTGAGGCTCTCCTGCCCTTCCTGGCTAGCCTGGGGCTGAACTTAACAAAGCAAGGAGCCTGGCTATGCGAGAGGCCGGAAGTGATGCACCCCAGCATGGGCTGGAAGGCAGACTGGCTTCCAAGCCTTTCTCCAGACCATCCTCCCGTGCAGCCTGCCTGACTTAGAAGGGGAAAGAGGGGTCAGAGCTGGCCGACAGCAAGATGGGTCTATGAACAGTTTAGACCCCCCTGCAAAGGGTGGTAGAACATTACCTGTGTCAGACACATCTGAATCAGTGGGAAGCAGAGAAGAAATAAGAGAGAGAAAGGATCTGTAAGAAGGAAGCCAAATAGGTAAGCGGCGGCTCGCTTTGTTTTGTTTCTCTTAAAACGATGGCTTTACTTCGTATTTGTAAAGTGATGTTCCCTCCCCCTCCCCACCCCCATCCCCAAGGAGGACATGGACTCTGCCTTTCTCAGACACTCAGAAAGCTCCTTCCTAAAGAATAAATAGGGGCCTTTTCTCTTCCATCCTACGGTTATCTAGCCCTTGCTGCTGGGAACCCGTTTTCTCTCGTGTCCAACCCACAAGGTCTAATTTGTGGGGTCTGAGACAAGGGACACAGTCGTAACCTGGACAAGTGACTCTGTGGTTTTGTGTCCACTTATAACATGCTCTACCTTGCCACCGATGCTTTTCCTACCTTTGTGCAGAGAAATGAACAACTAGTAAGACAGTTAAGGTGTCCGGGAAGGGGGTAGAGTGCTTAGAGATAGCTGAACTGTCTGTTAGTGTGATTTCCGGCCTGTGGATTGCCTTTAAACACAGTCGTTGGCAAACCAAACAGCTGTTGGGTCACAGATCCTCACATCCTGCCTCACTAGCCCCCAGTTGGGGCACAGGTCACCTTCCCCTACATCCTGTCAGGACAGTGCATAAGCAAGCCTGCTGTGGCCTTTGCTGTCTCCATCTATCTGCCTTACAGTTGCACACCCAGCCTCACCCGCCACACCCAGGTCCAACCTAGAACTTGGCTTTTCTCTAGTGCCTTCCTGGCTTATAACTCATGACACATAGGCTAGACCCCGTGTTGTGATTTCCCTTCCCTTCTCTGTGAAACCTGTAAGACCAAGAAAATCCCCCTTGTTCTCTGGAGTTGAAAGCTATGACCCTTCAGGGCAAAGTCTTGCCCCTCAGTGAGGACTCTCTGCTAGTGTAGCTCTTGGGAACTGAAGGATCTGTCTCCCTCTCCCCTCAGAGTCCCCTCATGCTGCCTGTGGCCATGATGCTGAAACTATCCTGCTAAGGCTGATAGAAAGGAAATCCCTTAGCTACCGTTCAATAGACCTGCTGTTCAAACAGCAGGTTTTGATTTTGCTAAGTCTATGACCACCTGGGGACACTTCCCTGGGGACAGAAATGAAAACTAAACTCCATCTTCTAGGTGCCCTTCCCAGTTGAAAGGAACCCCCCACCCTGCATTGTTTGCAGGAGACCTCCCTGTGAGCTTGCATCAGACTGAACTTTGGTCTATCATCCAAAGCTCCTTGCAGAGGGCCTTCCTCTCTGTAACATGATCCAGAGACCACCTCATCCCTGCCCTTCCAGAATTAAGGATGACAAGGGTCTCACTGCCGTTGCTCTCAGGTTGCCCGGAGACCCCTTAATCACCTGTCAGCATATATGTCTTGTGAATCATCACTTTATCAATAAATCCTCATCCATCTTTTTATGGAACAACTCTCTCCTGGTGTGACCCTCTTTATTCACTGCCCACGCCTCATATAAACTATCCCTTGTATATAAGATGATTGTGGTCTCTGTTATATTACTGCTTGCACGCTACTGCCATTGGCATGACAGGACCTGGCAGGGGTCATTCCCACCACTTAATTCTGTATTCATTTATCTGGGAGAGAGCAGAACAAGGCTCTGAGTTAGTTTCCTTAGGGCAATTTGTATGACCTCATAGTTTTTGGTCTGAAGTAGGAGGCATGAGAACAACTTATCAAATATCCTTTGGAAGTACATTGCCTAAGGAAGGGTCGATCTACTATGTCCAAGGGGAAAACTAAGTCATGTCAGTGTGTGTGTGTGTGTGATTAAAATGGGACCTTGCTATGTAGCCAAGCTGGCCTTGAACTCACCATTCTTCTCCTTTGACCCTTCAATTGCTGATATAACAGGTACCCACCGCCAGTCCTAGATTGAGAATATGTGGGAGTTGATCTTCTAGTGTTTAAGACACTTGTTCATACTGGATTGCTTTGGGCAAGAGAGGTTCCTTATTTTAGAGGGTCCTCATTACCCTTGGAGTGAGAAATCTACACATGGAACTTCCACTACGAGATTACATTATGGATTATCAAAATTCCATCCCCAAATACTCCTGGACCTGCACTCAGAACCTGTAGAGCCTCCTCCCCATTTATCCTCCCGAGGTCAGAGTTCCATTGGTGCACACTTCCAGGGACAAAGAATGACCAAGCTATTACTACTTGTGTGGCATGTGAGTGGACATTAGACATTGGATGTCCTTAATACTCTGTGATCTCTCGAGACGTAGCACAGAGCCAGAGGTAGGGAGGACACATATGTTCTGTACTGTTCTTCTGAGGGATCAAGAATTCTAAATTTTAGCCTGACCTTTCTAGGCTATAATGAAAGCCTCTTTTTGTTTCTTTTGTTTTTTGTTTTGTTTTGTTTCCTTTCCTTTCCCTTCTCCTTCTTCCCTCCCTCCCTTTCTCCCTCCCTCTCTCCCTTCTTTCCTTCCTTCCATCCTTCCTTCCTTCTGTCCCTAGAGATCACTTTAGCACTGAGTTCTGCTCCTAGCTTGTCCGTGTCTTCCTCTTTGCCCGCTCTCTCCATCCATTCTTCTCTCTAACCTCCCATACATCCTTTATTTTTTATTCTTTTATTCTTTTATTTTTAGTATCCTTTAGTGTCTGCTTTATAACTTGAAATGTTCACGTTTTGTTGGTGAACATTTGTTTTTATTTGCACTCTTTCTCTGGACTCTGCCAATATTAGGGGCACGTCTATGAATATGTCTCAAAGTATACAAATGAGTTTTTAAAAGTAGGACTCCCAATATGCTAAAACCATTTTAAAAATACTCCAAAACATCTTGAGCCTCCTCCAGCGTGTGATGGCTGACTGACGGGAGATGACAAGCTAATTTTCATATAGCACTCAGTCCACCCTGTCGGAAGGAGTACAGTATGGGAAACTGGTCTCGAAAGTTTCTGTCCTTGGATCTAGAAATAGTGCATGATTCATGCCTGGCAACCATTTAGCATTAGAAAAATGTTCCTTTTTGAATGCTGCAGATGGAGAAAGGTTCCTCTATGTAGGGCTCATGGTATACTGGTACACTGCTCTTCCTTAGGACGCTTCCCTTTTTTTGGGGGGGGGGAGGCTTTATTGAGACAGGGTTTCTCCATATAGTCCTGGCTGTCCTGGAACTCACTTTGTAGACCAGGCTGGCCTCGAACTCAGAAATCTGCCTGCCTCTGCCTCCCAAGTGCTGGGATTACAGGCGTGCGCCACCACCACCTGGCCTCCCTTTTCTTTCTAACCCAGGGAGGTCTCTATGTGGTCCTGGATGCCTTGGAGCTTGATATGTAGACCAGACCATCCTCACAAAGCTCTGCTTGCCTAGTGCGGGGATTAAAGTCACATGCCACTATGCCTGGCCTAATGCCCTTTGAACTTTTGGTGGTTTGCAGAGTGTTTGCAACCAGCAGGTGGAGGTGTGCCCCAGCTCTGAGGTGTGGGAAGATACCATCTCTCAGCTGAAAGCAGAAATAGTGGCTTATAGATCCTATAAGGAGGAAGACATTCTCAGAGACACACAAACGTGGCAGGGAGTTCAGAGCCCATGTCCATGATGACCGCTTTCCTTGAGGGCGGGCGAGCGACAGCCCTGGGCTCGCTTCCCCGGGGAAGTCCGTGTGTGTTGACTCACCTATCTTGAAGCGGCCCATGTAGTAGATTTGGGTGCTGAGGGCTAGAGACGCGAGAACGTGGATGGCCGAGAAGACGACCCAGAACCACACATCGTTTTTTCCAAACACCTAGGGATGAAGATGGGGTTAGTGTCATCTGTTTCCCCAGAGAGCTCAGGAGAATCGTTGTCTCCTATTGGGGCTTATCATAGAAAACAAAACAAAACAAAGAGAAAACAAAACTAGCCATCGCTAAGGACATGCTGTCAAATCATCTTCTAAGTATTTATACGCAAATCCACACATGAGTGCTATTCTCAACCATGGCCAGAAATACTTCTTTTTTTTTTGCATCAGGCTGCAGCAGATGAAGAGACTCATAACTGGTCCAAAATGCTGAGAACTCTGAGGATAAATGGGGCATTATATCAACCACCCCTAAGGCTCATGGAACAAGATGGGAATGGTGGGGGGGTGGCAAAGATTTAAGAGCTGACAGACAGCGAGGCATGCTGGGAGTTCCTGCCTTCAGCACACAACATGGTGGTCACACTCATGAACTCATTGAAACTGTGGTGACCTGTCCAAGTTCAAGCCATCCCAACCTTCCAGTGAAGGGCTCATGGGGCCTCACCCCCAGCTGAGGAGCTATTGGCAGTCGATGGCTGCTGAGGGACGGAGAGCCATTTTGGGAGGGGGTGATGAGTGGCTATTGGTGGGTTGTTCACGCTCAGGTGGATGGCCTTACACCCGGTCTCATGTGTGCAGCACCGACTAGACTCAGTAGGTTATAGAACCAGCAAGATGAAGAAGATGCCGAGGTTTGGAAGGGGATGTGCTGGGCGTTGTGGGTGGCTTGAGGAGGTGGGAGGAGGAAATTGGGGCTGGGTGTGCCTGAGATACATTATATACAGGTAGAGCATTATATACAAATTGCCAAAGAATAAATAAAAATGTTTCTGAAAAGCCTTCTAGTCCTGTGTGCATTTTATCTTCTTACCTCAAAACTCACAGGAATCTTTCCGTACAGTGCACAGAAAAAACAAATGGCTATCTAGCCAAAAGGAAGAGATGGATCAGTAATAGAGGAACAATGGATGGGCAGTCAGTTCAGAGCTGGGGGGAGAATGCTCTTCAAATAACTGACGTTGGCTAGCAAGTATGGTCCATCCGTGAAATGATTTCTCTTTGAGGTTGGCTTCTCTGAGCAATTTAAATGTATCTATTCCAGTTTTGGCATGACTTGGAATTCATTTTAACATAGAAACCAACCTCAGCTTGTTTTACAGGTGATTATTACATGCTTAGAAACCAACAGCTAAGTAATTGAGCCAGAGAACCTTGAACAGACCCAAACCCAAGAACCCAAGGCCCAACAAAAAAACACACAACAAAAGGTTCCCCTTCACCCAACAACAACAAGTCACCCTTTTCAGGGTCAGACTGCAGGCAGATGGAGAGGCACCCACCACTCCGAGGACCGTCAGTGTGATGACCACAGCGAAGGAGGCGTAGGCAGAGTAGGCGCTGGCATTGATGTCCGGGTGGCGGGTCTGGTAGAGTTTCAGCATGCAGAGGCCAGCGATCATGTACATGAAGGACGTGTCTGGGGACCCAAGTCAAGAAGCTCAGTGGGTCTCTGGTAACAACACTCTAAGCTTTTCCTTAGCTTCTGCCTCCCCTGTGGCTCAGTGGAATATTTGCTGACGTGGAGAAGTCTCTAACATAGCAGCCCTGTTAGGTGCATCCTCTAGGCCTGGTTCTCAACCAATGAGTCACAACCCCAAAGATCATCAGAAAACACAATTCACCCAGCACAGGAAGCTCAAGGAGAAGGAGAACTTAACTAAGGGTGCTTTGGTTCCTCTAAGAAAGGAAGCAAAATACTCACAGGAACAATAAGGGAAACAATGTGAGGAGCAGGGGCTGAAGAAAAGGCCACGCAGAGACCGCCCTACCTGGGGATTCATCCTATAAACAGTCAACAAACCCTGACACTACTAAGGACGACAAGAAGTGTATACCAAAAGGAGCATGCAATGGTTGTCTCCAGAGGGGCCCTGCCAGAGCCTTAAAAATTCAGAGGCAGATGCTAGCAACCAACTATTGGACTGGGCATGGGGTCCCCAATGGAGGAGCTATAGGGTAGTCCAGAAGAGCTGAAGGGGTTTACAGCCCCACAGGAAGAACAATGACTTCGGCCACCCAGATGCCCCAAGACTCCCAGGGACTGAACCATCAACCAAGGGACACACATGGTTCCAGCCAAAAATGTGGCAGAGGAAGGCCTTGTTGGGCATCAGTGGGAGGAATGGTTCTTGGTCAGGTAAAGGCTCAACAGAGGCCCCAACAAAGGGAAACTGAGGGGAGGAGGTGGGAGAGTGTCAGGTGGAGGGGGCATATATGTGGGGGCAGAGGGAGGGAGGAGAGATTGGGGGTCTTTGGAGAGGGGGAACATTGGGAAAGGTTTTACCATGGCAATGTAAATGAAGATGATATTCAATTAAAAAATAATTAATTAAAAAAACACAGATATTTACATTATGATTCATAACAGCAGCAAAATTACAGTTATGAAGTATCAACAGGAATATTTTTATGGTTAGGGGGTCACCACACTATGAGAAACTGTGGTAAAGGGTGGCAGTGTTAAGAAGTGTGAGGACCACTGCTCTAGGAAGATCCTGTGTCCTCTATTTCCAACCCGGCCCCATCCACAAATCTATTTTGGTTCTCAGAAGGTAAACGTCAGAAGGGGTAAGTAAATAGCTACCTCATTTACAAGGGTATGCACATTCTAAACTTTATATTTGACACTGGGGACCATAAAAATAACAAAAACCCAAAAACCAAACAAACAGAAAACAAAACCCTTTAATGGTGATAGTTCAGGCAGAGAGACGGTAAGTGTCAGGTAGAAGCTGTTCTCAGCATCCTGAGATGCAGTCGCATTCACTGCTCTATCTCTGTGCAGAACATAATAGCCCACTAATGGAAAATAGCTACCCATTAAATGCAGCCCAGCTGTTCTACAGTTCTGGAGACAGGAAGCAAAACAACAACGGGATGCTCATCCGACTCAATACTTCAGCGAAATATTTAAATGCCCGACAGTAGCGAGTGCTAACACTGATGTGGGGAATAAAGGCTATCAGAGCTAGCCCTGGTGGGAACACTCTGGAGAGAAACTTGTTAAACAGAAAACAGAGGGTGCACAAGCCAGGCGGTTAAGTCTGACCTATTGTGGCGTGTGATCGTGTTGCATACTTTAAACCCCAGCACCCAGGAGGAAGAGATCGGCAAATCTCTGTGAGTTTAAGGCCAGCCTGGTCTAGACAGTGAGTTCCAGGACAGCCAGAGCTGTACAGTCAAATCCTGCCTTGAAAAAACCAATCCAAACCAACCAAATGAAACCATTATCTTTGAATGTGGGTGGCCGTGTACAGGTCTTACTTTCCTCATTTTTATCTTACCGTCGTGTCTCTTAGATGGGTCTCACTGTATGCAGTCTAGAGATCCTCTGGGCTCTGCTTCTGGGAGTGTGGTTTACAGGCAGAGCCCACCACTCCCGTTCTTCACCCTTATGCTACATTTTAATGCTAAATTGGTATCTACCATCTTTTCAATTCATAACACCCTTTTCGCTTCTTGGCTTCAGGAAAGCTAACCCTGATCTTGGAAGGGATAGATCTGATTAGTCCAAAGTTAATCCATTTTTCCTTGCTGATAGTTGTAGCAACCTAGACCTGAGCTCACCAGCATCTAGGGAATGGTTCAGGAATGTACTATTACTGTTGGAGCTACTGAGGTCTGAGGGAACACTATCCTGAGGCTTCTTCTGAAGATTTTTCCTTGCTGTAAGTTCCTCCAGGACATCTTGAACCTGCTCTGAACCAGGAGAAGGAGACCTAAGACCTAAGGAGAAGCGAAAATCTATTATGGACACCTTTTCCAGCATGGGAGAAGTTATCTTAGGGAGAAAGCCAACACATAGGCTAGGGACATGTGAAAGGTCACCCAGAGAGTCAGAGTCATGGGGTAAGCCAGCTGCAAAGGCGTTCCTCCCCTGCCTTCCGGACAGCGAGCTGTCTGATAGTTTGACAGTCTTATCATTCAGTTCACTCTTAATCGAGTTTCCCATTACTTTCACCCCAGAACAGGCTAACTGCTTAAGTAGGTAAGTTATGTTGGTTGGAAGTCTGAAAGGCAGTGCTGCTTAGCTTGGCCCCTGACACAGCGTCTGGTCATGACATCAGCATGCAGTGCAGAGTGTTTTCCAGATTCAGTGTTGGTCAAAGAGAACAAATATATAACAGGCAGGAGCCTTGCTCAGTGACACGGTACACTCAGGTCGCTTTAGCTCACCCCAAACTCCCTTACGTTCTTACAAGTATCAATTTGATGGCTTTGAAGGGCTCCACGATAAGACACCTGTAACTCAAATCTGTGTCACCAACGTAGGTTCTAATTACCGAACTGGAAGTTGGAGTAATTAGGGCAGACATGGTAACAAGCACTGAGCACGCCTTCCATCATCAACGCGATTCCCATGGCGTAGAAGAGACCAAAGTGTTTGGGAATACCATACTCCTGAAGAAAGGGAGAAAGGATTGTTAATAGAAAGACACTCGCCAGACACACATCCAGAGTCGGGAGGACTCAATGGTGGCCTCGAGTGGCTCTACACACAGTTCACCATCACACCATCAAGCTAGACATCCCTCCCCTTTGCCGGCTACGAGGAAGCACTTCCCGGCTCATGTCCCACTCTCTCCTCACCATCGCAAAGATGTCTTTAGCTTCCAGGGCTCTTCGGTGGAGAAGGTCCCGGCGCAGCACTATCAGCAGGAAGAGGAAGCCCAGGAGTACGTGGCCCAGGTTACTGAGAATATTATTGAAGGCGCTATAGGGATGAGGGAGACATGAGTGTGACGTCATCATGGGGGCTCAGAATGAATGCAAAAGTGGGAGGGTAAACTCCTTATTTGATGTCTTTCTGTACTAACACTTTCCTAGACTTCAGGGTTGGACGGACGGACACCGGAAAGCCTCTTTGATCTAACTCCTTGATTTGAAGATGCTCACTTGGGTTAGCGTAACATCTGTCTTCTCTGGGATTTCTGCTTAGCATCTCTAACACCCGCCTGATCATCTCTTGTCCTCATGGCCCTGGCAAAGTATAAGCCTGAGAAAGACCTGGTCCAGAGACGAATGAGCATTTTATATTAGCTCTCCCTGTGACCCTCACAGATGGACCCACAGTGAGTCAATATTCAGTCTCCAACTGTGGATTTCAGTATAAGCTCATATATACCACAGACCATGGCTTCATTCTCAGGAAATCAAGCTGGTACTGTTCTGTAGAGAGAATATATGTTCTTATCTCTCAGGAAGACACTTTCTTTCACCAAGTTCTGGTGCCTTTAGGACAGTCAGGCTTTCAGACAAACTCTGACAGCACCAAGAACTAAGCAAATATGTACCTGTCTAAGCCTTAGAAGCTTTATCTAAAAATTGTGGTACTAATAATGCCTACCTTGTGAGGTCATTTAACGTACTAAATGAGATCTGGCCACCAACTCATATTCATGGGCATGTGACACCTATAGCTGGTGATCTGGCTTTTAAAAATCTCACTGCCCAATCCTCTACAGGTCATTCTTAGAAACATTGTCTGGGAGGGGGCAGATCCTCTCTCAACATCTGGCAAAATTCCTCTTTGTCCTAACCAGGGTAGTTTTCCACGTTGTTGTTGTTGTTGTGTATTCAAACTTAAACCAAATCAGACAGAAAGAATCTCTAAGGTTTTTACAAGGAGCCAGAGGGCTGCATTTACCTCAGGACGCCCAAGGGGTGAGCACAGAGGAAGTTGTAGTAACAGATATCCTGGTTTCCAGTAACATTCACCACCTACAAAGTCAAGTGAAAGAAGAAAAGTGACTTCTCCCTATCGTAGGAGTCTGCCCAAAGTTACAAAGAACAGGAAGGGCTTGCAGGGATGTCCTGCAAGTGGCTAAAGTATAACCCATCTCCTCCTCAGGAGATATGGCACCACCTGCCACTGTTACCCAGCAAACACACACTCACTCCCTATTCAGGTGCCATCTGTGCTTTAGATAAAAGTATCCCATCTATTGGGTAACCTCAAGATGGAACTCAACAACATATGGGTCTTTTGTTCTTTTGATAAAAAGACTATGAAAGGATGCTAACACTGGGACCTGCCTTTTGGGTCTGTCTTTCTATGGGTTTGTCTTGCTATATCCTGTTCCCTAGATTAACATTGGGAGGAAATGGAGACGCCCATTTTCTGAGTGCCCCACCAAGCAGTCAGCGAGGGAGGATCTCATTTTCCTTATCTAGTCCCTTCCCCTTCAAGAACCTGCCTAAATCCTAACAGGGTCCCCATGTAAGTAAAGAATGTTGACTAGAAACACTGGGGTTCAAACCTCATAGAGACTTCGTCCTGATTATGTGATGAGTATGAATGGACTAAATATTCTACATCACAAGCTTGACTATATAGAGAAATCAGAGAGGACTGAAACAATACTTATGCATGACTCTCCTTCCCGAGGCCCTGATCTACTTGGTGTGCAGTACCACCCTGGACCCTGAGATGTTTAAAAGCGCCCCATGTGATTTTAATGCCTAGCAAAAATTAAGCGACAGTGAGTGCATAAAATGTGCTTATCCACATGTCATTCTAAACTGGCCTTCTCAACTCTCATAATTTCTAGGAAATTTCCACTTAGAAATCTGGACCCTAATTAAACTTCTACTTCAGTGCCTGGGACCCAGGGTTTCTATGAAGGAACAGCAGACATTCTCAAGGTGTTTCAGTATGAATTTGTTCACTCGCTTTTTAAATTTTTTTGTTGTTGGTTTAATATGTTGTTAATTCCACAAAACTGTTAAGTGTCTGAAAAAGATTTATGTGTGTGAGTGTTTCGTTTGTATGTCAATGTCTGTGTACCATGTATGTGCCTGATGCCCTTGGAGGTCAGAAGAGGGTTCTGGATGGCCCTGGAACTCGAGTTACAAACAGTTGTGACTGGTCATGCAGGCGCTGGGAACCCAGGTCCTCTGCCAGAGCAACACGTGCTCTGAACTGCATAGCCATCCCTCCAGCCTCTGGCAAAGCTGTTTATAATTTCACAGAGTATCCCCAGTGAGCAAATAAATTATAAAATAAAATATAATCCAGCTTCTTTTCTTCAGTCTGGAGATTTTATTTTATGTTACTGTTTGAGACAGTTTCACATTGCCTAGACTTGTTTTGAATTCCCTACCTGAGAAAACCTCGAACTTCTGATCCTCTGGCCTCCATTTTCCTATTGCTGGGATTATGGACATGTTAAACCCATTTATGAGATGCTGCAATAGAACATAGTTGCATGCCTACACATGCTTTCTAGGCAAACACTCTCCCTATGAGTTGCAGCCCTAGACCATTAGTCTAGACCTTTATTTACTCCATTCATTGTCTCCTGATGATCACACACTCCATGATAAATGATGACGCCATCGGTAGACATTACGGCTGGATGATTGATTCTATGTTGGTAAACAAAACAATATAAGGTACCAGGTCCTTCTGTGATAAAACAATTGGGAAATACATGGAAACAATCTTAGAGATGAAGTAGTTAATGGAGAAGACTAATTAGTGCCAAAATGGGAATTGTTAAACACAAAAAGTTCTTGGATGCTGGTTCCACATACCCAGCTCTTGGAAGTCAGAGGCGGGTGGAGCTCTATGAGTTTGAAGTCAGCCTGGTTTACATATCCAGTCCCAGGAGAACCAGAATTACAAAGCAAAGAGACCCTATATAAAAGTACCATCAACCAAAATTATAGTCCTTGGGACTGAAGAGATGGCTCGGCAGTTAAGAGCACAAACTGCTCTTCCAAAGGACTTGGTTTGATGCCCGGCACCATGGCAGGCAACTCCCAATGCCTATGACTTCATTTAGAGGAGACTCAATATCTCGAGCCTCCTCGGGCTCTCTGTGTCTCTCTGTCTCTGTCTCTCTTTCACACACACACACACACACACACACACACACACACACACACACACACGAACTGATCCCAAGCTGAACTCTTCCCTGCAAGCCAGAGCCATGACTTCCTGTCGATGCAAGCTGGGCGTCCAGGCAGGGCAGCCCTTACCGTCTGGTAGGTGATCACGAGTTGCATCACAGGCAGCGCATAAAACACAGCGATGGTGATGATGTTCCTACGACAGAAGGAACCAGAAACAGTGACTTCCAACGTAATGGTGGACTCCGCTCAGCTTTTAAAGAATACTTCCACCTCACAACTCCACTGTTAGTTTGCAAAAGCAACTAGGAACTGATTGCATAGTCCCTGTTTCTCCAGTCTGCCTCTTTTCCTGTGCCTCTGAACGTTTAGTAGACAGAATTTTGACCAGAGGCGACAGAAGGAAATGAACAAACTTAGGTTACTGCTATTGGTTTCATTATAGCAGAATCCTTGCACAGATAATCGAAATCATTAAGTCATTCATTTGTTTAATTTACTGGAGACAGAGTCTAGCTTTGTAGCCTCAACTGGCCTAGAACTTGCTATGTGAACAAAGCTGGTCTTGAACCTGGGATGATTTCAAGAGCTGCGGTTACAGACAATACTGCTATGCCTGACCTGAAATGATGCATTTAAAATTCACCAATGGGCACTTAAGGAATTGAAATCCTCCTCCTTCTGCTCCTCCTCCTCCTTTCTTCTTTGTACAATCATTTGTAAAGCAGTCTAAAATCAACTTCATATATAACCATCTCATCCCCGTAGTACACCGTTAGGTTAAATGTGCTTAGAATTTTAGTAACAAGCGAGAGATACCTCGTAGAGGCTCTTAAACAAAACTTAATTCCAAGATGGCAGTTCAGCTATGAAATTCCACTGGCACCCTTGTTCCTGGCTTCATTCTAATGTCTGCATCCAGATGTAGGGGGAGTCTTCAGAAAGTGAGAATATAGGGGCATATCAAAAGGGGACCACAGTTGGTCCAGAACTTTCTGGGTAGAGGAAGGCCCTCTGCTCCGCAGCTCAGCCTCTCGACTGGGTGGAAGGACACGCCCATGGGCACAGGCACATTGCGGGTCTTTTGTATTTCAGATTGAAGGCCTCATCGTCCGTATCTATGCCTTATTAAACATGAACTCCTTGTGATACAAGTAGCTGTAGCTTTTTACAAAGAATAAAAAATTAAGTTGAAAGAGTTTAGGGGTTGAGAGTGTAGCTCAGCGGCAAAGGACTCGCCCCATCCTGCTTGGGACCCTGGGTTTGGCCTCCAGCAGTGCAGCACACACACACACACACACACACACACACACACACACACACACACACACACACACACACACAAAGAAATAGATTTCAAGAAGTCAGCAGTTTTAAGGAAACCATGACTTTGCCGGCCGCCTACTTACCAAAAATAAATCTTATACTTTTTGCTGACAATCCTCCGGTCCTTCCTGGACAGATCTGACAGGTACAAGAACATCTAGGGCATCAATGGGAAGAGAACACCAACTTGAGCCTGGCTTTTCTTATGTAGGACACAAAGGAGAACTCTAGAAAGTTCACTAATTTACTCCCCACTGGGGGGGGGGGGGAGTCAACATGATTCATCAAGCTGTCTCCATCAATTTTGCTTTTCTCAGGACTCCGTAATAAAAGCACCGCCACTCACTCTCCTTGGCGGATGTGAGAACCCTGTCAAGTACCACATTGACTGCTCAGTTCTCAGACCTGCTCACTTTGTAGTTCCTGAGTCGAAAACTACTGTCTGTAGTTTTCCAGAAAGACATGGGCTCTGCTCTCAAAGGATGGTATGTATAGAAATGGGGAGATTTTCCAGAACAGCCCTGAGGTGAACCTCATCTTCCATCTAGGTCCCCTTATGCTCCCCCGTTCACAGACACTTGGGGTACTGAGAACATGGAATACTCTGTTCTTTTTCACCCCCCCAACCCCAAAGAAAGGTTCTAATGAAGAGATTATCATCTTGGGCTCTAGCCGTGTTTCATCTAAACCCTCTAGAAGACTTGGCCTCCCTTCAAGGAAAACAATAAGGAGACGGAGGCACTGGGAAGGCTTATTTTACTACCAATCTTTCTTCTCTTTCGTCATCGGTAGTCAGGGTGTGTTGGTACCTTGGTCCGGATGACGTTTTTGTCGCTTTCGATGTCTGGCATAGTGTCGAAGTCACTCTCCTCCACAGAGCTGTCCGTGTCTGAGTGGCATGGCTGTCCGCCATCGGAAGAGGACATCTGCCTTCTAGGACTAGAACTCGACTCATCTGAAACAGAAAACTCCTCTGCCTTTAAACGCCAGGAATGGTTCACAGAGACCACTTCTTTGCAGAAAGTGCAGTGCTTGCTCATTCTAGAAAGCACCATGTTCGTCCAAATTAACTCTTGACCAACAAGACATGCACCCGGGCTGCCTCCTCGAGTGAATATCATTTTTTCTTTTCTCCTATTTTATATTTAGTTTGTCTGTTTCTAGGGTTTACTGTAAAGAATATAATAGGATCTTCTCTGTAGATATCTGGATGCAGCAATAACATTGTTCTTGTATCTCGTGTTTCATATTTTAAAATACAAACAGTGTATAGCAATATACATGCAGAGTTATTCATATCCTTGATTACACATGTGGGTAAACACATACCAATCCAACTGCTGTGCATTTCTTATAGAATAATTATCCAGAGAAATCCCCCACATGCCCTTTCTATCATTACGTAATGAGAACAGCATTCTCAGGAAGGATTCTTCCGTTCCCATGAATGTTCTAGAGCAGATGGCATTTGTGCAGTTTGAGCGCATGAACCTTCCGCCTTATTTCTTCTGTTCAAATGTTTTTTTTCTAAATCCTGTTCTTACAGAACTAAAAATAAGTAGCCTACACTGAGCCCACGTGCTCCAAGTTATAGAATAACAGGGTGGGGCCACAGCCCCTCTCTGCAGAGTGTTTAACATGCACCATTCACGAGCCTACAACCATCATGGCAGCACAGGGTTCTGTGTACTTCTGCCATACAAGACAGGTGTGGGGGACCCCGGTCCCTTTCAGACTGCTTAATGATATGTAGGTTTGCCCAGTAAATAACTTGGTGGCCTTGACCAGGCTCATTGTGAACTTAGCTGGGGTGAAGGACTGTTCAACTACAGCCATGCTCACTTGGCCACACGGCCTCAGTCTTCTCACACCGGGAATCCTCTAACTCCACGGACACCCAAGAAGGCAGCTGTTCATTGATAGTGCTGGCTGCGCCAAGTCTTTCAAGTCCTAAACTCAGCTCCCCGGGGAGCTGGCAAGATAGCAAAGGGGGTAGAAGACCTTTGTGTGCAGACCTGATGACCTGAGTTTGATCCTCAGATCCCACAGAGCAGCAGGAGGGAACTTGCTTAGAAAAACTGTCCCCTGACCTCAACATATGTCCAGTGTATACACACATGGCATGCACAATAACACATAAATAAAAGATAGAAAAATAGATAGATAGATAGATAGATAGATAGATAGATAGATAGATAGATAGATAGATATGATAGAAATAGAGATAGGCAGACCAACAGACAGATAGACAGCAGGCAGGCAGGCAGGCAGACAGGCAGGCAGGCAGGCAGGCAGGCAGACAAGATGTTTAAGTACCCAAGGGGCTGGGGAGATGTCTCAGTGCATAGAAGGTGCTTGCTGCCACACCTGCTGATCTAAGTTCAGTCTCTGGGACCCATACCGTGGAAGGACAGACTCAACTCCTGCAAGCTGTCTTCCGGCCACATGCTCCCCCCACAAAAATGAATAAAATAAAAAACTTAATAAAAAAGTTTTAAGTCCCAAATGGACTTTGGAAGTTAACGGCAACCACTGTAGCAAGGTCAGCCCAAGGGGAGCTATCAGGTCCAAGAACAACACAAGCATAGAGAACGCTGGACGGGACATCCCAGAGTATCCAGCCAGTTCATCCCGTCCATCACAGAGCAGCCTCACAGAGAACCTTTAGCAATACTCTCTGCAGAAGAAAGGAAGAGTTCTACCAAAGGACTCATTGTGGGAAGTACCTATTGCCCCATAATTGCTCCCTTCGGGCGTACTGGCAGCGATGGGATGGGAGGCCACCATATTTCCAGAGCCTGCAGGAGAAACAAAACAAACAACAAAAAAGATGGAAATGTTTTCACCCTCTGCTGCTGAAGTCAAACAACTTGGCTTGAAATAGCTGAGGCACTACGCGGCAATCTCTAAATCTGACTCTCTTTCCACTTTAATACAGGATCCATCACTGTGGGTGCTTAGGGCTAGCCTGTCACCTCTTCCTGTATCATAGTGTGCCCCGCCCAGTTCTGTCTTTTGAACTGAATCCAGGGCCTTTCATACTGCATGCGATTTCTCTGCCATTCAGCCACATCCCCAGACAGCTCATGTCACACGATGTGGTAGGGAAGTATTTTTCAGTGAACACCCCTAATATTTGGAAACATCTTTGTTCTTAATATATTTCAGTATTTTTTTTTTTTTGCTGAAAATGTAATTCATTGGTATATAAAAGCTAAATGTACCACGGAGGTAAAAAATGAAACACAAATGCTCTGAACACTCCCTAGTCACAGTGAACCTCCTTTATCCCAGTTTCAGGCTTTGTCCCATTGACGAACTCTCAGAAAGTCATAGTTTTGAACTCTCCAGGCTCTAGTCTGTGTTTTTATTTTCCAAACCCACTGGGTCCCTATTGTTTTCCCATACAGGAGAAAGTAACTACATGCCAAATTCAAAAGTTTCTGACAGGAGACAAACCTAGGCCTAAACCACTCCTTTTCCTTCCTCCGGTCGGTGAACTTTCTAAGAGCTGCCTCAGCTGCCCCGTGAGCCTTGGAGCTAATGTAGCTGTCTTGGCAGGCAAGGCTGTTCCAGGGCCTGAAGGATGGGGACTTCGACCTTCAGGAAGCATGCTTCCTGGCATTGTTACTGGGCTTGACATATTTATTACCTGGAGAGCTCAGCTCTCTGACCTTCCATGGACTAACCCTTAAATACACAGCATGACCTCAACATCATGCATGCTTTACGCCCAAGTTCAAAGCAGACAAAGTTTGATTATCTTTAGACACATTGTGTGGGGTGTGGGGGTGGATACAGATGTTTGGGGGATCAAATGGAAGGCCTTGCATGAGAGAGGGAAACACTCTATTGCTGAGGTATATTTTCAGCGTGGCTTTAGATTCTTAAACGTTGAGAATCAAATTCAGAGCACAGAGAAAGTTGTGCGAAGACGCTTGGCTGTCTCCTTTTGACTTGGGTCAGTTTTGGCTTCATGATAACATAGCCTTTGGCGGATGCTCTTGCCCCTGCTGACCAAACGCACCACAATGAGCAGAGCCACCACGGCTCCTGCCGCTTTGCTTGCTGTGACTGATGCTGCCATTCCCTCAGACTGAAGAGAACAAATTGTGTCAGACATTCTTGTCTTTTCAGCTGCCCTAAGAGGTCCAGGCTATTACTGTCACCATTTTAAAGATGATAAAATAGAAGTGCCGAGAGATCAAGAAGCTACTCCAGCCGGGCAGACAATGGATAGAGAGCGACGCATTGTACTGCTGTCTGCTAAAACTCACCCACTTTTTGCAAAATTTATTTTTTATTGTATATATTTAAAATACATTACATGCACACACACATAAACACGTGCAGCAAAATAATGACCTCATGCAAGCAAAGCGTCCATCTTGCCAGTGAGTGGACAGCACATATGTCAAATCTCATGGCATTTCTTGCCCTTTGAGAATCTGTTTTTTTTAGCATTTGCTTGGAGCCCAGCCCTCAGAGTGTTTCCTGTTGCTTTGAGCACCATGGAATTTTTGTTCCTCATAGACCCTTGGTTTTGCTGATAGGAGAGAAAGGCATTTTTTTTTAAATTAAAGATTCATTTATTTTATTTATATGAATATACTGTAGCTGTCAGACACACCAGAAGACGGCATAGGACCCCCATTACAGATGGTTGTGAGCCGCCATGTGGTTGTTGGAAATTGAACTCAGGACCTCTTGAAGAGCAGTGAGTGCTCTTAACTGCTGAACCATCTCTCCAGCACCGAGAAAGACATTTCTATAGCCTCATTGTCCTCCTGTGAGTGTCTCATGGTAGCATACTCCTCTCTGGCTCTCTCTCCTGGCTGATCTCACTGGGCTCAGCTCCATAATCCTGAAGGTCACTAGGCGGCTCTTCCAGCTGCCTGGAGCGTGCCACTTTTTTTGTTTGTTTGGTTTTTTTTTTTGACTCTTGTTTTGGTTGCTTAGGTCTTGGCTCACTCTTGGTCATGGGACATCAGAGGTGGTGGCATCTTGGCCTATACCTTCTCTTTGCACAAAGGTTCCTTATTCTCCACCCCATTTCAAAGCTGTTTGAAGAGAGCACACACCTGCTTTCTACTTCCTGAACGGAAGAAAACACCTGTTTTCTTTAGGCATCCTCAACCTGTGCCCAGCAGCTGCTGCATGGAAATTGATGCACTGCTGGCTTTACCCCAAGAAGGTATCTGGCCATGTCTGGTCTGGCCAAGACAATTTTAGTTGTTGCAAGGAAACTTTAATCCAGCACAATATGGTGAATCCTGAATAACTAAGAATTATGAATCTTGTAATGTCAATAATGTTGATGTTGGGAAAAATTATGGTCTTAGAGAGAGTGAACTTAGTATTAATTTTCAAAGTACATTTACTTGACTTGCCTCCCTTTTTGAAACAGGATCTCATGCATTGCAGGCTGTTCTTGAACTACAATGTAGTCTAGAGGATAATCTAGAAGACTTCTGACCCCCCTGCCTCTACCTCCTAAGTGCTAGGATTATAGGCATGTGCCAACTGACCCTGTTTATATGATGCTGAGGATTTAACCTGGGGCTTGGAGCAAGCTAGCTTGGCACTCTGCCAGCCGAGAGACACTCACAGCCACAAAACTATCTCTGTATAGTGACATATGATACAGTCTACAAGAAAACATGAGGAGATCTTGGGGGGGGGTTGCTTTCCTCTGACATTGTGTCATGAGAATGTGAGCCTTGTCCCATCTCCCCAGTATTCCTTGAGTTCAGGGGTCAGCAGAGAGACAGACTAGTATACGATATGCCATTGACTCTGAAGGCTACCCTCTTCAATTTGCAAATGTAGGAACCTTTGGTCTAGAAATGGGTTTAAGGCATAGCCTGCAGCGATTGTCACTGCTCTGTGGATCCACACAAAAACAGTGAGTGCACCTCCAGTCCTTGTGGCCACTCAGTTCTGTCTGGCATCTGAAGGCGCCTCTAGCTCTTTGCTATTTTCAGTGTACCTGACTTTCAGCAATGGCCTGCTTTGAGCCTGAGCCCTGTGGATGGATGTTTTGAAGCTTGAGGGCCCCTTCTGAACATGGAATTCCTTTAGTGATTATAAAACACAAAATCACCTCATTTATACAGTGGAAGAAACTATAGACCTTCCATTGAGAGGACACCCAATGAAATCTAACTTCTGGATTTAGGCCCAAATGCTAAAGGGCTCAATTTATTATATATATATATATATATATATATATAAAATAGCAAACCCTGGGGAGTGTGGTAAAAAAGATGAGCTTCAGGCAAATGAACTGAAGCATTTTATAAACAACAGTGAGAGTAGTGTTTTTTGCTGGTTTTGTTTTCAGTCTTTTATATTGGCAATCGAATGTCTATTAAAACAAAGTGCTTGGGGAAGGGAGAGTTGGAAAAACAGACAAGCTTTCTCTTAAAGCAGACAAATGTAAACACTATCAAGCCTTCTGGCAAAGGGAGGAAATCTTGCTGGGTGGGGGTTGAGTTGGTATCTCTCCAGGATTCTGCGGACTCAAGTATAGAAAGCACAGAACTAAACACTGGCTACACCTGACTTCAACTGAGGTCCATCTCCTCTGCGTTTTCAATTCTCACTCCTTCCCAAACAGCAAAGGAGCTCATGGTGACCTGGGCTTTGTCAAACTGACACATTTGAGGTTTTAAATTTTAATAAAAATATCAGACAATTGAAATCTTTTGTGAATTCTCAGAGAGGGGAAACAGGTTAGCTATCTAATTACTCTGGATTCTTCAATTACTACATTTTTTAAATTGTGCTTACTAGTCTCAAATATTTTGACTTTTTACATGCTTAAAAAAACACACACAGCTTTTATATCAATTTGGGTAAAGTGCACTGCATAAAAGTTGACATAATACATTATCGCTGCTATTCCCAAGCTTTGGGATGCAAAAAGTCTCTCTCCCTAGATGCAAACAGTATCTGTGAGCAGTTCCATCCCAGGCCTGAGACAACTTCTGAAAAGATGAATGGTTGCAAGTGCTCTATGAATAATTAAAGGAATTCTGGGTACAGAGTCTTCGTGTGGGATCCATATCTCAAGAGTTACCAACTATAAATTGTTACTTTCTAGCTCTGCCTTCTGTAGAAGGTCTGTAGATGAGAGGGTTCTAGGATAAGAATCAAGGTAGAAAAAAGAAAAGAGACAAAAGGTACCAAAAAGGATGTGGCTGCACCAGGCAACACCATTAGAGATTGGGAATTAACCAAGAACTCTCTTACCGTCACTGGAACCAAAGCTTCCATCAATGGATTTCCTCTGAAACCTGCAATCAAGCAAGCACACAAATACATATGTATACACACATGTACACATACTCTTAAGATTCAGCATTTTGTATTATCCTTTACATTCTGTTGAAAATCTTTTAAAATGGCCCCTTGGAGAAATTACTGGTAGGAATTTAAAATGGCATAGTCACTTTGGAAGACAATTTGGTGATTCCCCAGAGAACCAAACATAGACTGACCCAATGATTCAGTAATTCTTTTCTCAGCCATGTACATTATTTAGTAACGCTCATTCATTTTCAGATATAAACTTACATCATAATAAGTGTCTTTTAAAGCACATAATTCAGTGTGTTTTAATATATCCAAAGTCTTGTGCATCTGCCACCAGGATCTAATTTCAGAACATTTTCATGGCCCCCTCTGAAGAAGCTGTATATCTGTAGCAATTACGCTTCCTTCTCTCCTTTTCCCTGGTGCTTGGGAACCACCAATCTAACTTCTGCCTTTATAAATTTACCTCCTCTTGATAGTTTACATAAATGAAATCATGGTACATATGAACTTTTTTGACTGGCTTCCTTGATACAGCATTCTATTTTCAAAGTTATATTGTAACATGTGTTAGTCCATCAATATTTTTATGGTTGAATAATATTCCTGTGTATGTGTACAACATTTCATTTATTTGTTTTCCCTTTATGGGTACTTTTTATTGTTCCTCTTTGATGTGTATTAATAACTGCTGTGACCGCTTGTGTTCATGTTTTTCTATAGATCTATCTTCATGACTTTTGTGTATATATCTAGCCATGAGCTGCTAGGCATGAGGCCACTCTAGGTTTTACTCTCCCAAACTGCTTTCCACAAAGGCTGTAGAGCAAACACTGTTGAACATTCCCACAGCCAAGTCTGAGGAGTCCCATTTTTCCACATGTCTTCCAAGTCTCATTTTATTCTTAATTTTTTATTATGTTCAATCTTTAGAGTTTGGCAACTCATTGCAGCTTGGATTTGCATTTTTCTAAGGGTTAACAATGAACGTCTGTTCATGTGCTTATTGGGCATCCATATATCTTCCCTGGAGAAGTGTCTGTTTAAGTCCTTTACCCATTTTTATGAAATTAAAATATTTAGTTTGTGTGTATGTATGTGTGTTTGTGTGCAAGTATGTGCACATGGATGCACTGCCCCCAAAGGCCAGAAGAGGGCACCAGATTCCCCTGAAGCTGGAGTTACAGGTGGTTGTGAGCCTCCTGAAACTGGAACAGGGAATCAAACTCAGGTCCTCTGGAAGAGCTAGAATCCTTCTTAACCTCTTAGCCATCTCCCCAGCTTCCTCATTAGACAGTTGTGATTATGTTAGTCCTCTGTTGACAATCTAAGATCCTGTTCACAACCGTATTATAACTGCAAACTTCTCTTGGCGACACAAAGTTATATATTCCCAAGTTCTGAGGATTAAGACCTGACATCCTTTTATGGTCATTCTCTTGTATGAGACATTGCTTAACCACAAGTAGGACAGCCTGTGAACACGCGATGCTTTCTTCTTCTTCTTCTTCTTCTTCTTCTTCTTCTTCTTCTTCTTCTTCTTCTTCTTCTTCTTCTTCTTCTTCTTCTTCTTTTTTTAAAGGAAAGTGTCCTCTAATTTCATTAGAGTTGTTTTACAATTTTCAGCATACGTAACCCTAACACTTAATTTTTAAAATGTGCTCCTTAGTAGTTTATTCTTTTAGGTGCTTTTGTAAATGGAATTGTTTTTTATTTCAAATCGTTTTATTTGAAAATAAAATAAGTATTTGATCTTGTGTAGTCTCATTTTGGTGTGAAGAGATTATTCTGAAATGCAAGATTTAGTGGTGGTGGTCCTGCAGCTGTGAATCAACACCCCTGGACCAAGCACTTTAAAGGGATGCAAAGTCACTGTCCCCACTAGATCCTGATACTGCTGGATAGCAGTGCTTCCAAATGGCTCTCTGTCAATCAAATCAAATCCAAAGCAGAGCTGCTCTAGCCCTTCTCAACTTTACCACTGAGTTAATTCCTCCATGGCTTATGTGAGTGCGTGTTTCTCCCTCTGTGGTCGAGGTGGTAATAGAGTATGAAGACTCTTGTTCATCAACCTCTGGGTTAGGACTGGACATGCAGGAGATGACAACTAAGTGTTTGTTGAGTGACAGAGCATATCACTAAGGAGAACAGTTAAGATTCAGCCTGACTGACTCATCCAGAAAAGGAGGGAGAGGTCTTTCTGATCAAATTTGGTGATGGCGATGGGCAAGTGATTATCTAGGCTCCAAGAATATAATGGACTTTACCCAGGCTTGAATGCTGTAGCAAACATGCTACAATTTTCCATGAGAGGAGTTAAGCGATTTCTACAGCTAAGGTGAGGCAGGAAATATCATTTAGTTGGCAAATTTGAAAGGGAGCAGATGAGACTTATACTGGGTTGGATTGTCAAGGTGCACCTTGACAATCAATCTGCAACCTGGCTGGCCTCGGGACTCGCTCATCCTCCAGGAGAAAAGGGGGAAAACCTCTGAGCCTGCAGCTTGAGCCTTGGATGTGTCTGTTCTCTCTGAGACTCCACAGTCCCAGGCTGGCCTGCTAGAATATCAGTGACCAGGAGGCCAGGCTAGGATTGACAGTTTCTTGGGCCTGCCAGCAAGTTACACTTTGTGATCACATCCAGCTGAGATTTCTGAGCCCAGATGTGATGAAACTAAGACTCTAAATTGTGTACTGTCAAGAAATGAGTTGATGGTTTGTGTTTTTCTTCTTAAAGGAGCTATTTCCTAAAGGTACCATTTGGAGACATCAATCAAAATAGAACCATTAAAAGAGCTGAGCCATCTCCCCAGTCCCAGAAAAAAATAGAACCATTAATTGGTCCATCATCTTCTGAGACAACTGTATACTGTATATGTATGTGTGTCTTTTCATCTGTCTCTCTTTTTCTCTTTCCATATATATGGTTATTTTAAAAAATGACAATGTAGTAATAGATAAAAGACTCAAAGATATATGATGAATTGAACTGTTGGGCTTAATGAATGGCAGGGCTGTTGAACAGAACAAGAGAACACATATTCAGTCTCCAGGCCTGAGCACCCATTGTAGAAGACATTAATACATTCACACTGAGACAGGAGATAGAAGTGGGAAGGAAATGGTATTTTTATGACAGGAGAGCATGAAGCTCTTAGCTCCCCAAGACCTGGGGCCATGTCTGTCACAAGCGTTTATTATCATGATCTCATACTGTAAACTATAAATCCCATATACATCAATAACAAAATATAAGGACTTGTCAAGCAAACAGCATTAAGCTCAGAGAGCTTTATTTAGTTGTATGGGAAACTTTGTTTCACTCAGTTCTGTGAAGAAGTCCGCCTATTAGCATTTTCCCTCAGTCTAGTCCCCTATTTAGAATGCCAAATGGTTCTGTCTCTGGGTTTCTATTTCAGTGTGCCTATATTTGGAAAGCGTCTCTGTTTGGGCACTTTGACTGCAGCAAAGTCATTGGCGACAAACTTTCAACAGAATCTGAGCTCTCTGCTGACCTCAGCTGCAGAATTGACAGCTTTAGAGATGGTGACAAGCAGCTAGACATTAGTTCAGGTGTTTTGTCACTTTGGGTGTGGATGGTGCCTATTGGCTGACTAAAGAGAAATCATCCTGCTTTCTGAACCTAAAACATAGGAAGGAAAAGCACTGCTAAGGAGCAGAAGACTCTTCATCGAGACTCTGAAGCTTATCTGAGGCAAAACAGGAAACTTTGTGGCTCCTATAGAGTCATAGCCTTGCTCAGGTACGCTGGGGATCACACTCTGTTGGCTCAGGACGGTCATTTCTCACAGGCCTCTATTGTAACAGGACCCCAGACCTTAGCACAACTGATTCCAAGATGGAAGTGTCATTCAGGCTGTAAGTCAGCATTTAGACAGCCCCACCAGCCAAAATATCTAACCCATCAAAGTCCATATGGTTCTGGGGAAGTCTTGAAATGTGCTAACCTTGGATTTTAGTTTCTGTAGTTTTGCTTTTGGTCTTATTGAATGAAGTTTGTCAGCCCAGAACATCTTTTTTTTTTTTTTTTGTGTGTGTGTGTGTGTGTGTGTGTGTGTGTGTGTGTGTGTTTAAAAGCTCATCCTGAGAAAGGCTCAGTGGTACACTGGGATTGGAACACCCAGTGTAGTTGCTGGCCAATAAAGACTTTCTATTGGCTTAACCCATGTCTGATTGGTCATCTCTGGTAGACACCCTACAACCACTCAGGACACAAGTAAAGCCTGGTGACGACTTTAGGCTCTTGAGCCGGTCTGCCTGAGTTTAAATCCTAGCTCCTTTAGGTATTGGGAGTGACTCCTTGATCAAATTGCTTATCCCCTCTGTACTTTAGCCTTCTGCATAGTGACAATCACAGTAACTCAATAATAGTGGCTCAGGGCATGAGACAAGACAATCTCTTCAGGGCTTAGCGCAGGCATATAGCAGGCATACAGCTATATTTTACACATTAATAACTGTAATTAATTAATTAATTAATAATACAGCAAGCTGGTGGTCCTTCATGTATATTCTTCCCAGGCATGCTATTTGCCTGTATCCTACACTTCTGTTTTAGCACTTTTTTTTGAAAGTCAGGATCTTTGTGTAGCTAATTATGCCTCTGACTCCCTATGTAGCCAAGGATGCGTGACTTTGAATTCCCTGTCTTCCTGGTTCCAACTCCAGGGTGCTGAGCTGGGAACCCCCACGTCAAGGTCTGTTTTTCACCTTGTATTTTAAAGTAAATTTCAATTTGCAAAGATGTTTCAAGGATGAAAAGAAAAATAGGATGTAGAAAATCTATTGATAGATCCTTTACCTTGATCCACTTGTCAGCATCTCTGTCTGTCTGTCTCCCTGTCTTTCTTCATTCTTATTTTCTATCTCTCAGAACGGATTTCACCCAGTAGCCTAGACTTCCAGGAATTCACAAGCCTCTTGTTTCTGTCACCCCAGTGTCTACACCAATAAGCCTGGCTTGAGCTCTCTTAGGCTCTCCTTTCCCAAATGTATAGCACATACTCATCTACATATATATTAATTTAGAGCACTAGGTCATCTACATGTATGTCAGTTTATAGCATGAACTCATCTACATGTATGTTAATTTACAGCACCCACTCATCTACATATATATTAATTTATAGCACATGTTCATCTACATGTATGTTAATTTATAGCACTCACTCATCTATATGTATGTAAATATTTTCTTGTGCCCTTTGAATGTCATTTGAGGTTGTTATAGATTTTACCTTCATTATTTCTACAGAGTGAAAAAATCAAATTCTTCAAATTTAATGCTTGCCTACACAGATAAACCTGCAGAGCAAGGGTTATTTATTTATTTAATGTGTTGTTGGGGGCTCATACATGCTAGGCAAGTTCTCTGCCATGGGGCTGTATCGAGGCCCACTGTTTGCTTTTTGTTCTGAGGCAGACCCTAAGTTGCCCAGGCTGGACTGGAATCATTCTGTAGCCCAGGCTGATCTTGAATTGGAGATCGCTTTTATTTATTTATTTATTTTTTAGTTTTGCTGAGGTTCAGATCCAAGACTTGCACGCACTAGGGAAGCGCTTTCCACAGAGTCACACCCTCAGCCCTAGGTTTTCTGGGACAAGCTCTCCACTTGGCAGCTCAGGCTGGCCTTGAACTCTCTATGCAGTTCCTATAGACTTTAAACTTGCCAATCCTCCTCCCAATTCTCCCACCTCCCACCCCACCCACACCCCGAGTGCTGGGATTACAGGCACATCCCAGGTGGAGAGCTGGTTGAAGATAATATTTCAACTTTTTTTATAAGAGTGTAGAAAAGAGCTGTTTCCTGACTGAGAAATGGGCCTTTGTTATGCTAAGGAAGCAGCACCTCTCCGTCGGTGTGTAGCTTACCTAAGGCTCTGCTCTCATAACTCTTGGCTGTATGTAGATTTTTTTCTCATGTTTAAGATGTAAGCCTCTTGTCATCCTTTTGTAGATGTTTCTCAGAAAGCACAACAAAACCAGAATTCTCAAAGCTCAACCCCGCAGAGAGAAGCAGAGAGCGTTATAAAATTTTATTTATTTATTTATGTTTAAAACCATGGGGGTGGGGGTGGGGGTGGGGGTGGAGGGTGGGAGACGCTCCAAAATTCTTAGGCAGGGAAATTTCCTTGCTGGAATTACAGCAAGGTTAGTGTTCCCTTCCCCCCGAAGGAACATTTTACTGGGAGATTGGTGCACCTGGTAATATGAATCAAAGCACATCACTCCAGCTGTGGACTCTACCTCAAGATTTACTCTAGGCATTCAATTTACTTTTCCACAGAATGCTTCAGTTTGTTTCTAGGCTCCATGCTGGAAACAGCTGGCGATGCCCTTCAGTCTGCGGGATTTACAGAGAGTATTCTCAGGTATAAACACAGACAAGTTGCCTTACTGTTGTGGTTTCACAATGAAACCTCTACCAGCATGTTATGTGAGACATTGACTTCCAGTCTGCAAGTGAGCCAAATATTCTTTCATTCCACCTAAGAGAAACCTGCAGAGCAAGCACAGGAGAAGCAGCAGCTCGCCCACGACCGACTGACCGACCGACCGACTGCACTCAGTGGCCAGTCGGGGCTCTGCAAAGCCCATGCTCTCAACATCACACAGAGAGGCTAAGAGGATGAAGACCCGGTGGACCTACCTCACGTAATGGACAAGCATGAAGAGCAGGCATCCCAAGTAGAAGGACAAGAAAACGAATACGCTGAAAAGACTAGATTTCACATACACGGATTCTGCCGAGAGAGAAATAGGACTGTGTTGGGGGCAGCGCCGGTTAAGGGGTCGGCCTCTGTCACATCCATGACATCCTAATGAAATGTCACTGGCGCTGAGAACCCTGGGAGGCCACTGGGATGCTACCCGTGAGTGGCTGCGTAGTGATGACCTGAGAAGATCACTGTCTACAACTCTAGAATTGAGTCTCCTCCTCCTCTCCGCCTCCATCCCCCTTTTCTGTTATTTCTCTTCCCCTCCCCTCTTCTTCTTCCTCCTCCCCCTTCCTTATCTCTAGTTCTCCTTCCTTATTCCCTCCACCGCCTCGTTTGTGCTGCTGGACCTCATACAAGTTAGGCAAGCACACTACCGCCAAACGCACCCCAGCCTGATTCCCTTCGAGAAGATCTATTCCTATCTGTAGATTAATGTACTTTAGTATTTTTATGATGGCTCCCCTTGGAAGGGAGACATTAGTATTTAATGACATGATAGGTCTCCCCACAGAGGACTCTCCACCACACTCCAGAGCCAAAACCAACCTTTGATGGATGGGACAATGGTCACTTTCAGGTTCTTTGATCGTTGTAGATTCCAGGTCTGGTTTTCATTTTCTGGTTAAAAAAACAAACAAACAAACAAAAACAAAATAATAACATATAAACAAACAAGACACAGAACACAATGGGCCAGATATGGGTCTGAACAGTTGTATTATACAGAGTCCACTCTGACTGATGTACGAGAACTGGAGGAAGGTCCAACATCTAACATGTCAGGTGTGTCTCTGGTGAAGACGCTCAGATTGGCCTTTGCTTGGGTGCATTTCGGTAGCACCAACTGACGTAAATGTAATAGAATGGCAGTTTTCCTTCTCCATTGTGAAAGATTTGACCTTTCTCCTGATGTCCACAGACATCTCAAGAGAAACATGCCCAAACCAGACAGCCACATCCTCCTTAGCTTGCATTTTTCCTAGCCAGCAAAAATGTTTTTCTTTACACAATCATCAAAGGCCCTGGATTTTATTCAGGAACATTAGACGACGCTGGTAAGCCTATAGAGTTACATAATTAAGAGATTAAAGTACACACACATAGAAATGTCACCTGACGCCAAGGGAGCCATAATACACTCAACAGAGGACACCCTCTGTGTAGGTGACATGTGGCCCATTAGCAGGGAGGTCTGTGTTCTCAATTAACAGTCTGCTCTACTCTCTAGGCAACGCAATTCTTTGCATTTGCATCAGAGCTTATATAACCCCTCATTATTGGGATAAGTCATCACACTTGGCTTTCTTACTGTCTTGTGAGGTACAATTTTGACAACTGGGATAAACTAGATTTTCCTTGCACGTCCTTGTGGAAGGATGACTGCTGATGCATAGTAGTGACTCCTTCTTAGGAAGTGGACTTTAAAAATGTTTTTATTTCATTTATTCTATTTCTGAACATGCGCGTGTGTGCGTGTGTGTGTGTGTGTGTGTGTGTGTGTGCATGTGTGTGTGTGTGTGTGTGCGTGTGCGTGTGCATGTGTGTGTGTGTGTGTGTGTGTGTGTGCATGTTTATGGAGGCCAACTTACTGCAGTTGAGTTTCTCTTTTTACCACATAGAATCCAGGGACAGAGCTCAGGTGAGTTGGCAGCACCCCACTGGCCCCAGAAACAGACCCTTTTGCATTTACATCATAGAAGCAAGGGAAATGCTTACTAAGTGACCTCACTTTATATAGACTAGTACAAGACTTTTAAAAAATTGAAAAGCTGCACAAAATCGATTCACTCAACATTCTAGCATTGAGGGGGATAGGAGCTCATGAACTCTACTGAGGAGCTATTGACAGTGGATGGCTTCTGTATAAGGGGAAAAGGGCGGCCCCTGATAAACTGACCATCCTCCAGTGGATGAGCCCACACCCAGGAATAGTCATTACAAACTGGGCTCTGTGTGTTATTTAACAAAATACACATTAAAGAGGACATGACGTTGGGAGAAAGTAGGGAGGTAATGGGTAGATCTGAGAAGAGTTAGGAATAGAAGTGGGGGTTGAATATGATCAAAATACATTGTATAAAATACTCAAGGCATTAAAGTATTATATTAGAAAGCTGAAGGTATGAAGGGACATTTTTGTGGTAGCCATACTACCTTTAGCAATGGAATTAACTTTATTTTATTTTTTATCTAAATGTCTCTGGAGTGCCTTGTCAAGTCGCTCCTGTTAGGCCCTCAGTGAGAACTAGAGATGAGCTTTGGCCTCCTTTCCTTCCCTCCCAAGTGTCCCTCAGTGCCTCTTACCCTGGATGGAGAAGGATCCGCCACAGGCATAATCTTCAGGTTTTATCACAAACACCACGAAGAACTGCTCATCTGGGAAATCCTTCTTCTGGGTAAGACAGAACAATCTCATGATTCCCAGGGAAGAAAGACAGCCAGGAGGAGACAGTGGGGGTGGGGAAGTAAGGGAAAGGAAGAAAAGAACAGGTCACCCCTGCTCTCTAAGTCCCCAGAAAGGGTTCCGACATTCTCACACTCTGCTCCAGACCATCCATGAAGAGTACTCCATCCAAGAAATGAATATAAGTGGATACATGGAGAATTTAAAAATCTGTGCTCCTGTGAGGACTTAGTACTATAATAAACACAACAAGCCATAGCATCAATTGCCTAGATTATCCAATGGCATTTGTATATACATATACATATACATATACATATACATATACATATACATATACATATACATATACATATACATATACATACATATATTTGAGATGGTCTTGCTATGTAACCCAGGTTGGCCTTGAACTCTTGATCCTCCTGCTTCAGCATTCCTGCATGCTGGCATTACATGGACGCATCCAGGAATTTATCAGTTTTAGTTTTAAAAGTAACTTGTCTAAAATCATGCAGTAAATAGTTAAATAAATAGAACCGTACATTATAGTCCTTTAATCCAGGCATTTTTGTCATGCTCAAATTTCTGATATTGTGTTTGGTTCTCTGAGAAAATGTATAAAACTGAAGCGTAAGTCCAGAAAAAGAATAACAGTTTACTGCCAAATTCACTGAAGGAGGCCCTACTGCCAGCGTGGCTATGCTGTGCCTTTCATCAACCCGGGAAGAGAGATAATCAACTGAGAAAAATGTCTTCCTAAGATGGGTCTATAATAGGCAAGTCTGTGGAACATTTTCTTGATTAATGATTGATGTGGGAGGGCCCAGCCCACTGTGGATGGTGACCCAGGCAGGTGGTCCTGGGTTGTGCAAAACAAAAGCCAGTGGAGCGAACCATGGAAAGATAGCCAGGAAGGAGCATTCCTCCATGGCTTCTGCTTCATTCCCTGCCCCACATTCCTGCCTTGCCTTCCTGCATGAGGAACTGTGATATGGAGGTGAGGTATAAGCCAAATAAACCTCTTCTTCCCCAGTTTGCTTTTGGTCATGGTGTTTTATACAGCACTGGAAAGCAAATGAACATCTACTCTGTTGTTGTTTGTTTGTTTTGTCCTTTTATATTTGGAGGATCACATCATTCGCCTATGCTAAGGAAGAAATAAACATGAATAATAAGGCTATTAAATCCTTGATGCTCAAAACCTGAAGTTTGACTGATAGAAAATTTTAGGCCTGATATCTAAATTACACATAGCTTCTCTCCATTTTTCATGTATTAATCAACAAGCAATGTTGCCTTAGGCTACAGGGACAGTTCAGGTCACAGATTTCTTAAGTACCAATCTAGAGACTGGGATAGACTGTTTCTTGGAATATGATGACATAATGTATATCCACTTTTGCTCTAAAACACCACTGAAGTATCAGTTTAGTTACAAATACCAAAAGGACAAAGTGCTCCCCAAATAGGGCCCATATGCCTTGGGATCTGTTATTTTGTCTAGAGTTCAATCCAACTTTTGGTGAGTGCTACTGGTAGAAATTATTATAATATGTTCAATTGCTTTAAATGGCTGTAATAAACTTTATCCTAAATTACCACGCCTCATTGAATAAATTGGAACCACCTGGCCTCATCCCTATAAGCAATCTGTCAGATATATGTCCTACCACACTGTAGAGTCCCAAGAACCCCCAAGGGGATAAAAGAACACCTGGAAGGGTAGCGTCGCCCACCACCACCCAGGCACTGAGTGCAAGCAGAACACCATTTATTTTTAAACCCATCAGAAAGAAAAGAGATCCAAGGACCACGATGAACAGGTTTCCAGCGGGCAAGTGACTATCAGTTGGGCCCCACGACTGTTGTGACCTCAGAAGCAACGACTCACCTGCAGCGTGATGGCAGCTTGCCTGGTCATGGACTGATAGACACCATTGAACTCCACATTGTGGTCCAGATCATACACTGGGCACTAAAGCACATGAGAGACAAGAGTCACCTGCTGCACCTCCACAGGCAGCTGTCATCGGTAGGCCACCTCCATCGCAGGCCAGGGCAATCAAATTACTCTAGACACCATGACACTTTTCTGTAGACCATTCACAAAATGGTCCTTTTAAAACTTGGGCTTTGCACGGCAGGGTGGCGCACACTTTTTAATCCCAGCACTTGGGAGGCAGAAGCAGGTGGATCTCTGAGTTTGAGGCACGCCTGGTTTATAGAGTGAGTTCCAGGACAGCCAGGGCTACACAGAGAAACCCTGCCTCAAAAAACAAACAAAAAGCAAAACAAAACAAATAAAAAAAAAAAACCCAAAACCTTGGACTTTGACCTAAAATGTTAGAATCACTCTATATTCAAGAGAACTATAAAAAGATTGTTTTAAAGTATATAACATTTCCCCCTACCCCCTTTTTGTGGTTAACATTTTGTAATACACAAAAGATTGTGATAACAATCTAAAACCAAAACAGGTGGTAGGTTTTTATCTTATTTTTCTCATTGAACTCACAACTGAGTTTTCTTTGGTCTTGGTCCACCGTCTCCTGCCCATTTGTCTTTGGACTGGTAAGAAGCCAGCTACTTCTTATCGGTCATCAGTGTCAGCAAACATGACTGCCACTTGGGTGCATGGGCGTTATTTGATACCTTGTTATTATTTGCCATTTGGGGGTGATGGATGGTAAGAGGAGGACACAAGTCCCCAGCCCGTCTACTCTGGAACACTATGGTCTTACAAGCTGGGAGGCTGACACAACAGTATCGGGGCTCACCATGATATTCTGAACCGAGACAACGGAACACGGATAAGCCTTCTCAGACACCACTTTAATGATAACGGAGTCCACGTCTTCAGGAAATTTGTATAGAAAATACTGAGAATGAGAAAGAGACATGTATTAATCTTGGGAAATGTTTAAAGAAACTCAACCCATCGTCCCACACGCATGGGATTGTTTTCCCTGCTCTTATGTGTGGATTTCTGACACAGAGCTCAGTGACTGGTCACTGTTTCAGGCGTCTGTTCACCTCATACATACTGAGCAATGAGCTGTTCCCCTCAGAGCGCTGTGCCAGACATGAGGAAGATAGCGGCGAAGGCAACTGGCCATTCACACAAGGCTGCCTTTCCGTTTTATGATTCGGACGTTTCTTGTCAACCAGCTTACACTGGGCTTCATTCTATTTTTTACTCAGACACCCTGCTGCCAGCCTTTTTCAAAGTCAGAGATACACAGGATGTAATGCCAGACAACAGTTCTTACTGTGTGGTAGCTGTGAAATACGAAACCACACCTTGACTAGAAGGTGTTCCTGTTGTTCAAGAATTTTGACCTCATCAGAGGGAAGAATTAGCTTTACCCCAGCCTTTCTTAAACCCACACTCATGTGCATGACATGTGTGGGTGCCTGCAAAGACCAGAGAGGGTGCCCACTAAGGCCTGAAGGCAGGCTATGTGCATTTGTGAGCCGCCCAAGGTGGGGGCTGGTGACCACGCCTCAGTCTTCTGTAGGAGCAATGTGTCCTCTCGACTGCTGAGCTATCTCTCCTAACCCACGAGCAGCATTACTAGCAAACCTACCTCAGTTACAAATCCAATGGAAAAACACACTAACTTTTAAACATTTTAAACACATTTAAAAATGGGAGATGTGTGTGTGTGTGGAGAATTTAGGCCAATAATTTCAAGTGTGGCAACTGTATAAGAAACATCAAATTTGTGATTAAGGTTTTGTGGAAACCTACACAAACAGTTCTGATCTTACAGAACTAGTAGATATATCACTTTTGAAAAGAGATAAAAAGAGATTGAAAAGTCAAATTTTAATTTTGTAGATGGCCTTTACTATTTTGAGAACTAATTCACTATAGATTGTCAGAATTTAAAAATGCTATTCACATTCCTGTTTAGAAGTCTATCACAGAGAAAGGAGTTTCATTTGGGGAAGTGCCTCCATGAGATCCAGCTGTGGGCATTTTCTCAATTAGTGATCAAGTGGTGAGGGCCTCTTGTGGGTGGTTCCACCTTTGGGCTGGTGCCCTTGGGTTCTATAAGAAAGCAGGCTGAGCAAGCCAGGGGAAGCAAGCCAGTAAGAAACATCCCTCCATGGCCTCTGCATCAGCTCCTGCTTCCTGACCTGCTTGAGTTCCAATCCTGACTTCCTTTAGTGATGAACTGCAATGTGGAAATGTAAGCTCAATAAACCCTTTCCTCCCCAACTTGCTTCTTGGTCATGATGTTTGTGCAGGAATAGAAACCCTAAGACAAATTGGTACCAGCATAGTGGGGTATTCCTGTGACAACCTGACCATGTTTTGGGGAGGATTGTGGAAGGACTTTGGAACTTTGAGCCAGAAAAGCTGTGGAATGTTCTGTAGGAGCTTGGAAGACAATGTTACGAACAGTGCAGAAGAGTGAGGCCTGGCTTGTGAAATTTCAGAGGGAAGATTAAAGACTCTTAAAGTGGCCATGTTTGGATTGTGAAGATTCTGTGGTTTTGGTTAGCGGGGGCTGAAGAATCAGCTGTAAGTAAAAAGATACCAGAACCACTAAAGCAAACCTTTGTGTTACTGGGACTATTGATCCTGGTTAGCTGGAGCTAAGAAATTAGTGGTGATTAAGAAGAGACCAGCATCACTGAGATGAAATCTTCTTGGAAGTGTTTTCTGAGAGCACAGAGAGTGTGTTCCAGAGATAGCCACAGTTGTATTTTATGCTGTGGCTGGACTTGGTACTGTGTAAGAGTCACCCAGATGGTACTGGTTTTGAAGGCATGAAGGGGTCATGAAGAGCAGCTGAGGCTCTTAGCACAGTGAGAGGCCACGGAAGGCCATTGGTGAAGGTGCAGCCTCAGTTGCAATTGATGACCCAGGACTTGAAGGTGTCATGCATAGGAGCAGAGGCTTGTCACCCTGATGAGAGCCTATGAGAGGCTATTGGTGAAGCCTAATTACAGTGGAAGATAGCAGCATTTTGGAGATGCCAGTACCATGCCATGACCACCAAGAACAGCAGCAGCAGTGGAGTACAGGCAGCTGGAGCCTAGAAGACAAGCTGTGTGCTACAAAGGGCAGAGCTGAAGAAGTGACCCAAGTCCTTGGAGGAGCCCGGAAGATCATGAGTTGGATCCCAAACATTGAACTATTGGAGTTTGAGTTTTGCTTTTGGTTGTGACTGTGCCCTGATATGTTTCCCTCTTGAAGGAAGAAAGTATTTTAGTGGAGCCCACAGTTGAGACTTTAAATTTTTAAAAGACTTTGAATTTTAAAGATATTGGATATTTTAAGGTGATTTAACTTTTAATATGTAAAGACTGTGGGGCTTTTAAAGTAATTTAGATCTTGGGGATGAATACGAAAGTAAGGGTTGAGGCTTAATGATGTGTTTGTGTGTCAAGTTGACAAGCGGTCAATTGTACTGGCTAGTTTTGTGTGTCAACTTGACACAGGCTGGAGTTATCACAGAGAAAGGAGTTTCATTTGGGGAAGTGCCTCCATGAGATCCAGCTGTGGGGCATTTTCTCAATTAGTGATCAAGTGGTGAAGGCCCCTTGTGGGTGGTTCCACCTTTGGACTGGTGCCCTTGGGTTCTATAAGAAAGCAGGCTGAGCAAGCCAGGGGAAGCAAGCCAGTAAGAAATATCCCTCCATGGCCTCTGCATCAGCTCCTGCTTCCTGACCTGCTTGAGTTCCAATCCTGACTTCCTTTAGTGATGAACTGCAATGTGGAAGTGTAAGCTCAATAAACCCTTTCCTCCCTAACTTGCTTCTTGGTCATGATGTTTGTGCAGGAATAGAAACCCTGACTAAGACAAAGTCTTTCCACGATGTGTATGACTGTATTTTGGAGCATGATTCAAATACACACATTATAGGGTCATTCCAAGGAGAAGCCTTGAGGTTGTAGGGTGGTCTCAGGACAGCCATACTTTCTAACTCAAGAGCATTACTGTGAGCAATGAACATATATCACTAGCTGTGTTTTTGTAAACTGCCAATATCTTTGAACATTTATAAATATGTCAAACTATTATCTGTCTTGTTTATCTCTAAATTACTACAAACTCCAAAGGAATGTTTAGACCCCTGCCTCAAAATGTTTTAATCAGAAAGATTCTGTTTTTATTTTAGGCATATGTTTTGCTTGTGTCTGTCTGCATACACATGCATATAATGCCCCAGAAGGCCAGAAGAAAGCACTATATTACTTAGAATTAAAATCAGATACTGCGATGAACGGTGTGGGAACCAAATCTTGTAGAGCAGCAAAGCGCCCTTAATTCTTGACACACCTATCTAGGTTCCCTAACTATCACTTGAATTCACATGGTCACTAACTGTTAAGAACAGAGTGTGCCTGCTGCCTTTCTTGCCCTTGGCTGTCAGTATGCACATAGATAGGATGACTTTTACAGAAAGAGACTTTACATCTTAGTTCTGCTGAGGGCCAGTTTTTCGTGTGGCTCAGCTGGTAGAGCACTTGCTTAGCATGTGCAAGGTCCAGAGTTCAATCCCCAGAACTACATACAAAAGTGGGCGTTCATTTACACAGGTTTACTGCTTTGTATATCTATTTCCAACATGATGAATGACACCATGGCGGGCCATTTGAAATCCGCCATCGGAGAGGACAGAAAGGCCTTGTGCACACAGATAAGCCCCAGAGAAGCCAGGGAAGTTAAACATATGGCTTTCCTCTGCAGTGGAACAAGGGCTGCACAGATGCTCTTCCTAGAATGTCAGGAATGATGTAGCTCTACAACCTCGTGAGCCCTTGCTGTCTGATGAGACAGGCTCTGCCCATATCTTCCAGAATTTTTGTTTTCATTTATCCCAGACCCTTTCCCCTAAATCTTGAGCATTTACTTTTAGGCTATAAAACTGATCTGTTATGAATGATGTCAAACCTAAGTGACTTTTATGTTATCTTAGAGCCAGGCCAGTGCTGACACCCACAGCCTTTAGGATTATTTCAGTCAAAATCCCTAGACCCTAAATCTTGGGCACTATCTCTGAGTCTAAAGTACCCATTTTTTTGAAAGGAACCAGATATGCCTTGTGAAGAATCTCAACATAAATATACCTTAAATTGTTGTGTATTGGGGATTAAGCTGTTACCCAAAATACCTTTTTTTTTCCCCTAAAATTGTGCTGTGCTTGATTATGGCTAAAGTAAAATGATATGGGCCAGACTCTAGAAGCCCTGCTACTCCAGAGCCCGTTCCGATAGAATCTGGCTGAGCCGAGTTTCATCCTTAGCCCACCTTGATTGGTTTTCCCTGCCTGCTGTAAAGCCTGCAGGGGAATCAACACAAGCAGCGCTGGGAGGAATTTATACCCCAGGGATGGACAGAAGCTACAAATGAAGTTTTCCCCTGTCTCTTATAGTTACAAGCACATCAGTGATTGTAATAAACTTACAAAAGTCCACACTACTTAATCACCAGTTTTCCTGTATTCAGAACAAAAGCTAGGTAACTTTTCATGATCAAACTCATAATAAAGCCTTCAAAAACCTAGGATAAGTATTGTGGCTGGAGACTAGTCTTTTCTTTTTGTTTCAGGATGGTGCCTTCGTGAGCAGCCTAGGCAAGCTTGTAGCTGGCTGTGTAGCTCAGTCTGGCCTCTAACTCACATTTATCTCACCTTGGTGTTGATGTTCACATTGATAAGGTGATGGTGTGAACCACTATATAGGGCCAAGAACCCATTTTGAACTTGTTATAGCAAAGATTCTTTCAGAAACCACGAAAGGGAAAAAAAAGCAGTTAGAAATGTCATCAGAAAAACAACCTCAAAAAATTCATATATCTGTTCTGCTGGAGGTTATTTTTTATAAAGGAACACATAAAAATAGCTAATTATTTTTACTGATGGGGACACAAATCCAATCTGCCAATATCGTGGCAGGAATGGAAATCTGTCTTATTTTTATATTTTCAGGACAGCCGTTGCGTATGTCTGCTGTCCTTCCGTGCTCTGTCTCCCCTCCCCATCCCAGTCACCAGGTCTATCATCCCTGAGTTTGTGCTTCTCCTCATCCTTCCCATAGCCCCTAGTACCGACCATCCAACATCCCTTGCGACATAGCAGACCCGTGATTTTACTCAATGACGTATGCACCTAGGAACACTAGTGTGCTTCCCATTTTATCCCAATAAAGGTGTTGAGATTAAATGCCGTGTCTAAGACCTCAGTAACAACTAAGAGTGCATAATGCGAGATCCAGGATAGTAACACACACCGAGTTCACTCTCCCTGTCCCATGGTTTCCCTGTGTAACACCAGCAGGTAGAACCTGTTATGGGAACCCTTTACGTACCTGAGGTTGGGAGGGGCTGGCAGTGAAGTAAAAGGCAACATTTGTCCTGAAAAAAAGAGGTAAAGTGAGAGGAAAGCATGATTTGGCAAGCAAGAACTAGCTATTTAAAGGAGAACCACCTTAACTTAGATGCACAGTGCCTTTAATCTTTTTAAAAAATATTTGGTTCTGCAATCTGATGAACTTCAAGGAGACTGTGTTTTCGACAATAAGGAACGATGAAACTGGGGGAGAAGGTCGTTTTTAAATCTTTAAATGTCCATCAGGTCGTTGTGATTGCCTTTGGACGCTCTTAAGACATTCCAATCAAGTAATATAATAAATCAATCATGAGACATGGGTAGCAAGAGAGGAAATGCAGGTGTGAGTCCTTTTGAGAAATGTAGGTGCCACTCCACAATAACTTTGATGGATCCACAGCAAAAGTCCAGAGCTTTAAGATCAGGATGACCAGATGGCCACTGTGGGACAGTTGTCGTCGGGAGTAGCCCTAAGCTCTTCTTGCCCCAAACTTCTCCCCAGTCTCCTGCAACACCTGCCGAATTCTCCAAAATTTCATCCTCTTAGACTTTAGCTTTGTCTTCTAAAGCCCATCTATAAAAATAAAGGTACCACCCAAAGAACACAACCAAGTTACTTGCTCTCTAAGTAGAACTTACTGTGAATAGTTTTATCATATACTAAGACAGCAGGGATCCAGGCACAGAGAGGGAGAGAGCTAGAATTTTGTAAGAGGCATAAGACTTTGTAGCATCAAGCGCTCTCTGGTATGAACATCTGCGAAGTATTTCAAGAGGCTGGGAAATTCAAAGACAAATTTGTTTTCTGCTAGGGCTGCTCGTTTGCGTATGCTCTTGATGGCTTTGACCTCAGTGCTATAGATCACGCTTGAATCCACCACACCTGAGTTCCCAAGAGGATAAAAGGCCACTCTCCCAATGTGTCTCCCTCCTTGCATTGCTCAGTCTGAAGCTGCACTTCTGGGCTCTTCACCACCTCATTCCCTAGGATTCTCTGACGACTTTCTTCCCACTGCCAATATTCCTCTTATTAAAATGAAATTGTTTAAAAATTAACAATTTCTTTAGAAATGGTATGTCAAAACACTTAGGGAAGATGCTTATAATAAGTAACATTACTTAAAGTCATAAAGTTTGAGCACCATTTACAAGGGTAATGTCTGTTGGTTGGGGCTGCCATTGGCCTGGTCTCAGAAGTGAGCTCGCAGAAATGGGTGCAATTTTTATATATTAACTCTTGGCATAAATTTCTACCTATGTAGGTGACTGTGCATAGTTCTACAGGAGCACTGTAGTAAACTTCCGACCTCAAGACATCTAAAGATGCCAGCATCACTATCAAATGATTGTGATGTGCTGTGCTGTGTGTGGCTGGGACAAGCCATTTCAAATCTTGGATGGGCCACCTGCTGTTAGCAGGGACACATGGGACCTTTAATGCTCTCTTTGCCAGATCAGAGGAATGACAAACAAAGTCAACGCTGACTTTCTAGCAACAGAAAGCATGAGATTTCCTGAAGCAATCTGTGTACTTTGAACAGGGATTTGATTTTTATAAATGTCCCTCATGATTTGAATTCTAATTATAATACTGGATTAACAAAGACTTTCTGTTTTCTTGTTTTGTTTTTGTTTGTTCGCTTTGGTTCCTTGGGTTTTATTGTCTTTATAACAGAAACATTTAGGCCTTCTGTTTGTTTTTATTTTCCAGAGCTAACAGTAGCTACAGAATCAACAGTATGTCCATGGAGATGAAACAATATTTGCTAGGGTGGCCCTGACTGAGGTGAGCAAGCTGTATCTTATCACAGGCCCCCTCTAGTTAACAGCACAAAGCAAAGGAAACTCACTGGCATCTTTAGCGTTAGAGCAAGGGGCATCAAAGTTTCCATTCGTTGGTTTCAAAACTAAACAGGGGAAACAAATGTTTACACAAGAGATTAAAACCCAACTTTGTTCAGCTGCTTTGGCTGTTAGAGTAAGGGAAGAAGGGAAAGGAAAGACTTCTGCGTCAGGAGAGGTGCTACATATAGGAAGGAAGATGGGGGAAAGAGTAGACAGAAAGGCATGCAGAGGGATGGAGTAAGAAGAAAGAAGTGTTTATAGGAGAGTAATACAATAGAAGAACAGAAGAAAAGAGTTCGTGGAGAGTCAGGGACAAACGGTCAGTAGTTTTGAGTGAGGAAAGTCACAAGACCTTAAGTTTCATCAGCGAGCTCCTGGCAGGGCGCAGAGGGTGTTCCAAATCTCACTTTGCTTGCTCAAGGAAATGGTGTACTATTACTCTGCACCATGGACTTCACACTGTCATTCCCTGTTAACTGCTGATTGCCACCTGTTGTGAGCTCCCTTCCAATCCCCGCCCTTCTGGCCAGCCCTCCTGGTCCCTCCTGTTTTCCAGGGTTCATCCTTCTGGGGTGGGACCAGAAGGGCTGGAGCCCACTATTTCTTCCTGTCTCTGGCACTCAGCTAAAATATATCAACTCTCTTATTTATCAGCTTTGCCCTTTCTGCTCCTTCATTTGTCTTTATCATTTCAAAATAAGTAACAGACTAATCCAACTAAGTTCTCCCCTTACTCGCCCCCCCCCCCGTGTGTGTGTGTGTTTGTGCGCTCGTGCACACATTCGCTAGCACCCATGTTCATGGGTACCCACACACGTGGGAGGGGAGGCCAGAAGTCAGTCAACATTAAATGTGATTCTCTATTGGTATCCACCATATTTTTCTTAGTTAAATCTTTTATTCTTTGAATGTCTTGTAGATGTCTATAGCATATGTTGAACATTTCTGCCCCGACTCAATTCCCCCAGCATCTGCCCAGTATATCACTCCTCCTCCTCCTCCTTCTCCTCCTCCTCCTCCTCCTTCTCTTCCTCCTCCTCCTCTTCCTCCTCCTCCTCCTCTTCCTCCTCCTCCTTCTCCTCCTCTTCCTCCTCTTCCTCCTCCTCTTCCTCCTCCTCCTCTTCCTCCTCTTCCTCCTCCTCGTCTTCCTCCTCCTCCTCCTCCTTCTCCTCCTTCTTCAAAAAAGTGTGGCTGAGGGGTTACCCATTAGGGCATGGCCAACGTGCTGGTGGTCACCTGGTCACCCCTTGAAGAAAAGTGACTTTCCCTACTGTAGCAGCCATCAACTGTCAACAGGGTCCATGGCTGGAGGTGGAGCCTCAGATGTCCCTCCTCACTCCATGTTGGAAATTTTTAAAGATTTATTTTAATTTTAGTGTGTGTATGTGTGTGCGTGCGTGTTGTGTGTGTGTGTGTGTGTGTGTGTGTGTGTGTGTGTATGACATATGTGTGGGCGCCTGCAGAGGTCAGAAAAAGATGTCAGAGCCTCTGAACTGAGGTGGCAGGTGTTTATAAGCCACCATGTTAGGGCTGGGAACCAAACTCTGACCCTCTGGAAGAGTAGTGAATTTTTGTTTTTTTGTTTGTTTGTTTGTTTGTTTTTGCTGAGCCATCTCTCCAGCCTTGCCATGCTGAAAGGAAGAGAACCATGCTCCATGTGCAATAGGAGATTTTCTTGGAGATGGCTGGTCAAATTTTCTACTGTTATTATAAAGAAATATCCAAATTTCTTTTGTATGTGTATGGTTTGGAACAGGATTTGGTGTATTTCAGGCTGGCCTCAAACTTGCAGAGCATAACCGTGAACTTCTGATCTTCCTGCCTTCACTTTAAATGGTGGAGTTCCAGGCATGGGATCCCACACAGTCTGGGTAGTGCTGGGTGGCTAACTCATGCCTTCATGGATGCTAGGCAAGCACCCTGCTGCAACCCTACGAGGCCCTGAAATCACGAACAAACATTGCAGGTTAAGACCTGAAAAAACACCTACTAGAAACCTAAAGGGAGTGAAAGGAGGATTGAGACAAGGCAAGATGAATTAATGACTATGAGGCAGACTGGATAGGGTGAAGAGGGAGCATGCACTGAAATTCTGGGGTACGGGGTCTGGTGCATTTGTTTGACATGGGGTATCACGTAGCCCAGGCTGGTCTCAAACTTGCTGCATAGCTGAGGATGACCTTGAACTTCTTTCTGATCCTCCTGCCTTTATCTTCAAAGTGCTAGGACTACAGGTACGTACCCTAACCCTAACCCTAACCCTAACTACTACTACTACTACTACTACTACTACTACTAGATAAGTTCACTAAATTTCATAAGGTCATTCTCACTATGGTGGTTTGAATATGCTTGGCCCGTAGGAAGTGGCCTTATTAGGAGGTGTGGCCTTGTTGGAGGAAGGGTTTCACTCTGTAGATGGGCTTTGAGGTTTCCTAATGCTCAAGCCTCACCCAGTGTGTAAGAGGTCCCCTCCTGGTCCTGCAGAAGACAGTATCCTTCTGGCTGCCTTTGGATCAAGATGTAGAAGAACTCTTGACTCCTCCAGCACCAAGTCTGCCTGGATGCTGCCATGCTTCCCACCATGATTAGTGTTGGTGTTTTGTCTAAGCTCCACCCCACACCTACCTAGCAATAGCCAGGTATGCCCCGCCCCAGAGATCTGGCTACTTGCCCCTCCTCTCCCTCTTTTCTCTCCTCCCCTCTCCCACATACACTCACCCCTCTGCCCCTTGGGCTCTCCTACCCCCCTCCACGTGGTCATGGCCGGCCTCCACTCCACTTCTCTCTCTCTCTCTCTCTCTCTCTCTCTCTCTCTCTCTCTCTCTCTCTCTCCACTAACTCCCATTCCCTACTCTGAATAAACTCTATTCTATACCATGCCTATGTGTGTGTGGTCCCTCAGGGGGCAGAGGTCCCCAGGCAAGGGCCCGCCTGGGCATCCCCTTCCCCACGCCGCCGTGCCACACTCCCTTAACCCCCCTCCAACCTCCTCTTTTTAAGCCCCCTCAATTATAATGGTCTGAACTTCTGAAACTGTCAATTAAAAAGTCAACCCCAATTAAATGTTGTCCTTTATAAGAGTTGCCTTGGTCATGGTGTCTCTTCAGAGCAGTGAAACCCTAACTAAGACTCATCATTGGCACTGGTTGTCACTCTTTCCTTCTTAGACTCTTTCATCATCCTTAATTCCGGCTGGCTATCCCTCAACTTCATTGCCAGCAGGTCTCAGTCCTTAGCGGAGCCACGTGCAGAGAACTCTCCAGCCCTGCTCAGCCCCTCACTCTTCAGGGAGCTGTTCCTCTGTCCCTCCTCTCACCCATGACTCTTCTCCCCTGCTAGTTCGCTCTGTCCCCTTTCTGTGCTCTCTAGAATTCCAGCAGAGAATTTCTCTTTTGTTTTATTTGGGTCAATTTGTTAACGGCCAGCAGGTCATCTTCCAGCTTTCTAGTCATAGAAGAAGATCCCTGCTGTCCACTCTTTACTTTGGCCCTTCATGAGGAGTTTGTCAACACACCCTGAGGTTTAGAGAACAAGGCCAAGGCCAAGCCATAGGAGGAGGAGGGATGTAGGCGGGATAACCGTACCTCCATTTATAATCCTATTAGAAGTCACAGCCATGTGCTGGGCAAGCTGGAGAGAGGTAATGGAGAAGTGCGTTCGAGTACCAAATCACACATCTCTGCCGAAGATTGCTTCCCATTTGTTTGGCCCTGGTTATCTTGAGACTCTATTGCCATAAGGAACAGATTAGCAGCCTGGGACTCCACTTGGTTTGGGATTTGTACTCACTTCTCTCCTAATGATGCACCCAGCAGCCGGTAAGATTAGGATCCCTTTCTGCATTGAGCTGCATGCACAGTGTCCTCCAAACAAACGAATAAGTTCCCCACTCCCCTTAATGATCACCAAGAACTGGCAGTTTCTATTTAATCTTACTCTAGATATCTCTGAGCATGAACAGAAGGGTGGCCAGTCAGGCCTGAGCTACTTTTGAATTCCTGTGTCTTCTGAGTGAAGATTTAGGGAGAATCGCCTGTTTACCATCTTGGGTCTGTGCATAGTTAAGCATCGTATGATCAAGATCTGATGCATCATGAGAGAGGACATGTGCAATGACCAAAGGCTTACATAACCTATGCCTGTCAATCAAAACAGAACCATCTGTGATATGCCCTTATCAACCACACTCCTCCTGTTCTTGAACCCCATCAAAGGGAGTCCCAAATAACACCCAAGGCCTTTAAGTACTCTTGCGTGGTCTGTGACTCCTGATCACAAATTTCTGATCTGTACTATTGACTTTCTTTTGAATCGTTTTTTCAAAATCAGAAATCTGTGTACCTTTATTACTTGAATAAGAGGCCCAAATCTGGAAGCACCTAGCTCAGACTGCAATCACTAGTAATGCTTCAAAGCCAGCCAGTCGGTCTTCTACTTCAGCTGGGATGGAGTCTTTTCCCCTTCATATAACAAACCCAGGTAAAGCCCTTAAGAACAGATCAGCCCACAGCTTTGCAGCCAGCGAGACTGACTCCGCCCTGGACTGTTGGGCCACAGTGTCGAGGGTCCAGTGTACATATGGGAGTATGGTGTGAGCTTGTTGGTAATGTTGTAAGTCACAGCATCTGACATTCCCCATAAAGCAAAAAAGTGCAGCTGAAGATCAAAAGGTGTCTCATTCAAGCGAAGTTCTGGTAATTTCTACATTTCAAGTGCCTTCTAAGCCAGGAAGAGAAGGGGAAGAGGTCAGCTGTGACTCTCCTTGACCAGGTTCTACGTGAAGTCGCTCCTGCTTGAGATCAATCATACAGTCACTGTTCAATCTTCATTTCCTCTACCCAAACGTGACGCCATTCTCTGCACCCCCATTTCCCCTTCCCTTCATAGTCATTCAAGTGTTGTGAATTTTGCCTCCTACATTTTTCAAGACGCCTCCTCACTCTCTACCCTGACCATTCATTGCATCAGTCTTCTAACCTCTCCGCATCCCACACTGCCTCTCTCTCATCCCACACATCCCTCACACTACTAATAGTGCAACGCAGACAACTGTATTCTCAGTGCCTCCCTATGTTCCCCCTACCCCTACCCTATGTCCCTCCTACCATCCAGTGGCTGCCTGCTCCTACAATGCCCCCTCCCACCGTTCCCTGCCTATAACTACCAACCCTAAGGACACAGAATGGCCCATTGCTATTGGGAGTTGTTGGGACGATGGCATACACGTGTGTGAAAAGAGTGGGAAGAACGTTTAAAGGCACAGCTGTCTGATTTTAAGATTTGAATTAGAGTAAACAGATGCTTCGTGCAATTGAGGAGCATATTTATGGAGGTGTAAATTTGGAATGATGTAATTTAAAGGGAAAGAAGGGTGTGTTAAGAGGAGACAGTCTTAGAACAGGAAGCCAGAAACAGCGTCCAGCTTGGATTTTTGTCTTTTCCTGTTTTTGTGAGTTTGGACAAGATCCTAGCATCTTTCTGGACCTCAGAGCTAGATGTGGTGAGATATCTTTCTTGTCACAGCTTCTTAGGAAGTAGAGGTTTGAAGATGGATTGCTTGGGCCTAGAAGTCCGAGGCTAGCCTGGCAGCATAGGTCAACCCCCGTCTCAGATAAGAACAGCAAAAATCTCTGGACGTCTGTATTCTAGTCTGTCATTCAGAACTGTGTGGCAGAAGCTGCAATGTCAGGGCTCATTGTCAATACCTGGAGTCTGGTTCTTACCACAGCCCTCATCCGGACTCCATGACTACCATCCTCTGGATTTCTGGGGTGCCAACAAAGTTGGTGAATCAAGAAAGAAGAAATACACACAGCCCACCTACTACCTCTCCTCGGGCTTGTGTGTTTCATAATGCTTGCACGGTCTGTTTGATGCCACAGAGCCATACTACACGAGAAAGTGAAAACAGAAAACAAAGTGGCAGAATAGATTTTCATGTGATTCCTTAGCACTTGTTGAGAGCTATGACCAAGTGACTTCAATTATACAGCCTCCTTTCTGAGGGATCAAATTACCTCACTGAAAAATCATCTCTGCAACTCACACTGGCTACCGTCCATCAGGTAACAGTAAGAAATCAAAGGTACAACTGGCAGAAGCAAGGCTTCCCTGAAGGTTCAAGTTGAGCTCAGGTTGGAAGAATGTTCAGGTCATCTGTAAAGAAGGCCGCTGACACGAGTATCCACAGGCAAACCAGACCTGAAAGCTGAGAGGCACATTCACCTACTTACTGGAGCTGGAAGTGCTTGATTTTGGTGACCAGCAACTTGTAGTGGGCACCGTGGGGAGCCATGGATGCTACATCTACGAAGATCAGCTGTTCCAAAGGGCCCGTCTCATTGGTTGCTTTTGAAGGACATAGAGTGCGGCTGACTTCCTGGTAGTTGTAGCTCCTTTGGTATCTGTAGGTGTAGACAACATCAGCAAGGAGGAGACACTGTGATCAGAGGCAGGGACAGTGCTAGCAGGGACCTGCCAGGACCTACAGCTCTATTTCCCTCTAATTTGGCTTTAAGCTCTATGCTTTCAATTTCAGGCTGGGACCACCGATAGCAATCCTGGAACCCCTGTTATTGACATCCATGGTGTGACAGGGACATAGGAACTATTATGTCCCGAACAATATACTTAGCAGTGTGTCTATTTTAGACTCTCAAGTCATTCAAGGAAAAACACTAAAATCTGAGGAAGGAAACCTCCTAATTAAGCAGCCAACGGAGTCTTTTCTTTTTCCAGTTTCACTGTTTTCAAGTGGAAACAATCAAACTTAGTATTTAGCGCTCAAATTCCAGAAGCTTTAAAAACTGTGAAATATTGCTTCACCAGCTGCCTCTTTCCCTACCCCTTCTGGGCTTTGTATTGGTGCCACAACGCTTCAATGAACTCTCCTCGGCACAACAGGTACTCTGCCAGGGCAGAGAGTTCTGTTGTTTTCATGGTGTCTTCCTGAACCTCCCTCTTGGCTCTGCTCTGTAAATACCAGAGCGAAGAAGCACACAGAAAAGGCCTTTCTAAGTACAGGTTGTGCGGGTTGGGGCTGCTCATACATTGACTGGCTACGGGACGATCCATTTTCAAAAGAGGGAATAGAATATCATGGCAGATTTTTCAGATGGTGTAAATTCTCCTAGGTGCTGAAAAATCTGGGCAGAGTGCTCATCTGAAATTCAGAGAGGACAGAAATGTGTCCCACTGACCAGCCTTGGGGCACCCATTGCTTGCATTTGGCCTGCACTACCCTGGCATTTGCATGCCTGAGTTCTCTTCTGGCTAAGGGGGAAAAACCAGACAAAACAGAACAGAACAGAACAGAAAACCTGGCTAAGTCTAAGGACACTGAAGAGTGTCGCATGCAGGGAAGTCACCTGGGCAGAGAATACTCACAGTCCTTGGAAGAGCAGAGGGACCTGCCAGGACAGAACTTCCTTCTGCTGGCGAACCACAACCAGCACTGGGTGGTCCAGATTGTCAGAGGAGCTGTTGACGTGCACCCGCACGGCCGTCACCTGTGAGGCGGGTGAAAGCAGGCTCACTGAGTCCTCACATTTCTTCCCATGACAGGTACCCCCAAACACCCCAAGTTGTCTTTTATTATCTGGAGTGGGCCTCAACCTTGACCACGTGTTGAAACTGCCCCGGGAAATAATTGATGCATTGGATATAATCTGATTAAGATTCTGATTCAATTATTCTGTGATGAGGCAGAGGGGCTGAGGAGTTTGAGCTAAGCAGTCAACATAAGGCTTCAAGAAGAACTCCAGAAGAGAAAGAGAAAGAGGTGGATGTATTTTTTCTTATTTGAATATAAATATAAATAATCTCAAAATCGCAATCCCCAATGAGCCTCATACTCTACAAGACCCCCTCCCCGCCCCAGCTGCTGACAAACTTTGGGTTTGGGTGTGGTAAATCAGTCTGTTTCCATTCCTTTGAACAGCCTGGGAGATAGTCTGCCACGCCCTCTCCCTCCTGCAGCACATCCCACAGAGGCTGAGTCCCCCCTGCTCGGGGGTAAATAGGTCACTAGCACACCCTTCCTCCCCAGCAGCCCACAGGAGCACACAGTGTGACCATGGATGAAACTAAGTCTGCTTCTGGAGCTACAGGGTTTGGGCATTTTCCTTAAAAATGTTACAATACCATATGAAATATAGAAAATAATGGAGGAAAATAGAGAAGAGTAAAAGAGAGATTAAAAGTCAGTCTTCCACATGACATTTTACTGTACGGGTCTGTTAGCTTTATTCTCTCTTCAAAGTTTCCTCATTAGGGGGCCAGTAAAATGGCTTATCAGCCAGCTCGGTGGCTAAACCAGGGTTTAGATCCCTAGAAGTCAAGTTAAATGCTGGGTGGACCAGGCCGCCTTTCTGCCCTGGGCCAGCCCTGGAGCAAACTGACAAGAAGGATTAGCTCTACCAGCTTTGGCTTGGTCTCTGCCTCAGAACTGGAGCAGTTATTGAAGATGCCTCTCATCCACCACCTCCAGGCCTCCAGATGTACACACATGTGTACACATGTGCCTACACTTGCAAACATGCATGTGCACACACACACACACACACACACATACACACACACACACTCCCTCCCTCTCTCTGGAAAAGAAGATCTACCACACATTTCAAATGCAGGCTGAGGGGAAACAGAACAGCCAGAGTGTTGTACCCGGCACTTCGATCTCTCCGTTCTCCCTGACCAAGCCACTGCTTCACATTTTCAGCGTCAGCCCAGCAGAAGAGTAATTTATTAATTTGATAAGAAATGCTTGCTCCCGGGGGAGCATTTCCTGTGCCTACGCGGTGTTTCCATGGAAATTGTGTTGCTGCTGATAATTGCTCAAACTCCATCTCCAGTGCAGACCTCTTTGTTCAACTGGGATTTCTGCAGGCCTCTCAAACTCAACGTGGCTACGTGAAGTTTCACATTTCCTTCACTTTTGACTTTCCTTTCTGTGATGGACAGTTCCAGAATGCAGCTGTTCGTCTATGAAACCTGAGGGTCCTGCCTGGTCCTTTCTTCCGCCTCCTCACACTGTTCTTCTCAGCCATTCCACCCTCCCTCCTTCCAGATCCTAAGCCCCACCCTCAATGGCCTCTTTGACTAAGCCCCACCCTCAATGGCCTCTTTGACTAAGCCCCACCCTCAATGCCCTTTGACTAAGCCCCACCCTCAATGCCCACTTTGACTAAGCCCCACCTCAATGGCCTCTTTGACTAAGCCCCACCCTCAATGCCCTCTTTGACTAAGCCCCACCCTCAATGCTCTTTGACTTAGCCCCACCCTCAATGCCCTCTTTGACTAAGCCCCACCCTCAATGCTCTTTGACTAAGCCCCACCCTCAATGCCCTCTTTGTCTAAGCCCCACCCTCAATGCCCTCTTTGACTAAGCCCCACCCTCAATGCCCTCTTTGACTAAGCCCCACCCTCAATGCTCTTTGACTAAGCCCCACCCTCAATGCCCTCTTTGACTAAGCCCCACCCTCAATGCTCTTTGACTAAGCCCCACCCTCAATGCCCTCTTTGTCTAAGCCCCACCCTCAATGCCCTCTTTGACTAAGCACCACCCTCAATGCCCTCTTTGACTAAGCCCCACCCTCAATGCCCTCTTTGACTAAGCACCACCCTCAATGCTCTTTGACTAAGCCCCACCCTCAATGCCCTCTTTGTCTAAGCCCCACCCTCAATGCCCTCTTTGACTAAGCACCACCCTCAATGCCCTCTTTGACTAAGCCCCACCCTCAATGCCCTCTTTGACTAAGCACCACCCTCAATGCTCTTTGACTAAGCCCCACCCTCAATGCCCTCTTTGTCTAAGCTCCACCCTCAATACTCTTTGACTAAGCCCCACCCTCAATGCCCTCTTTGACTAAGCCCCACCCTCAATGCCCTCTTTGACTAAGCCCCACCCTCAATGCCCTCTTTGACTAAGCCCCACCCTCAATGCCCTCTTTGACTAAGCCCCACCCTCAATGCTCTTTGACTAAGCCCCACCCTCAATGCCCTCTTTGACTAAGCCCCACCCTCAATGCCCTCTTTGACTAAGCCCCACCCTCAATGCCCTCTTTGACTAAGCCCCACCCTCAATGCCTTCTTTGACTAAGCCCCACCCTCAATGGCCTCTTTGAAGGCCTCCTTTCTCTACTGATTTGAGTCCCTCAGAGTCCTTGGTCTCTACCCTCAGGGCTGTATCTCTGAGATGTCATTCATCTGCCACTCCCTGTTTAAGAGACCTAAAATGGTTCAGAAAATTTTTCAATCTTATACCAAAGTAAGAAGAATACTATAATAAATAGATCTGGATTTTTCAGCTTTGATAACTCCTAATAAATACATTTTATTTTATTCATACTTTTTATTTCCACATACTCCTTCACTGTATTCTGAAACACATACACACACACACACACACACACACACACACACACACACAGCTTATTACTCAATCATCAAATAGTTCGATGTATCTCTCTTAAGAGATAGAGCTTCCTTAACAAAATCCATAAACACGGGTTAGAGAGATGGCTCAGCAGTTAAGAGCACTTGCTGCTTCTGTAGAGGACCCGGTTTGGGTCCCAGCCTCCATGCAGTAGCTCACAATTGTCCTTAACTCCAGTTCTGGGGACTCAATGGCCTCTTCTGTCCTCTAAGGGTACCAGACATGCATGCAGTATACATACAAGTAGATAAATATATACACATACAGTAAAAATGAAATCTTAAAAACATAAACAGTCTGAGCTCAGCACTATTTGAACTCTCTCTTTTTTTTGTGTGTGTGTTTTTGGTTTTTTTGTTTGTTTGTTTGTTTTTTGAGACAGGGTTTCTCTGTGTAGCCCTGGCTGTCCTGGAACTCACTCTGTAGACCAGGCTGGTCTCGAACTCAGAAATCTGCCTGCCTCTGCCTCCCGAGTGCTGGGATTAAAGGCATGGCCACCACGCCCACTATCTGAACTCTTAACTTACCTGATACTGCACGGCACTTGGAAATTTTCAATTGTTTCAGAAATTTCTTTTTTCAGTTTTATTTTTAAAATGGGGCACAAATTAATTTGATACACACTGCACCTGTTTCATCTTGTCTGATACCAATACTTCATCTTCTTAATTGCTGAGTAATATTCCATTGCGCAAATATACAACATTTTGTTTTTCTACTCTTCAGTTGATGAACATCTTACACATTTTGAGTATTTACAAACAATACTGTTATATTTGTGCACCAACTTTGTGTGAATATTTATATTTTCACTTCTTTTTGCTGTATACTGTGATTAGAGTTTTGGAAGACATAGTACCTCTGTATGCAACTTTTTGAGGAACTGCCAAAATGTTTTTCAGAGTTGTATCATTTAACACTCCAGTAATTTACATATCCAGCAATGTTCCTGGTTTCTTTCCTTCTTTGCCAACACTTGCTACTATCTTTACCCCAGCTATCCTAGTGGGTTAAAAGCTATATGTTATTGTAGATGGCACAGAACTTCATTTTTTATTTTCGTTTCTGTTTTGATTTTTAGAGAGGCCTTCTCGAGTCGCTCAAGGTGGACTTGAGCTCACAGTCTCCTTTCCTGTTTCCCAAGCGCTGGGATTACAGGTGTGTGCACTTATGCCTAGCTGATATTTTAGCTGTTAGTTTCGCTGCCTGGTTTTCCTTGTAAACTGCCAACACTGTTTTCAGAATCCCCAGAGCCTAGTATAATAAATTACCTTAGCAGCAGGTTGGCTTTTTAAATTGTAGTGCAAACATTCTCATATTAGATAGCCTATGCATTTACAGTGAGGTGTAACCTAATGTAAATAATCCGACAGCACTCAGAACCCAGGCAAACAGAAATGGGAAAGTTTCTTCTTCAGGATTTCTCTTCTGTTTAATTGACTTAGATGCCACCTCCTTCTTAGGGACCTAGTGCCAGAGGGGGCTGCTCACATTTTTTCCTATACTTCATTATATGGCAGAAATTCGTGAACATTAGTAATTCTTGCCTCCCTAATTGGTGTGTGTGTGTGTGTGTGTGTGTGTGTGTGTGTGTGTGTGTATTTCTGATTCAGCTGATGAAGAAAACCTTAAACTATTCATTTCTAACACAGAGTTGGTGGGCAGTTGCTGTGCCTGGTTTGGGGCCTACATTTTGGAAACACCATTCTAAAACCATTTACTGATCTACTGGATGACCCTACATGTCATTGTGAGTCGCCCAACCAGGAGCTCGGCCCTGTTTCAGCAGCGTGGGAGCTGTTTTGTGGGCACTGATGTGGGAACAGAAAAGGTACATCATAGCTGTACTAAGCCCCCCCCCCCATCTCCGCTCTTGCTCTTCCTGGTTGGGTTATTAGAATCCACTTACGGGTTTTATTACTTACTAATGATCTTACCAGCCAAATAAAAACAAACTCAGATATATTGACACAATAAATTGCACAAAAGATTCTAGAGTGAGAGTTGGTTGTCACTGGGCAGTTTTGCAAGATAAACAGATCATCTATTAGGCAGAGGGAAGGATGAGGGGGCCTGCTCGAACCCGGCTTTGCCTTCCCAGAAGCTATGGAGCAGCTGAGAAAATGGGATTATGCCTACCACAGTGAAGCAGGCTGTGTGTGTCACGAAGGGTGGACACTGCCTGTGCTGCACTACCTCGGACACCTTGTAGTAGACCATGCTCAAGGCCCACATTTTTCTCCTGTTTCTTCTACTTATTGTCATGGTCAAACAAACCAACCAAACAAACAAACAAAAAAAAACCCCCAAAACACAGATAGTGTTTCTTTCTGTATTTACTATAAGCAGGGAATCACATTGTAGGCAAGAGAGAATTATGCAAGCATTTCAGCCTCTGGTAGTATATAGATTATGCTTATGAAAGCTTTGAAAGCTTTGGGACCCCCTTTTTAATCTTTTATGTCATCGGGGACACACTCAAAATTGGAAATGAAACATTGTTCTTACAAATTAAGAATAAAAAACGAGTTTAATTCTAAGTTGACTCTGTTTTTGCTAAAGATTGTAGCTTCTGTTGGTTGAAACAGTCAGAGACTTTTGGCTTCCATTATTAAACACAGCAGTGGGGGCCCCTCTGATCTTGAAAAACAGACTCTACTAGTAACACAGTTATCAAGTATTTGTGGATAGTCCCTTTGCTAGAGTGTAACTACTTAGCTATCACTGTAGGGTCACAGGATGATTACTGCTGGTATTCAGGGCCTCCCCTCCATCCACCTCTCTTTCCTCCCATGTTCCCAATAGTCAGTAGGGTAGACCCTGCCTCAGGAGCCTGGTGGAGGCAGGGGGTCCCAAAGGGAAACTTCCCACATAAAGAAGACATATTATCTTGTAGGTAGGACATGTTTGGGGCCAAAGGCTTTGTGGGTGGATTGGTGCTCCCTCCACTGGAAATCCTGTCTGGTTACAGAAGGTGGCGACTTCAGTCTCCATGTCCCCAGCTGCCAGGAGTCTCAGCTAGGGTAACTCCCCAGAACTCCCAGGAATCTCTCCTATCTTGTCCCAGGTTCTCCCCCACATTCCCACATCTAATCCCCATCCCCATTCCCTTTCTCAGCCCCTTTGATACACAGTTCCCTCCAACCATCCACCTCTGTTGTCTATTTTATTTCCCCTTCTAAGTGAAATTCAAGCATCCTCCCTTGGGCCTTCCTTCCTTGTTACTTAGCTTGTTTGGGTTCTTGGATTATAGCATGGCTATCCTGTACTCTATGGCTACTGCGTACTAATATGTGAGTACATATCCTACATATCTTTCTGGGCCTGGGTTACCTCATTCAGGATATTTTCTATTTCCATTCATTTGCCTGAAAATGTTACGATGTCTTTGTTTTTAATACCTGAGTAGTCCATTGTGTAAGTGTATCACATTTTCTTTATCCATTCTTTGGTTGAGGGACAAGATGCACAGGGATAAAGATGGAGCAGAGTTTGGGTAAATGGCCAATGACTGGCCCAACTTGAGAGTCATCCCATGGGACAGCGCTAACCCCTGACACAATGATGATACTCTGGTATGCTTGCAGACAGGAACCTAGCATAACTGTCTCCTGAGAGGCTTCATCCAGCAGTTGATGGAAACAGATTTGGAGACTCACAGTCAAATATTAGGAGGAGGTCAGGGAATTGTGGAAGAGTTGGGGGTAGGATTGAAGGAGCCAGAGGGGTCAGGGATCACAAGAAGACCTACAGAGTCAACTAACCTGGGCCCATGGGGGCTCACAGAGACTGAACCACTAACCGAAGAGCATGCAGGGGCTGGACCCAGGCCCTCTACACATTTGTAGCAGAAGTACAGCTTGGTCTTCATGTGGGTCCCCTAACAATAGGAATGGGGAGCCATCTCTGACTCTGTTGCTTCCCTTTGGATCTCCTTCCCCTAGCTGGGCTTAGGCCAGACAATGGCCTAAGTGGATGAAGATGAACCTAGTTAGTCTTGCTGTGACTTGATGTGCTCTGGGTGAGGGTGGGGGTTGGTACCCGAGTCGGGCTTTCCCTTCTTAGAGGAGAAGAGGAGGGAATAATGGGAAAGGGGGTCTGAGGGTGGGATTGGGAAGAGAGGAGGGAGAGAGTTTGCAATCGGGATGTAAAGTGAATAAATAAATTAATAATGAGAAGATGCTAGCTAGTCAGAGTGTGGTAGTGATGTAAGCAGAGCTGTGAGCTCATGCAATGCCTACCCTATGGATAAGTCATGTACATTGCATGGAGCTACCTGGTCACTTTTGAATGAATGAAGTTGGCTCTTCGACACAAGCTCTGCTATTGCCTGCCTGGGACATATAAGTGGCTTACAGTGTTAGAAAACATTCTGTCTGGGCAGATGGCAGGGAGATCATCTATCCAACTCTTCCATTTACAGGTGAGGAGCCTGAGACATAGAGGTGATATGACTTTGCCACAGATACTCAGGAGCTCAAGAAGCATGGAAGAAACCAAGCTTCCCATGACTCAGCTGCCACAAATGCTTGGTCAGAGTATAATGTCATCACCGTTTTGAATCACTGACTCCAACAAACACCACTATGAATCTTGTATTATTCCCACCAGGAAGCCAAGATGCTATAGAAGCACCATATACAACAAGGATAGAACCATTCCAGACAAGCTACATGCGAGGACATATGTGTACATTTGCAACAGATTGGTGTTTTAAATAAAGAACAAAAAATAAACCCCAACCAATAGAAAATTGGATTAAGGATGTGTGGTGCTTTGAATGGAAATGGTTCCGTAAGCTTTATATTGAGTGCTTGGCTATTAGGGGGTGATGTTAATTGACAGAGATTAGAAGGTGTGGCCTTCTTAGAGGAAATGTATCACTGGGGGTGGGCTTTGGGGTTTCAAATGCTCAAGCTAGGCTCTTCATTCTCTCTCTCTCTCTCTCTCTCTCTCTCTCTCTCTCTCTCACTCACCTTTCCTTCCTCCCCTTACCCCCATAGCATCTAAAGAGGGAAGAATGACCTACAGACATATGAAAACATACTCAGCACTTTAGACTCGTCATAAAGACAAAGTTTCAAATGTACAATTTCACCATGCTTGCAAGGCTGTATAGTATAAACAGGATCTCTTGATTGGTGCCAAAAAAAGTTGTTATTTCATACAGCCACTTTAGGAAGCAAGTGGAAAACAGGAATCAAAGTTGAAGATGAATTATCTTCTCACTCCTAAGTTTATCGACAAGAACTTTAACACAAGCGCACACAGTCGCATCCAAAACCTTGAATAAGAAAGTTCACAGAAAGAAAATGAAACAAACAAAAGAAGCCATACCACAGAAGATCCAAAAATACAACCACAACTGGAGGCTGCTCATTGGGTGAAAGCAAATGAGAGGAATATGGATTAGTGTGGCAAAGTTCACAAAGATAAACTGAGAGAGCACAGGATGACCAGGAATCCACACTGTACAGTCCCTTTTAGGTAAACTTTGAGAATATGGAAGGCAATGCTATAGGTTTATATGTGCACAGTTAATAAAAAATACTTACACAGAAAGTATAAAGATCAAATGTGAGATGCCAGAGTCCAGAAACTTGAAAGGATCTGAGATTTTAACCAATTTGTCATGTTCAACAATACTGGGGAAAAGACAAATTGTCCCAATTGGAGACTGGTGACAACTTGTCACCGCACACAGAATTATCATCACTGCCCCTTGCCGAGTATCCTGAATGTGACATGAGTAGGTCCAGAAAGACGCCTATGTGTGTGCAGTATGTTATTTTACAGGAGAGAAACCCGAGATTAGAGGACCTAAATAGAGAGTAGCTATTTTAGAACAGGCAAGAAACCTGCTTGCCTTCAGCGCTAGAGGGAGGCATTGTGAACTGTATAGTGCTGTTTGCAAAGTGACTATCCTTAAAATAACAACAAATAGAAAAAAAAAAACTCAACCAACCCTTTCCTGTAAGAGACTCAGGAAGGACTGTCTCCCACAATGGTGGGTTTGGGGGGTGACAGAAGAGATCAAAGGTGACGATAAACAGAACTCTATGTCTCAAACCGAGTCACTGCACAGATGTTTTCTTCCATTTTTAAAAAATCTGTTGTGCTTTGTGGTAACAAAAAGAAGCCTGACATTCTGACCTTTGGGTTTGCCTCCAGCTGAGAAGAGAGTTAAGAAGAGCCTTCCACACAGCGCAACATGTGATTAACTGTGTGTGTTCTACTATTAACCCATATCATGTCAATTTAATTCCTGAGCCAGGCCAGTAAAATGTCAGAGGTAGACTTTGGCATCTACAGTTGCAGCCATACAACACATAGACTTTCAGATCAGCCGTGTGCATTGCTAAAGAGATTTCTGCATCTTTCTTGGCTTTCTAGAACTAAACGATACTCTATTGTCTAGATAAGCCACAGTCCACATCTCTATGGTCTCCTTGAAGGGCATATTGGTTGCTCTCGATTTGGGCCAGTTGTGAGTAAAGCTGTTGTAAGCTTGTTTTGTTAAATATTTGGACTGTGACGGCTGGATCAGACAGACGATAGTTAGCTTTGTCACGTGCTGTCAACATCATCTTCCAAAGTGATCACTGTTTTTGTGCTCCTACCAGTGATGAACAAGAGCCCTGGATATGCCCCTCCTTCAGGACACATACGGAGACATGGTTTTGAATTCCAGAGCTTCCCAGATGTGCAGTGCTAACGTCATTTTCATTATCAGTTTCTAAGTAATATGTGCTATTGAGCATTGTTTCATAAGTATGTCTATCTAGTGTCTTCTTTGATGAGGTGATGCTTTTTGATTATTGAAATTTTCAATTCATTGTTCTTAAGCTTTGAGGGTTTTGTCTGTTGATTTTGTATATGTTAGATACCAATCCTTTAGTAAATATGTGCTTTGTCATATTTTCCCTTCTTGTGACTTGTCATTTTATGTCATTTACATAAAATGTAGATGTATATGTCATCATATACAGGGGTGTCATTTATCAACCTCTTTGCTGAGGGTAATACTTTTTGGTGTCATATCTAAAAAGTTGTTACCAAAGCAAATGTCATCTAGACTTTCTCCTTTGTTGTCTTCTAGGAGTTTTAAATTTTGCATTTTACATTTAAATATATGACCCAAGTAACTTAATTTTTATGAAATATATAATAAGAGCTCTGTCTAGATCAGTAATTTTCAACCTGTGGACTACAATCCTTTGGGAAGTTGAACTATCTTTTCACAGGGCTCATATATCAGATATCCTGCATATCAGATATTTACATCACAATGCATAACAGAGGCAAAATTACAGTTATGAAGCAGCTACAAAAATACTTTTGTGGTGGGGGGGGGAGGGGTCACCACACTGTGAGGTAGTGTATTAAAGGGTCACAGCATTAGGGAGCTTGAGGACAACTGCTCTAGATTATCTTCCCTACATTGTCCAGTTCCTTCAACACCATTTGCTGAAAAAACGTAGCTGTATGCTGAAAGACACTCAGACAGCACTTGCTGCTTGGGGCGTTTCTCACCACCCTCAGCCTCCTCTCCTGCTGCCGCCACCTCTGAACTCGACCACTCCCCTGTCTCTGTTCCTCATGTAACTTAATGTCTGTATATCCCTCATCCTTCTTGGTGTTCAAATCTTTCATGAGCACGGCCAGCCATGATGATGCCTCCTCTCCTCTGGGTATGATCTCCAGTGGATGAGGCATTGTAAAAAAAAAAAAAAAAAAAGACAAAACAAAACCAAAAAATGGAAAGATTTTTCTGTCTTGCTCATCCCAGGAATCAAGCATTGTTCCTAACTTCTTGATTGATAGCCTTGGAGAGTTATCTCCATCACTACAGAGCTGATCTCTCAATTGGCAAGATTTGCTATAGGGTTTCAATAACACTAGTGATGGAGGAGGGAAATGGCTTTCTTGTTCTCCTCGCCCTCCTCTCCCTCCTCCCCCTCCTCCTCTTCCTCCTTTTCTCCCTCTTTCCCCTCCCCCTTCTCCTTTTCCTTTCTTGTTTGCAGTCAGTAAGTCTCTGCCTTGATTTCATGCACTGTTATTTCCTTTCTTCAACTTTGTGGTCCATTAGGTCTGTTTACCTTTGGAAACGTAATTAAACTTACAGTTGGGGATTTTCTCTCTTCTTTTTCTATCACTGAAAGAGACTTACAGAGACTATTCTTTAAAAATCAAAAGAAAGGAGCTTGAACCTAAGGGCTCAAGGACCTTTTAAGTCATCCAAACTCTTCCCATTTGACAAGGAAGGAGACTAAAGCAAGGTAAATATTAATGATTTCTTATCCAAAATAGAGTTCAAGCTGCATAAGATTGTGTCTGCAATCCCAGCACTCAGAAAACTGAGGTAAAAGGCCACGAGGCTAATGCCATTCTGGCCTTCATATAGATACCCCATTTAAAAACAAATAAAAACAAAGAAACAAAAAACAGCAAACAAAACAAAACAACCAACCCCCACAAACCATGTTACTGGTTTGAAATCTTAGAATGTAACTCAAGTTCTTGAGAATAATTCTTCAGCATCTTTCCACAGAACCTTCCCACCTCCCATAAGAACACATCTGTTACTCTTCATAAACAACAAAATTAACTTTAAAATACCATGGTCAGCCTTTCAGTGACATCTCTTCATTATGCAATGTAAAGACCTTGTGTCTGACTTCCTTATAGTCACTGGAACATGAAACAGGAGGTCTGTGTTTACTGTTCTCCCACATGAACTGTTTGGGCATCTGTTGGTCTGTGAATCTATCTCTACAAGCAGGGCCTGCAGTAAGTCACACTGTGAAAACGGCAGCTTTTTGTCACTGCTTCATAGGACCATGGCCAGCATCAGCAGTGACCTTCTGCTGCTATAGAGCACAGAAGACAGTCGCCATCCCTTCAGGGTTTACTGTCCCAAAGCATGTGAGGCCAGTCCCAGGCCTGAGCACCCAGCCTGTTATTCCAGCGTAAGCATTATCCCTAAGAACTAGTCTTTCCAGATCCTCATTGAGCAGCTAGGAAGATAAAAGCCTTGACAAACAGGACTAGCCTATTGTTTCTGTCCTCCTAGGTGCAGTGCCTTTGTGTGGACAGTGTTAACTCAAGGCTATTTTGATTAGCTTCCTGGCTGGAACACTTTATGGGAATGTCACAATTATATTTTATTCTTGTCCACCACTTGTTAAAAGAAGCCCATGTTTGTCTTCCTTCTCCTTCCACTGCACCTTTCCCGAAGAGGAAGAATTACAGGTTTCCAGGGGGAAAGCATGGGTTTACTTGGGTAACAAAGCGCTTGAGGGATAAGGAGAGTCAAGCAGTGGGGAAGTCCAGATGTAGAGAAGTTTGGAGAGATCTGTAGAGAGGAGTTCCAGAGTAGCTTCGAGGTATAATGAAAATGGATATGAGAGGTGACACAGGCTCAAGCGAGATTCTTAGCTACAAAGAAGAAATGCAACTAGCTGAGATAGGAGAGAGCTGGTTAGTAGGGCTGGACTAGGGCAATGGCTCAGTCTGTAAAGTAACAGCCATGCAAACAGGAGGACCTGAGTTCAGAAGCCCAGCACCCACATGAAGGCTGGTGGACCAGCATGCATCTGTAACCAGTGTTAGGAGGGTGCAGACAAGCGGATCCTGAGGCCACTAGACAGCCAACCTAGCCAGCAGATGAGCTCCGGGTTCAGAAGAAACCCTGTCTCCAAAAATAAGGTGGAGAGTGATAGGGAAAAACATTCAATGTTGATCTTCGGTTTCCATATCCGTGGACCCATGTGTGTGTGTGTGTGTGTGCGCGCGCGCGTGTGCGTGTGCATGTGCGCGTGTGCGTGTGCACATATATACAGGATATTGAATAGGTCATGAACCTGAGTTATCAAGCCTAGACAACATTTAGAGATCAAGGTGACTAAGCTGCAAGATACTGTAGAAACCATCATAAAGAAGAGGAATAGTTTAAGGGGGAGGCTCAACTTGGTAACACCTTCCAGTTATTAGATATTGTCACTGCCAAGTGTATTTGTGTTGTCATCACCAACAGTACATTACAAATCTCTTCCCATCTTTGTATCACGTGCTCAGAGTTGAAAGCACTGAGTAGATGCCTCTGGCTACTGAGCATGGGCCACGCATCTGTCTCTTTGATATCCTAGGTAACCATCTCCCACAAAATCCATGAAGCACTGTGCCGTTGACATCAGTGGTTTGGGATGCCGCATTGGCCTGAAACCAGCTCTACCAAAAGTCCTCAGGGGTCGTGCTGAGGCTAGAGGGTTTGCAGGACTGTGCGAACCCAGACATAGACACATCAAGATGGCAAGGAAGGAAGATGAGGTGCCACAGCCTTCTCTACTCGTGACCATCTCAAGACATGACTCTCATCTGATAGTCAAAGAAGACGCCAAGGATGATATGTCGCTTCTGTCCTGATGTCACTACACAGTTAGAAATGGTTTTTTGCTCTTCAATGTTGCCTTTCTAAGGTCCCTTCTGTTTGTCTCAAAAATCGTTCTTGTGGTCATTGAAGAAGAAGCTGCTTGTAGATGGCTAGCTCCATATTGTTTACAAAAATGTCAATTTCCTTAGTAATATTCATAGTCGCAAATACTTGTTGAAAGTTATAGATGACATTCATCTATCAATTCTACTATAGAATAAAAAGATGATAAATACCATCATATCGCAACTCTTACAATCATAACAATAATTTTCTAGTATGTTCTACTTTCAGAACATTACTTAAGAAGGCCTTCAAATAGCTCTAGAAGGAATTTGTCTATAATGCTTATCAGTCAGCATATAAAAATTCCAGAGAATGGGTCCCTGGGTTTGGTCTCAAACCATAAAATAGTTATTTTTGCCTCTTTATCCCTCTCACAAGAGTAAGGCAAAGAGAAGCACAGATAAAGATGCATGCACAGATGAGCAAATTTAGCGTGTTGAGAAGATGTCCAACCGGCATAGGCTGGTGCTTTCTCGTGAAGGAACAGAGCCTGGAGATGCCAAAGCCAGAGGGAATCCACTGGGATTGAGGAAATCACATATAGCCTGCAAGGAAGCCTGGCGAGATGCTGTTGGAATGGGAGGGCCAGGCAGCCCATGACAAGTTTTAGTCTTATAGACACAATATCTTTGATACCAGTTCCTAGGAAAAATACTCAGGTGGCATTTCCCAAGGGCGCTCTGCAGAGCAATGGTTCTGTAGAACAACCTTGGTGCTGCACGCAATGGTGGTTCCAAGTATATGACAACTTAACTGCATTTGTACCCAGCATCCATTTTTTTTTTTTTTGCTTGGGCATCTTCTGTGGTAAACCCAGGTAGAAGCAAATCCCCTTTTATAGCACGAGTGGAACACGGGTGCCAGATTTCTACCACCCCCCACGGCCCCCCATCCCCAGCACCCCCCAACCAGACTCCTTTGGCATGTGTATATATTCTTGGTACTGCCAGTCAGTTCTGCCTTCCCACACTTTCACTTGGCAATCAAGGATGCTACAACGCAGCCTCAGTGCCAAGAGGGCCTCTCCAGAGGTGGTGTGGCAATGGGGCAGTGGCATTTGAAATCTTCCAAAGTCTCTCCATTGCCCTTAGTAATGCCCCAACCTTCTTAACAAGACAGACCACATCCCGACTGTAGCAGTCCTGTGTACATCTCAAGCTCTAGACAAATGGATTCCCTCCAATTCTTCCTTTTATTTAGACATGTTTTCCTTGCTCTGTTCTTTCCCTACTTTTCTGGCTTTTAGGAAAACATTCTTCCCAAAGTCTCTTCATTATTCTTCCCCAGAAACTTCCAAGTGAATTAAAGGATTGTTTAACTAACACTGCATGTAAACCACACATCTTTACAAAGATTGTAACCATATCTACACTGCTGTCCAAACAATGCCTCACACAGAAAGGAATCGAATGTTTACTGAGTGAACTAAGACCAGCCCCAAGCAGCCGGCTTGCCTGTGCTTAGTATTCCTGGCCTGCCCACAACTACACATCCCTTCAATAGCCTCCCTGTGCATGCTGGAATTGAAAGTTCTAATATAACATTTTGATAATAAACCAAAAGATGAAGGCCTATAGAAACGTATTCATATCTAGGTTACTGATAGCATAATGAAACTATGATGACGGGGTTTATACAGCATTCTTCATAGAGACAAACGCTCTGGATCGGGAACATTGAGAATCTGACAGTAGAAGAAATAAGAAGGCCCTCAGGGATAAACTGCTCTTTTCAATGAAATGAATGAGCTGTTCCTAGAAGCCAAGCCATAAAAGGAAATGACATCCTGCCTGAGGTGCACCCCCTGCTTTGCCGTTTGGGCTTGTAAGCTTGTCTCCACTGCCAGTAACAGATACTCAATAATGACCGATGAATGGTCTCCAGAGCTCTTCTGCTGTTTGAACCCAGGGCACAGGAAGAGTGGCTCTGCTGCTCTCTCCTCTTGGTGTCCTACAAGTCAAACAAGCCTACCCTACAAGCCTCCCAGCGTCTGTCATCTGATAGGTGACACTCAGGACCCAGGGAAGTGGTGATCTGGGGGGGGGGGGGTGTCACGGTGCTTACACTCTATTTGAAGAAAGTGAGGTCCACCTAGACATTTTATATCAATGCCACACAGATGCTAGTGTGAGAAAAGAAGAAAGGAAGGAAGGAAGGAAGGAAGGAAGGAAGGAAGGAAGGAAGGAAGGAAGGAAGGAAGGGAAGGGAAGGAAGGAAGGAAAGGAAGGAAGGGAAGGGAAGGAAGGAAGGGAAGGAAGGAAGGAAGGAAGGAAGGAAGGAAGGGAAGGAAGGAAGGAAAGGAAGGAAGGGAAGGGAAGGAAGGAAGGAAGGGAAGGAAGGAAGGGAGGGAGGGAGGGAGGGAGAGAGGGGGAGGAAGGGAGGCAGACAGGTCTTTATATCTTCCTTCACAGTAGCCCAAGAATGTAAAAGATAGTTCCAAAATGGAATGAGGCTGATGGAATTTTAGCCAGTCCTACGCACAGCCATCCCAGGGACGGTGCTAATGCTGCTAATGCTGTGACTGAGGCAGTTCAGGCCCTGCCTCAGGATGGGCAGCTTGGCAAGAGCCCCTTCTCAGAAGGGATGCTTTACCCTGCAGGGAACAGGATTCAGTACTGAAGGCTGCTTTGCTTGGGGACAGTTTCCCACACAATTGTCAAGACACAGGGGATTTTTAGGAGATAAAAAAATTCTGTATGCGGTGAGGTGTGACACCAGCATTTCTTCAGTCCCATGGAACTGAGAAGACTGATGGGAGGAGACATTGATGTAAGCTGTGGACGGGTCAGTGTACAACACGCACAGTCACGTAGCAGTACCAGGCCATCACTCATGTAACACATCAGTCCAAGGTATGAATAGTGGAAACTGAGGGTAGATGTCAGTGAGAAACAAAGTAGAAAGAACATGTGCGTTTATCAGACTGGGGGAAGGATCAACCTCCATTTTTATTCTCACAGGTCCAGGGTACTAACTGCAAGTGCCTGGAGAACCAGTTTTAGAAATAAAGTGTTTTATCTAAATGCTTGAAATATTTCCAAACCATAGGCGATCCTCACCCTTTGCTGTGGTAGTACATAAACACACCCTGTCCTGTCTAACCAGCCTTCAGCTAAATGTAGAGAGACTTCTTTAAAATGGGGGTTTGAGGACTAGCTGTTCATCGAAAGAGATGAAAAGGTCCCATTTCTGGCTGCTGCGACAAGGACGTGAATTACTTACTGTAGCTCTCTTATTAGTAAAGACAGTTTCTTTTTAGCATTCTTCGGACACATTTGCAACACAAGCCACCTTCAAGCCAGCTTCTCACAGTTAAATAGTCAGTTAATAATGTCTATTCAACGTTCAAGATCAGAATCACCGTGCCCTTCCTCCTAATAGAATTAGTTTCTTTGTCTGCTGTTATCACTTGACTATATCAAAGGAATAAAAACTCAAATTACTTTAGCAAACACTTTTTGTTCGTTTTACCATTAACAATTTGTTGTCTTATTGGGTTTTTGGGACAGGGTTTTGCTGTGTATGCCTTGCTGGTCTAGAACACAAAATGTAGCTCAGGCAGGCTTTGAACTTGTAGAATCCTCTTGCTTTTGTCCGGGGCTTACATGTATGTGTTGTTAGAGACCAGTTAGCATTTAAAATGTAACTTATGTCCACTGCATAACACTGCTACTTCCCCAGAAATAAAATACCTTTCCATTTCTAGTCACTTTATTTATTTATTTATTTATTTATTTATTTATTTATTTATTTATTCAGGTATAGGCCATGCACAGGCCATAGTATGCTCATGGAAGCCAGAGAATGACTTTTGGGAGATTTTTTTGTTTTTCTACCATGTGGGCCCCTGAAATTAAGCACAGATTCTTAAACTTGATGCAAGAATCTTTATCTGGTTCTCACCAGTGTCCAAACACATACAGTTAAAATAGGAATCTATTGCTTTTGCATAAATGAGATGTATACACATTTTATAAACTTATTTATTTAAGCCAAAAGATCTTAGATGGGTGATTTAATAGAATGTGATGTTCGTATTGCTGACTCTAAGTTTTAAGCAAACTATAATCCCATGCACCACACCTACACACTTTAATAACCAACTAATTCATTAAGGAAAGATTTAATATTTTCTATCTTCACAATAGCTAAGAGAACCATCATGGCGATTGTCTTACTTAGGGTTTTACTTCTGTAAACTGGCACCATGACCAAGGCAACTCTCTTAAGGACAACATTTAATTGGGGCTGGCTTCCAGGTTCAGAGGTACAGTCCAGCATCATCAAGGTGATAACAAGGCAGCATCCAGGAGGGCACGGTGTAGGAGGAGTTGAGAGTTCTCCATCTTTATCTGAAGGTAACTAGGAGAAGACTTGCCCCCCAGGCAGCCAGGATGAGGTATTAAAGCCTATGCCTACGGAGACACATTGACTCCAACAAGGCCACACCTCTTAAGAGTGCCACTCCCTTGTCATACAGATCTTTCACATGTTTGGTAAGAGTCACCCCAAGGTACTTTATACTGTTTGTGGCTATTGTGAAGGGTGCCATTTCCCTAATTTCTTTCTCAGCCTTCTTATCCTTTGAGTATAGGAAGGCTACTGATTTGCTTGAGTTGATTTTATAACCTGCCACTTTGCTGAAGTTATTTATCAGCTGTAGGAGTTCTCTAGTGGAGTTTTTTGGGTCACTTAGGTAGACTATCATATCATCTGCAAATAATGATAGTTTGACTTCTTCCTTTCCAATTTGTATCCCTTTGACCTCCTTATGTTGTCGAATTGTCTGAGCTAGTACCTCAAGTACAATATTGAAAAGATAAGGAGAAAGGGGGCAGCCCTGTCTAGTCCCTGATTTTAGTGGGATTGCTTCAAGTTTCTCTCCATTTAGTTTGATGCTGGCTACCGGTTTGCTGTATATTGCTTTTACTATGTTTAGGTATGGGCCTTGAATTCCTGTTCTTTCCAAGACTTTAAGCATGAAAGGATACTGAATTCTGTCAAATGCTTTTTCAGCATCCAATGAAATGACCATGTGGTTTTTTTCTTTGAGTTTGTTTATGTAGTGGATTGCATTGATGAATTTCTGTATATTAAACCAACCCTGCATCCCTGGGATAAAGCCTACTTGATCATGGTGGATGATCATTTTTTATGTGTTCTTGGATTCGGTTGGCAAGAATTTTATTGAGTATTTTTGCATCAATGTTCATAAGGGAAATTGGTCTGAAGTTCTCTTTGTTGGATCGTTGTATGGTTTTGGTATCAGCGTAATTGTGGCTTCATAGAAGGAATTCGGTAGTGTTCCTTCTGTTTCTATTTTGTGGAATAGTTTGAAGAGTATTGGTGTTAGGTCTTCTTTGAAGGTCTGATAGAATTCTGCACTGAAACCATCTGGTGCTGTGCTTTTTTTGGTTGGAAGACTTTCTATGACCCCTTCTATTTCTTTAGGGGTTATGGGACTGTTTAGATGATCTATTTGGTCCTGATTTAATTTTGGTATTTGGTATCTGTCTAGGAAATTGTCCATTTCCTCCAGATTCTCCAGTGGTGTTGAATATAGGCTTTTGTAGTAGGATCTAATGATTTTTTGAATTCCCTCAGTTTCTGTTGTTATATCCCCCTTTTCATTTCTAATTTTGTTAATTTGGATACTTTTTCTGTGCCCTTTGGTCAGTCTGGCTAAGGGTTTATCTATCTTGTTGATTTGCTCAAAGAACCAGCTCCTAGATTCATTGATTCTTTGTATGGTTCTCTTTGTTTTCACTTGATTGATTTCAGCCCTGAGTTTGATGATTTCCCGTCTTCTACTCCTCCTGGGTGAATTGGCTTCTTTTTGTTCCAGGGCTTTCAGGTGTGTCGTTAAGCTGCTAGTGTATGCTCTCTCCATTTTCTTTTTGGAGGCACTCCAAATAGGGTGCAGGGCTATGAGTTTTCCTCTTAGCAATGCCTTCATTATGTCCCAAAGATTTGGGTATGTTGTGCCTTCATTTTCATTAAATTCTAAAAAGTCTCTGATTTCTTTCTCAAAAAAAAACAAAAAACAAAAAAAAAACAAAAACAAAAAAAAAAAAACTCCCATGCTTATGGACCAGCAGGTTAATATAGTTAAAATGACCATTTTGCCAAAAGCAATATACAGATTCAACGCAATACCTATCAAAATCCCAACTCAATTCTTCATAGAGTTAGAACGAGCAATTCTCAAATTCATCTGGAATAACAAAAACCCAGGATAGCTAAAACTATTCTCAACAACAAAAGAAATTCTGGGGGAATCAGTATCCCTGACTTCAAGCAATACTACAGAGCAATAGTATTAAAAACTGCATGGTATTGGTACAGTGACAGGCAGGCAGATCAATGGAACAGGATTGAAGATCCAGAAATGAACCCACACACCTATGGCCACTTGATCTTCAACAAAGGAGCTGAAAACATTCAATGGAAAAAAGATAGCCTTTTCAACAAATGGTGCTGGTTCAACTTGAGGTCAGCATGCAGAAGAATGCAAATTGATTCATCCTTGTCTCCTTGTACTAAGCTCAACTCCAAATGGATCAAGGACCTACACATAAAGCCAGACACTCTGAAGCTAATTGAAAAGAAACTGGGGAAGACCCTTGAGGACATTGGTACAGGGGGAAAGTTTCTGAACAGATCACCAATAGTGTATGCTCTAAGATCAAGAATTGACAAATTGGACCTCATAAAATTAAAAAAAGTTTCTATAAGGCAAAGAACACCATCAAAAGGACAAATTGGCAACCAACAAATTGGGAAAAGATCTTCACCAACCCTACATCAGATAGAGGGCTAATATCCAATATATAAAAAGAACCAAAGAAGTTAGACCCCAGAAAACCAAATAACCCTATTAAAAAATAGGGTGCAGAGTTAAACAAAGAATTTTCACCTGAAGAACTTCGTTTGGCGGAGAAACATCTTAAAAATTGCTCAACTTCATTAGTCATTAGGGAAATGCAAATCAAAACAACCCTGAGATTTCACCTTACACCAGTCAGAATGGCTAAGATTAAAAATTCAGGAGACAGCAGGTGTTGGCGAGGATGTGGAGAAAGAGGAACACTCCTCCACTGCTGGTGGAGTTGCAAATTGGTACAACCACTCTGGAAATCAGTCTGGCGGTTCCTCCGAAAACTGGGCACCTCACTTCCAGAAGATCCTGCTATACCACTCCTGGGCATATACCCAGAGGACTCCCCACCATGTAATAAGGATACATGCTCCACTATATTCATAACCGTCCTATTTATAATGGCCAGATGCTGGAAAGAACCTAGGTATCTCTCAGTGGAAGAATGGATGCAAAAAATGTGGTATATCTACACAATGAAGTACTATTCAGCCATTAGAAACAATGAATTCATGAAATTCTTAGGCAAATGGATGGAGCTGGAGAACATCATACTAAGTGAGGTAACCCAGTCTCAAAAGATCAATCATGGTATGCACTCACTAATAAGTAGATATTAGCCTGGAAAACTGGAATACCCAAAACATAATCCACACATCAAATGAGGTACAAGAAGAATGGAGGAGTGGTCCTTTGTTCTGGAAAGACTCAGTGTAGCAGTATAGGGCAAAACCAGAACAGGGAAGTGGGAAGGGGTGGGTGGGGGAACAGGGGGGAAAGGGGGCTTATGGGACTTTCGGGGAGTGGGGGGGCCAGAAAAGGGGAAATCATTTGAAATGTAAATAAAAAATATATCCAATAAAAAAAAAAAAAAAGAGTGCCACTCCCTAGCCTCAGAAATAGTGTCAGGCCTTGGGGCCTCTCCTTGAGCTGGATCCCACTTTGGGCCTGTCTCTGGACCTTCTTTTCTTCAGGATCCATTTCCATCCCTGCAATTCTTTCAGATCAGAACAATTATGGGTCAGAATTGTGACTGTGGGATGGCCCCCTCTCCCTCATTTGATGCTCTGTCTTCCTGCTGGAGGTGGGCTCAGTAAGTTCCCTCTCCCTACTGTTGAGCATTTCATCTAAGGTCCCTCCCTTTGAGTCCTGAGAGTCTCTCAAAAGGGACCTATCATAACCACACTTCAGAAGTCCCATCAAGCAGCTGAGTCAGATGCAGATATTTGCATGACCCCTGTTTTTAAATTAGGGAAGGCTGAAAGAAGCTGAGGAGAAGGGCAATCTTGTAGGAGGCCTAGCTCAATTAACCTGGACCCCCGAGATCTCTCAAACACTGGACCACCAAACAGGCAGCATACACCAGCTGGCATGAGGCCCCCAACACACACACAGTAGAAGACTGCCGGGTCTGTGTTCATTCAGAGATGATACACCTAACTCTCAAGAGATTGGAAGACCAGAGAGTTTAGCGGTCAGGTGGGGTGAGGGGTAGCGACAGCCACATGGAGACAGGGGGAGGGTAGGAGGTTTGGGATGTGGAACAGTTGGAGGGTGAACGGTGGTGGTAGGGAATAAAATATGGAGTGTAAAAAAATAAATTAGTTAATTAAAAAAAAAAGAGTGCTACTTCCTGGGCACCATCACAGTGACTAAAAAGTGTTTTTATAAGCCTGGTGGAATGGATGGTTCTTATTCTATCTTCTGTTCCGGTAGTCTTATGTTATCTTTGATATTTTCCTATGCAGACACTTTAACTCAGATAGTTCATTAGCTATGCCCTGGAGCCTTGTGTACCACATTCCTGCTGCGTTGACATGGAACTTCTGTTAGCTCCAGAGTTAAACAAAGAAAGAAGAGGCAGCCAGCATGGTACCTGTAACACCAAACTCGGGGTTGTGGGGGGGAGGGGAGTTCATTCTTTCCAACAGCACTTCTATTCGGGCCTTTTAAACTCAAATCCACAGCAAGCGAGGACCGGGGAGATGCTGTAAGTAGCCAGCTGAGACCACAGTGGGGGAAAGAAGCGGAAAATCTGTGCATATTGTTTCAGATGTTTAAAATGCCCTGTCAGAAAAGTCCATCACAACCATAAAAATAACACCAAGAATAATTCCAAACAAACTCACAGCATAGCAAGCCATTGATGTGCCGCTCAGCAGGAGGGACAGGCAGAAAGAACAAAGGAACTGGAAACCAAGTTCAGTGCATGTGCATTGGGCAGGGACACACACACACACACACACACACACACACACACGGCGTGGGGGCGGGGAGAAGCAGTTAGAAACAAAACCACTTGTAAGCAGTGGACTTTTCAAATTGGAAGAAAAAAAAAGTCAGAAAACAGTAAACTTTGCATTTGTTTGATTTTATAAAACATAGAGGGTTTTTGTAGGTAACAAAAGGGATAAAAACATACGTCCTCGTATTTCCTCTGATATTGGCCACTTCTTGGTTGTCTATTGTCCTGACTTAGGTATAGCTAAAAATATTTTCACTGAGAAATATTTAAAAGATACATAAAAACACAGCAGGTGTCTTAAAATCTCCTAGTGAAAATGTGAAGTTTATCATATTTCAGAGACCACTAATAGAGATCTATTTTAAAAAACAAAACAAAACAAACACTATTCTAAGGATCGTGTAATCCACGGCTTGGCTGGGTGAAATGGAGGCTCTGAACTAGTTCGGGAACCCTGAATCAGCGGTCACGAGTGGGATTAGTAGAACTAGTCTGGCTGTCAGATTCTCATAGGGGGGAAAGGAAAGTGCTCGTTCCTTTAACTGCAAATTCAAACCACAGGCTTACCATGCTTAAGTCGTTCCTAGAGATTTGTACCTGGGACTCAATATCTGACCTAGAGGTTGACACGCAAAGATTATTATGTCAGTGATAACTGGTAATGGGAATATTTTCTTGGTGATTCTTTAAAAGTCCCTGAAATCTCAAAACCAGCACAATGACAATACCAGATGACATGCCAACATGATTGAGACAAAAATCTGACAAGGCCTTGTCCCTAGATGAAGAGCTACAGGCAGTTGGTAGCTGTGGAGGAAGGGAAAATTGGTACTCTCCAGGGAAGAGCTCCCTGCTGGGTTATTTACCCCACGTGGTCATCCCTAAACACATACACATGGACAGCATCAAATGGACTCAACAGATTGTGTGTGTGTGTGTGTGTGTGTGTGTGTATGTGTGTGTAATAAAGAAGAAGAGGTCAGGAAATTGAAAAGGAGGAGGAAGACTTGAGAAGAGTTGGAGATGTTGTGAAAACAGTACTTATGTATGAGATTCTCAAAATAAAATTTAAATTAAGAAGTAAAAGTTCATGAAAGGTCATAGGTCAATCCATGGCTCCCAATAGAGAAGGAGAAGAGTGCACCATGTGCAGAGGACAGGGACGAAGGCTAGACCTGCACAGGTGTGTGTTTTGTGGCTTAAAGAACACTCTGACAAAAAAAAAAAAAATCATTCAATTCTTCTAATTCAGAAATACAATAAAACAAAGGAGTCTAACACGTTAATCGCGCTGCTTCACCAGAAGAACTGGCCATGTTAACCTTACGCACGGCAGCTTGGTGGTACGGTGCCGAATGCTTTGTTTACAAGGAACCACACGAACAACCGAGCCAGACTGTTCCTAGGAGCCCTATGGTTTGTGGGAATATGAACATCGCTATTTAAAGCAGATGCTTTTTCGCTGTGGGAGAGAGTGAATGTGAAACCAAGCTCGCCCAGCTGAGAAGCAGGACCTGGGGCCTGAAGGAAAGGGGATGTAGACCCTTCGTGAGAGCAGGTGTAGACCCTCCGTGAGAGCAGGTGTAGACCCTCCGTGAGAGCAGGTGTAGACCCTCCGTGAGAGCAGGTGTAGACCCTCCGTGAGAGCAGGCGTAGACCCTCCGTGAGAGCAGGCGTAGATCCTCCGTGAGAGTAGGTGTAGACCTTCCGTGAGAGCAGGTGTAGACCCTCCATGAGAGCAGGTGTAGACCCTTCGTGAGAGCAGGTGTAGACCCTCCATGAGAGCAGGTGTAGACTCTCCGTGAGAGCAGGTGAAACTTCGGGTTTGCAAGTCTGAATGGAAAGTAACGATATGGACCCCAGATATACAGCATTCCAGAGATCTGCCCACTGAAAGGGGCGGGTTCCACTGGCAATAAGGGACTCTAGTTCTTGCACTGTGGCCTCTGGGCAGGATTGCTTCCCGAGGGCAGGTTAAGAGCAGAAGTTAACTTCCATGAAAGCAGGGAAGAGGTCATTCAGATGTCAAGGCATGTGTGTGCAATCCCAGCACTTGGGAGGTGGAGGCAGGAGGATGGGTAGTTCAAGGTCACTTTTGGCTACATGGTGATTTCAAAGCCAGCTTGGGCAACATGAGACCCCTTTTCAAAAATCAAACAACAGGACTGGAGAGATGGCTCAGTGGTTAAGAGCACAGGCTCATCTCTCAGGTCCTGAGTTTAATTCCCAGCAACCGCATGGTGGCTCCCAACCATCTGTAATAGGACCTGATTCCCTCTTCTGGTGTGTCTGAAGACAGCTACAGTGTACTCATATAAATAAAATAAATACATCTTAAAAAAAAAAAGTCAAAACAACAAACAGGCAGACCTGTGAAAATAATTCAAAGTCAGTTCAACTTGGCCTTCACCTCCCAATGGGCTATTGTCCTTACATGAAAATAAAAGCAATAATGACCTAAAATGTATGAAGCATGTTTGAATCAATAACTGATGAGTGCCCATCATCACCATGGGTGCTGGGGACCAGTGTATTATTTTAGAATTTGGCAAGTGAAGAACAAGGCATTTGTCCCGTGCTTTCTTTATAAGCAGCAGCCTAAGCTCACCAAACAGCCAGTGAGAGACTGCTCCTTACAGGCCTACGGCTCACGATAAAGAATGTGGTCAGAAAAGAAACCAGGTTTCTTGTCCATGTCCAAGTGCTTTTCCCCTTCTTGCAGCTTACCTATCGGGACCCTTTAAAGCTCAGCTTCCTCCAGCTGAACTGTATGTGGGATAGAGGATTCCTCTAAAACATAGTAAGTAGTTCATGGTGCAGTGATGTCCAATAGAAGTAGACAAGGAGCTTCGTGGGGGTGGGTGAGACTAGGAGGAGGCGGGGCTGCGATTGGGATGTAAAGTGAATACACACACACACACACACATATATATATACACATAAATAAATAAAATGAGCTACATGCCTGTTTAAAAATCCTCTAGTAGCTAGGTTGAAAAGGCAAAACTAGATAGGTGAAATAAATTTTACAAAAACAAGTCAATCTTGAATATCTGAAGATAGTACCATTTAAATACACACACACACACACACATCAGCAAAACATTTTATATTGTTTTAATCTGGTCTTTGAGATCTGGTGTATACTTTATATATCAGTTCAGACTAGCCACCCCAGCTCCATGTCTCTGCATAAGAGCACAAACGTACAGAATCCATTCCACAGCGCAGCAAGCAATCACGCTGTGCCCTCCCCCTGCCCCATAATATCAGCTCCATATGTGAAGTGATCTCAGCCCTCAAGGACTCTCATGACTAACTGACGTCATTTTCACGGTGAAAGAGGGAAATGTCGGAGGTGATTTCTACGGACTGAATGCGTGTATCTCACACCTCACCCCTGTTCTTCACGGGATGAATCCTAATCTCCTCAAATGATGTCTGAAATTGGGCCTTTGGGAAGTAGGTCATGGGGATGAGATCGCTGCCTTTATAAGAGAACACCTTGACTCCTAGCTTGGCAGGAGACTCGCCCCGCCCCCCCCTGCACTCTTGACCCTTTGTGGATGCAGCCAGACAGTAGCTAGCTGCAAGCTTGGAAACAGGGCCCTACCAGACACCAGATCTGCCAGTGTGTGTGTGGCTGCAGGCTGTTCATCTAGATGATGTGTTAATGAGATACTCATCCCTCCAACAGGCAGTAGTAGTCCTGTGTAGAAGGAAGCGGTGGGAGGACAGCAAAGGAGGTCCTTGGCCTCAGTACACAAGGAACCTGCATGCCCTGGCTCTTTACGAGAAAGGGAGAACTGGGGCCTCGGCATCCAAGCTTCTAACTCTTCTAAGCCACTTTCCAGGTGTGGTGTGATTGTGTGTCAGCATCCTTTCGATGGTCACAGAGATCCCCAGGGACACCAATCCTGCACACGCTTGAGTGACTTATATAATGCACACAATATTTTCCCACAGCTTATGCACATCCTATGCATTCTTTAAATCACATTACTCATACAATACAAATGCAATACAAATGCTGGGTAAAAAATGATGTTGTAGGGTTTAGGGAATAATGACAAGAAAAAAATTGCCAAATTACATTAAGGATTTAGATTTTTTTTTAAACTTGTGGTGTGTGTGTGCATTCGCACGTGTGTATGTGTGTACGTGTGAGATTGTGTGAGTGAGGTTCATTTGTGTCAAGACATCTATGTGGAACTCAGAGGACAGCTTATACTACATATATCACTAAAAGATTACTGGGCAAAGTTATTCCAAACTAAGAATGACAAAAAGAAGGGTACAAAATAGAAAGAAAAAGGTCAAATTATCTCTATTTATAATAGAGATATGCAATGTGATTTTATACTTAGAAAGAAAGAGAAAGCTTTTGGAATAGTTTTAGTAGAACTGAAGGATACAAAATCATCAACAACAATAAAATGGTAGCTTTTCTATATGCCATAACAAACTCGCAGAGGAAAAAAATCCCATTTGCAACAGCTTTAAAAATACCTATGAATAAACCTAAATAAGAAGGTAAAAGACCTCTGCACTCTCTCTCTCTCTCTCTCTCTCTCTCTCTCTCACACACACACACACACACACACACACACACATACACACAAACTCACATACCCACTTGCGCATACATGCATGCACTGTATGTAGTTTTAATAAAGTTATGCTACTTGAGTTGATAATGCCCCACCCCAAGAGTGATGGACTATCTAACCAAACCCTAGTGCCTGGTATGGGAAACGTCTCTTCATGTTGTTGGTCAGGAACCTTGAAAACACTCCCCACATAAAACGGGCTATTGCTTTGTCCTTGGTTGCCTCCCAGAGTTTGAAGGTAAGACCCTAATGCTGAAGACATCGCATACTTTGAACACATGACTTGGAGGAATCCAGATGGGGCTGACCTAGAAGCCATCTCCCGGCGATGGAATAGCTCTGTGGCATCGGAAGGTGCTATATGAGTGGCTGGGGTAGACAAGAATCAATAGCTCTACCCAGCTGTAAGGCCCATGAAGCACAACAATGACAAGCACGGTAAGATGTTCCCAAGGGTACGGTAGTGGTAGGTAAACCTTGGGGTAATCAATGGCATTTGATGGGACTTAAGGGCCACTCAATAGGAGATAACTATGCTCGGGACATGAACACAGACAACTACCTGTGCCTGGTGAGGTCATGGACCCTAGAGGAGCACTCGCTACTGCCCCTTTCCCAAACCAGTTTAATTTCTTACTGTATTATAAATATTTATCCTTATGCTGGCAGATGGATGTAGTTCTCATGCCTCATCAAAGAAGTTCCTTCTTCCGGCAGATGGAGGCCATCATAGAAAGCCACAACTGGTCAAAATGCACAAAGCAACTGACTATATGAGATGCCAAACACTAACTGATATATCTACAACACATCCCCTGTACCTAAGGGCCAGGGAGCATCAGAGCAAAGGAGGCAGGAAGATTTTAAGAGCCAAAGAATCATGATGTCTACCGTGAGGTGGTATTTTCTTTATATGACAAAGAACCAACCCATGAAACCTTTCAAGTATAGTGACCTGAATAAGGCCGGCACCATGACAATGGGGATGGAGGTAAGAGACCAAATTTTGGGTTCAAACTCCATTTTAGTGAATCTGACCTAAGTTAGAACTCAAACTAACAGGCCAGTTTCCAAGTTACAGTCCCTCCCCCTCCCCCCAGCAAAACCAGTTTCTAGGCTAACCCTAACAAGACCTGAGTCTCCAGGTTAATCTCCCCCAACAAATCCAGCGATTAGCACAAGTTTCCAAGTTAACCCCCAGCAAGCTCACCCTCTGCCTAACAACCACCAATTAGGGAGAAATCAGAAGTTAAGTTTACAGTTTGGCTTCCAGCACCAGCCAGTTATGCTAAAGACCTCAGTAGCACATTAATTAGATGCTTGCCAGGTTAGAAACACTCACCCCTCACTGGCTGCTTTCTACAAAACCTTGTTCAGGGCTTTTCCTCCACCAGAACTGTCTTGCAGGGCAGCAGTGAGTGAAGCCTGAGCTAGCACAAATCAAGACCTTGATGTGATTGGCTCTTGACTGGTCTTTAGGGGTCCAGGAATACTTCCTTGATACTACAGAGGAACTCTCATAAGGTCCTCTTCTAGATAAAGGTCTACAGGCAATTGATGACTGCTGAGCAACGGAGAATTAGTCTTCTCCAGGGTTGAACCCTAAACACACACACACACACACACACACACACACACCAATAATAATTAAAGAAGAAGTTAGACTGAATTTGAGGAGGAGTAGGGGATGCATGGGAATAGTTCAGGGAAAAAGGGAAGGTTGGAAATTATGTACTTGTACATAAAATTTTCAAAACAATTAAAACTTGGATAAAAATAAAGCATTTCTAAATTCTTCCTATCCAAGAAAGTAAGAAACTGAAAAAATAAATTGAAGAAGACACTGGGCATAAGATAGATAGTCTGTGCTCCTACGATGGAGCAGAAGTAACTTTGTGAAAATTACTATATTACCCAAGTCAGAATACCTGATCTCAAATTACACTACAGAGCCATAGTGACCAAAAACAGCATAGTACTCAAACAAAGAGACAGATGCAGACCAATAGAACATAGTAGAAAACCCAGACGTGAACTCACATCTTGTGGCCACTAATATTAGAAAAGGTATTCAAAACATGCATTGAAAAAAACGATAGCCTGGTCAACAAATAATGTCAGTAAAAACTGAATTATCTATCTATCTGCAGGAGAATGAAGTTATGTTCACATCATTCACCAAAAATCAAACTCAGAAGCTGCTCAAGGAAAATATAGAGAAAACACTTCCAGATTTAGGCGTGGGCAAAAACTTTTTAAATGGGACTCCAGTAACAGCAAATAGCGCCAAGAATCAACAAACCAAATTGCATTAAATTAAAAAGTTCGTGAACAGCAAAGGAAGAGATCAGAAGAGTAATAGGCAACAACAGAATAGAAGGAAATATTTGTCATCCACACTTGAGCTTGCAGAAGGGGGTGTGTTAGCATGAGAACACACAAAGAGTTTTAAACTTTAAACACAAAATGACCCCTGCCTATCAATAAATGGACTATGAACTTCTCAAAAGAAGAAACAAAAATGACCAATAAATTATCCAATGTCTGCAACCATCAGAGAAATGCAATTGTAAGCAGAGGTTGAGATTCTACGTCACTCAACTCAGAATGATTACTGTTAAGAACAGACATGCAAGAAGGCTGGAAAGGTTAGGAGGGAGAGGAACACTCATTCATTGTTGCTGTGACTATAAACTGGGCAGCCATTATGGAGATCAGTACAGAGACTTCTCAAAAAAAAAAAAAAAGACAAAAACACAAAACACAAATAGAGCTATCATAGGACCCAATTACACTGCTCCCGGGAATACATCCAAAGAACTCTATGTCGTAGGCAGAGATTCTTGCACATTCATGGTCACAGATGCTCTGCTCATAATAAAGAAATGGAATCGGAGTAGATGTTCATCAACAGACGAATCACCAGTTATCACGTAATACATATATATACACAGTGACATTTTATTTGGAGGTAAGGAAAAATGAAATCATGAAACTTGCAAAGGAATGGGTGGAGCAGGAAACTATTACATTAAGTAAAGTAGCTTAGGTCTAGAAAGACAAAAGTTCCAATATCTTTTTGTACACGTGTCCAAGATTTAGTTTTTATATGTGTACTTATGTGGATGTGGGTCTAAGTATAGTTCATGAACGTATAAAGGTGTCAGCACACCACCAAAAGAATGCCTGGTGAACAATGATTTTTTTTTTTCCCTGAAACCTCTCACGGTTCTCTCAGAGATTGTTCACCAAGAACTACTGGGGAAGAAAGAGTCCGAGAGAAGGACTGGGGTTCAGCCAGGACATGGGGGAAAGGAAGGGGGAAGGATCGACCCAAACAAAGTTAAGTTTGTAAAGCAACACAATGAAACATATTGCTTTGTATGCTAGCTAAGGGAGAGACAACAAAAAAGGATACATGTTTCAGTTTAGTAAACAAAAGGGATGTTTTGAAAAAAGATCTCAGTGCTGTGGCCAGTGTGGGGTTCTGTCCTGCACCCCTCAGGGAAGACGGAAGACAGCCTGCAGAGCACCAGTTTCTGATGGTGAAAAGGCTCCAGTGGGCCTCCCAGTCTCCACAAGGGTGCTGTCATTTCCTTGTAGACTTGTGTTGGTGCCCATGTCCAGGCCACTATTTCCCTAGTCACCTTCCCGCAAGGTGATTTCCTGTTGGCTGACTGAGCCCTGTGGTTTTGGACCTGTTTGCTCAGTGTAACTAACTCCCACTCAAGGGAGCCTTGGGAACCGTCCTCCCCGGGGAAATGAAATGAATCCTATGTTGCTGAACCTGAACCTTTAACTACTGCTTCCATTATTTGTCTTTAAACTGGTCAGTCCATCCTTTCAGTGATTTTTTTTTTTAAAATGTCAACTTTATATTTATATGAGTCCCTGCCTCAAGGCATATCAGATGTTTCCTGGTGCTGAGTTCAGCTACTGTAGCCTGGTGAACTCTCCATTCCATGTTGCAAAGAAGAGGCAGTGGCTGACTGAGAGGCCCAGGGCGAAGGCTCCCGCCCCCTCTCCCCTCCCCAGGGCGAAGGCTCCCGCCCCCCCTCCCCTCCCCAAAGTCCGAATTTAATACAAACTTTCTTCTTTGAGCTAAAGAAAAAGAAAAACAACAAACAAGAATGGATTGAGAAGAAGAACAAAAGATTAAAAACTTCAAAAACAAAACTGGATACTTTTTTCCAAAACCCAAAATCTTGACTGAAGAGGGATAGTGGGAAATGACCCCAACTAGAGGGAGCCCTGCCTTACCAACATGTTGCTCAGGTTAGGGGAAAATCATTCGCCAAGCTCTTCCTCTAGACACCTCAGATCTCTCTCTATGTAGCTTCTCAGTTAGTGTGAAGTTGGAAATGGAGGCTAAACAGTGTGTACTGTGGAACAATAATGAAATTTGGCGGCAGCCAGCATTTGGGACTGTGGGGAGAGGGGATGGCCAAGAAGGTGGTCAGGTCACAGCTGGAAAGAAAGAGCAACTCCCTCAAAAATCCTTCCCGCCCTCCATGGGGCATGGCTAGTTAGTACATGTTGCAGATTTCTAGGGTAGCCCACCACCTGCTTTGTGCTGTGCAGCAATCCCTCTTGCTGTTCCAAACCTTCAGTAAAATTCTGCTGCAGACCGTGTTCATGGCATTGGAAGGAGGACGTATTGAAGCAAAACATACCAAGAAGAGAGGTGGCTATGGGTAGGAAACCAGAGTAATAGCTGGATCGAAGAGAATGCTGATTTGGAGAAATCAACAGTGATTGACTGGGAGAAGGGGAGGTTGAGTTCTCAGCTAAAAAGGTCAAAGGTTCTTTTCTCTAATACAATTATTAAAATTCTGTCTCAGAAAGACACACAAACACACACACACACACACACTGGTATATATTAATGTAGGGTTTTGGCATAAGAATATTTTAAATCTGACAGGCCCATGCTTATCAACTTTGTTTTCTAAAGTCACTCTCTTCAGACACACGAGAAGAAGGCATCAGATCCCATTACAGATGGTTGTGAGCCGCCATGTGGTTGCTGGGAATTGAACTCAGGACCTCTGGAAGAGCAGTCAGTGCTCTTAACCACGGAACCATGTCTTCAGCCCCTGTTGTTGACTTTTCATTGTACTATGTATGGATTGAAACTATCACCACTGTTTTGTGAACAAAGAACACTTTAACGTGCATACATGCAAAATAGAAAGGGCATAAGGAAGTATTTTTCCACTGTGTGTTTGCTTTACTTAACCTCTTGTTAACTGCTCTGTAGGCTTTTACTCATCTTCTCATTCCGTTTGCAGAGAACAAGTATAAAGCTGTGAAACCCTCGATATCTCAAGTGTGGGAAAGTCAAGCAGGAGAGTTCAGCCTGTGTTCAGTAGAGGAATTTTCACAGTTGTAAGGGTGGAAAGACAAAAGCAAAACCAAACCAAACCAACCAATCAACCAACAACAACAACAGCAAACAAAACAAGCACACAAACTAGTCATTAGTCTACCAGAAGGGATTGTACATGCCTGTAATCTTAGCACTGAGGAAGAGGATGATACGTTTGAGGCCAGCTAATAATGAAATACTACTACTACTACTGATAATAATAATAATAATAATAATAATAATAATAATAAATAATGACACTCTCTCAGCAAGCAAGCTTGGGGAGGGGTCGGGCATTAAGAACACATATAGCTCTTCAGAAGACCTCCTTTCGGTTTCCACACAAGTAGTAGCTCACAATTGCCTCTAACTACAGTTCCTGGGGATTCTGGCGCCCTCTTCTGGCCTCTGTGGGCACCACACAAGCATGTGGTACACATACAAACTTGCAGGCTTTCATACATACAGATAAAATAAAAACAAAATAAACCTTAAAGGAAAGAAGAGAGAAAGAAAGAAAAATAAATAAACAAGGCAGCTCAGTTGCCTCTCAGCAGAACTGTAAGAAGCGCCAATGCCTGTGATGGTTTTCTTTGCGCATGCTATTTGATTTTGGACAAAGCTAGGGTTTCAAGGCTCTCCTCTAGTTCCAGGAAACCACAGGGGTAGGAATCTATTTTATGTGCAATATATCAGCCGGCTAGTGGGCATCCCATACTGGGCGGTCAGGAGTCCCTTGTGTGGGATATGAAAATAAAACCTACCCCCTCTCCTCCGTATGTGATGGAATGGCTTTGCACCCAGCAACTCCGCTGCTACAGGGCACTCTCACTACCTTAGGTTACAGGAGGTCTGGCAGGGCAAGGGCTGTGTTGCCATGGAGACAATGCAAGCTAGATTCGATGGATTGGTACAAGCTAGGAGATGGAGAACTTGAGGCACTTTCTCAGTTCACACAGAAGAAAGGCACTAAAAAGTAACGACATGCTTAACGAAGGAAGTTTCTGTGACCCTGAATGAGAGTCAGGGATGGAAAAGGATAGAGGAATTCTAATCACCTGGTTCTGAAATGCCCCCAAGGTGCAGGGCATAGTTGCATAAACACATTTATGTGGGAAGTAGAGACAGAAGCAGGTACACTAGAGAGCCATCCCTTTTAAAAAGTATCTTATTTGAAGGAAAATGTGAATTATATGTACTGTCTTACATTATATAATCAGATAAGTCAGAGGCATGGTTGCTAAAATAATTTTCCCTGCTTGTCTCACCGCTACTCTTGTCTACAGAACTTTCACACACATCTCCACCCTTATTTATAATCAGAGCCTGGGCAGATCACCTGAGCATCTCAGTTACAATGTCTTTGGCTTGGCTTTTTACAAACAAGCACACAGTGGTGGGTGGCAGAGACCTGCTCACTCTCAAGCGCTTTCCATTTCTAAGAACCTCTGCTTCCTGGCGCGCCATGAAATAGAAGGGTCCATAGGAGATAAGGAGCGGGTTTGTCGTCGTCCCCCCGCCCCCCGCCTCCCCCCTTCCCTTCTCCTTCCTCCCAGGAACATAGCCATCCAGACTTCCCGGAGAAAGGCCCAGCCTGAGCCAGGATCCGCAGAGGATGCGGGTCCCCGCGCCTCTGCAAAGCCCAGGAATGGCAGCGACCAGACCGGGGTGGGCACGAGGTGAAGCGGAGCGGTGCCCAAAACTGCTGCCAAGGCTGGGGCAAGACAGCGATTGCCTCACAGGAGAGAGGCAGGGAGAGGGTTTCCTAGTCCCCGAAGTCTCCCGAGGTCAATTCCCAGCGCAGTCGGAAGCTTGGCGATCTCGGAAGTTGGGGTCAGCGGGAGGGAGCGAGCTCCTTACCTGGCCAGGATGGCTGGTGTAGTTGAAGGAGTAGATGTTCTCGGTGCTGAGGCTCACCACCCCGCTGTAGACGCGATCGAAATCGGCTCCTCTGGCGGGGTCGCGCGGATTGCGGAGCAGCTCTGCCGACCGCGCGAGGGGCTCTGCCTGGTGGCCAGGGACCGCCGCCCGCAGGAGCCAGGGCAGCGCGCAGAGCAGTGCCAGCCGCGGGCAATCAGGCATGGTGGGCGCCTCGCCCCGGGGCGGGGGGGGGGGACACAAGCAACCCGAGGAAGGGGCGAGCACGGAGATGGTCCTCCCGAAGCTGCCTGTGGCGCTGGATGCGGGCTTCAGCAGCCGTGGAGTGTGTGGCCAGCCCCGCCGCCCAACGCCCGCAGCGCGCTGGAGAGCAGCAGATCAAATACTGATGTGCCACCTGGGGTCTCCAAAGGAGGTCACGCGTGTGGATTAGGGGCGGCGGGAGGCGTGGGGGCCAGGGAAGGCTGCTTTTCCCTTCGACTTTTAAGTCTTCCCTTTCTCATCGCTGAAAACCTTCCACTCACCCAGAAAGAATTGTCACTGATCTCTTTCCTCTCAACCTCAAGCCACCAACGACAAACCCCTCAGAGAAGTAGCTGTTGGTCTAGAAGAATCGGTGTGACCAGCCATCAAGGAGGAAATCAAGTGCACGTCAAACGAAAGTGCACTCTAGCTGCAGGCAAGCGAATAGAAAGCAAAAGAGCGTGCACCTTTCAAGAGAATGCACCAGTTCGATTTTACAGTGGCTTCCAGCAAGACTCTCAGGTGTGAAATGTCGGTCACTGGCTATCCGCCCTGCTGGAAGAGAAGCCCTTCTCAGACACCTGGCTCATTTCCTCATGACTCTTGCTCTCCGAGGGGAGACTCACGTCATGGCTCCCTTGCCATATGTGCAAGTATGTAAATATGTACAGTTACAAAATATAGATATGGTCAAGAGAATAGTCTCCAGTTCGGCTTGTAAACTGCTTCCGGAAGTTTGAGAGACCAGATTTAGGCAGATTATATCTCTTTCCACCCCAGCCTTTTGTGCCGTTTAACTGGGGCAATATTTTCTTTCAGAGTCTGGAAGAATTTTCAGGATTCTACATTGCTTTTTTTTTTTTTTTTTTTTTTTTTGGCTGTTCATTTTAATCGAATTTTATTTTATTGAGGCAGGGTCTTCCTACATAATCCAGACTGGCCTTGAGCTCGGAATCTTTCTCCCTCAGTCTGCCAAGAGCTACGACTGCAATGACCAGCCACCCCACCTGCTAAGCCTGAGGTTTTTTTTTGGGGGGGGGGAACATAATACCATGTTCTGAGCCGGAATTGGGATGACTTTAAAGTGTAGCATTGAGCATATTTATGCACTCTCCCCAACGTTTAGTGAAATTTAATAAGCTTGAAATTTCTGAAGGTCTTCGAGGTGTGCTGCAGTAACCATTGGAGAACAGGCTTTGAGATGGAAAGCCCGTCAGTCACAAACTTTATGAGACCTGGGCACCAGCTCCTTCACAGGGCACCATGTTCTTTTGGGGTCTAGCATCTCTTTATTAGAAAGATAATTCATACTCTCAGCTGGAATTTGCCCCCTGCCCCCTGTCTCGCTTGCACTAGTTTTGCCCTCAGGAGTCACAGGAATGAAGCTAATTCTTCTTCCACTCTGTGGCTCTGTCGGTATGTAAAGGGAGCTATGACCTTTCATAGGATCCTTCAAGGTTTTTTACCCATCTGGAATTTGACATTGATCCACCGAGAACCGTTAGACGATTAGATGCGATTGAAAACGTATATTTTCTGTTTTAGCAGAGTTAGCTGCAATGATGATCTTTTGATCATCGAATGAAATTAGTACCAAATAAAAAGGATTTATTTGAAATCAACATAGGTGGCCTGTATACCAGAAAATGGAGTTATGGAAGACATATGCCTAATCTTGAGTCTAGCCTTAATCCACTGTGTGAGTTAGGCTAATCATCATCCCAGAATCATGAGCTGTCACAAGGATAAGGGGGAAAGGATGCACTTAACAGAATATTTAAAAACTGAAAGGTTTATGGGCAAATATTCTATGAATATCATTGTACAAGTTCCAATTCATTATCTAAAAAAAGATGTATACTAATAGGTAGTTGCTTAAATTTTTATTTATGTCTTTGTCTGCATTCCGGGGTTTTGCCAGCATGTTTGAATGTGCATCACGTGCTTTCCCAGTGTCTGAACCCTGAAGAGTGGAGCCCCAGACAGGCACGGGCTGCCATGCTGCTTGGAACCAAACCCAGGTCCCCGGGGATGGTAGTCAGTGCTCTTAACATCTGAGTCATCTATCCAGTTCCATCACTTTCAATCCTAAAAAATGCTAAAATCTCACAGTGAAAGACAGAATATACAAGACCTGATAAACCCGAAGAACCCCTTCTGCTACAGTCAGCTCGGGAAGCCAGGCAGTGTGCTCTTACAGCAAGTGGTGCAGATGCTTGGACTTGGTAAGGTATGCTAGCTGGCCTTGGTCCTGACTTCAACATAGGGTCATCAGAAGAGGCCAGCTGTGCTGCCCAACATGAGGTACACAGCACAAGCCAGCCCTAGTGTTTCTGGGCTAGGATCCAATCAGAGCCTGTCTGAAGCCTTCCCTTACTTTCATTATAAAACTTTCGTCCCCCCTGCCTGCCTTTAAAGTACATTTGTGAAAGCAAAATGTGCTTATTTCCATGTTTCCCTGAAGATCCCACAGACACAGGGTTTGCACTGCGCATCACTGTGGGCTCTAGCTACCTACCAGACAGGGTCTTAGCAAAGGCCCTGGTCCCTCCTCACAGCTCTGTGTCTGCACGGATGTGTGCTATGTCAGCATTGCTCCTGACTCTGCTGTGTTTGTGTTTGAGTTATTTGACTCTGGTGGTACCTAGTTTTTGTTATTGGGTTCCATTGCTTAGTGTTTCACACCAGTCATTTTTATCCTGTTTTACTTTGTTGCACTTCTGTTCGAGGTTGCCTGAGAGTGTTATCATGGAGTAGAACACAGACATGGGCTCCACAAGCCCTTCACTTCCGGGGCTTCACAGATCATGTGGTTCCCACCCCACCACATGAATTTGGACAAACAAGATAAAATCATCCATCCCTCTGGAATTTGACAGTGATTCATAGAGAACGCCCTCTCTGGTGTTCTACCTGTCTGGAAGCACAGACTTCTGGCCTTCATTGGGAAGAAGCTAAGTAGCCAGTCAGGGCTCAAGAAGCAAAGCAAGCATGCATCCATTTTCAAAAAGTTGTTTAGACTGATTTTATGTGTGAGAGTGTTTTTGACCGTATGTATGTATGTGCATCACATTGTGCATGGTGTCCACAGAGGTCAGAAGAAGGCGTCAGATCCCCTGGGACTGGAGTTACAGATGCTGGGAATGGAACCCCGGTCTCTCTTCAAGAGTGCAAGGGATCTTAACAGCAGAGCCCTATCTCCAGCCCAAACTTTACTTTTGACTATCTTCTTGCAGTTCTTAAAAGATCACCTCAGTCTAATTTTCTTCCTTTTTACAGGCACATTATTTACAATCCTAATCTGAGCAATGACCTTATTAAATATCATAATTTTATTAAAGACGATTTATTAAAAGATAATTTTATTCAAGATGATCACCCTAGGGACCATTGCACTTCGACAACAGCTTTTGAGAGGTGCTTTAGAAAATAGTAGAATATAATCTCTCAGATCCATTGGTGAACATTTTTGGTTGGTACATATGTTGGGACCGTGTTAGAATTCAGCGCTGCTCATGCCACAGGCTTTACGGCAGCTCTCTCTTTCTCTCTCTCTCTCACACACAGGATAAGCACCCACACTTACTTACCAGACCAACGTCACCTGAAATAGCCTCAAGGCACGAAATCAGGCTGGTTGGAGGGGCCATAGCACAACTGAGGCTGCGGCAATTTTATTGAGAGCAATCAGAATCTTTATACCTTTATAAGAAACAGAATATAATGGCAATTGCCAGGATCAATACTGTTGTGGTTGCCAGGACACAGTGAAGTTTGCAAGCCACACAAGCCTCACGGTATTAGTGTCTAAGGCCAATTGTCCTGTCAGGCTTCCATACTTTCTTAGCTACTAAGGGAACGAACAGAGAAGCACAAAGCCGCCTGACTGTACTGGCTGGTTTTGTGTGTTAACTTGACACAGGCTGGAGTTATCACAGAGAAGGGAGCTTCAGATGGGGAAGTGCCTCCATGAGATCCAGCTGTGGGGCATTTTCTCAATTAATGATCAAGAGGGGAGGGCCCCTTGTGGGTGGTGATATCCATGGGCTGGTGTTCTTGGGTTCTATAAGAAAGCAAGCTGAGCAAGCCAGGGGAAGCAAGCCAGTAAGCAACATCCCTCCATGGCCTCTGCATCAGCTCCTGCTTCCTGACCTGCTTAAGAACGTTCTGACTTCCTTTGGTGATGAACAGCAACATGGAAGTGTAAGCTGAATAAACCCTTTCCTCCCCAACTTGCTTCTTGGTCATGGTATTTGTGCAGGAATAGAAACCCTGACTAAGACGCTGACCACTTCGCTACCTGAGGGAGTGGGTCCATCACTCAGAAACTCAAAGTCATAGTGTGCCCCAGGAGCCATGGATTCCAACCTGAAAAACCGATGATGAATGCCTATCCCCGGACTGTCTCAACCAGCCAGCTTCCAAATCGCAATACAGAGAATTATTATTTATTTATGAAAGCTTTGACACTAAATCTTAGTCTTGTTCCCAACTAGCTTGTATAACTTAATAACCCATTTATACTAGACCACATTTGCCATGTGGCCTGTCACCTTTCAATCAGACCCCATACATCTGACTGCCTCCATGTCTGGCCAGTGAATCCTTACCTGAATTCTTTCCTGGAGTTTGTATCTCTGCCTGGATGTCCCGCCTTTCCCCTCCTGTCCTGCTATAGGATGCCAGCTCTGTAGTAAACCAATCAGAAGGTGATGGAGAGGAACGCTTATGAAACATCGAGACAGGTGATGCATACCAAATTCCTGACAGCACCCAGCACAATGCTGGTACAGAAATCAACATAAAACAAAATACAAAGACAGCTTTTACACAGTGAACAAGAAGATTACCCCAACAGCTCCCTATTTGTCCAATAGGAGACTCTTTCTCTAATATCAACAAACTACAGTAAGAACAATTATGACAACTATCAGGTAAGAATTACATTCATAATGTCCCAACCTAAAAACATTTTCTTTGACCTTAAACATTTTATTAAATTCTAAAAAAACTTAGGCTTATATGTGAGACTATGACTTCCTAGTCTTCAACTAGAAATTGGAGTCTGAGTAAACAGGAAGTGCAGAGCAAGCAGCTTTCAAAGCTGTATAAATGACAGACTGCTGGCCGCCTAGTCAGTCAAGATTTCTCCACAATATTGGGGCTTCCATCGTTGGTTGATAAGCCCAGAATATCTGACAATATCTTATCTATAAAACAGGAATTTTTGATGGCCTGTCCTAACTTTACTCTGCAAAGTTGATCAGCTGACTTCCTCTGTGTCCTACTTGTCTACAGTTCGAACGGCATATTGTCAGCAGTTGAGGCAAGGGCGTTTTTTGCCCAGTGGCTAACTTGCTACTTTTGAAAAAAACTCCGTATGGAGGTTCTTTGATGCCCATCATCTTCTTTGAAGTAGATTGGGGATGCTGCCAGAAGCTGACATGTCTCACTGTCATGAAAAGTCTTTTATTATAAACATCTTAAATGCCATATTCTGTAGCTATCTGAGCTGTCTGAAGACTATCTTTATCTATAATATAGCTGAGTAGGCAAACAGTGCTTGTTTCTCACTCTTACTATCTGCTTAATTCGAAAAGATCTACAGGAGGCTAAATTAAGCTTAATTCTACCTAAACTAGAGACAGGATAAAAGAAAGAGAAAGAGAGAAAGAGATCAGTGAATCTAATCTCCTTTTGTTTCCTCTCTGACCAAGACCATTAACAACTTGTAGCCTCTTAAATGACAACAAACAACCACAACCCACCAAACGACCAACACCCACCCACCCATTCTCTTGGAAATGGGGGCATTGTTCTTTTAAAACTGCTTCCTGCTTTCTAGGGTTGACTGCATCCTTTGGGAACCCTAGGAAAATTGGGATATTAGCTGAGTTCCAAGAAAGCTAGCTGTATCCTTGCTGTCCAGTCTCTGTGTGAAGGACAAGGCTTAACTGAAGTCCTGGCTGCAGCCTGTGAGACTGGACCATCTTAGCCAGCTCTTTGGAAGTTGTCTGTCCTGGTTGCACCATTTTGAAGAACTGGCTATTGAAGCAGTCTGTGAGGCTGGGTCACCTGGACTGCTTGTCTTGTTTCCATTGGTATCTCTGTTCCTGTTTCTCTGAAGACACTTAAAACTTTTAAAACGTAATGTACACGTCTGCATTAACACAAGTATAGAATGTGCAGTGTGCACAAATCAGCTAAAGGTGATTATTTGCTCTTTCTTTGAGCAGGAAATGAATCAAACTTTATAAGTCCATTTGGACTGTAAAGTCAGACTGAAATATGATCTCCATCTACTACATAGGAAAGTATGGCATGTAATAAAAAAAAACCCAGAGGACTCAGTACTCAACAAGATTTATTGGCTATGCACAGAACTTCATGTCTCAGCCAGTCTTCAGTTGTTTCCATGTAGAGGAATCAACTGTCATGTTGCCTCTTTTGTTCTTCCTTGTTCCTTTATGTCGGCAGCTAAGATCTTCAGGAGGCCTCCCCCAATTCTAACCTTTGTTAACTATGAAGGAATCCACAGCCTTTAGTTTCCTGTTAAAACAAAGGCATAACTTCTCCCCCAATGCAGCACATTTCCTGACTTCCATTCTGAGATAATCACATACACATACACATACACACACATACACACACACAGACACACACACACATACACACACACAGACACACACACACACACACACACACACACACACACACACGGAGGGAGAGAGAGAGAGAGAGAGAGAGAGAGAGAGAGAGAGAGAGAGAGACCTAATTCAGCAGTCCTTTTTAAAATCCAGTGGGTTTTAGTAGCTGTGTGACCTGTCTCACTGACATTTAAGAATTTTAATGTCAATAAAGTATTATTTAATCTATCTCTGGAATATCCTATGAGTATCTCCTTTAAAGTGTGGTTAGAGCTTTTTACAATTGCTTGGCCTGTAGGACTGTAAGATATATCTGTAACATGTTTTATGCCACAATGTCTAAAATTTGTTGTATTATACCAGAGCATCATCAGCTTCAATCTGCAAAGGCATCTCTAATATAGCCATCACCTCTAATAATACATGTGCATAAAATAATAGTAATGTGCAATCTTAGAATAATTCTTTTTAGAACTCAGGACAGAAGCCCTTTGAATGCTTGAATGAGTATCAGTTGTATGATGTATTAACATAAGTATATATTTTAATTTTCCAAATTCTACAAAATGAAACACCCAAGTTATTGTATGACATTGTTCTAAGGTAGAACAGAATCTGTATTTTTAATTTAGCATATGGAATCTCTATGGGTTGCCATTCTGAAATCTTGTCATACGATGGCACTATAGGATCCAGATTGGATTCCTCTGACAATTCTTTTTTTCTGATTTAAAGGATCTATTGCTTGTAACTCAGTATTGCATTTGTCAGTCCTCTTTGTATCTAAGTTTCTTTCATTTTGATCCTTTAAAATAGGATATGTAAAGTTTCAATCACTATTAAAATATAATTATTTCTATGCTGATAATTGAAATAAATTTGAAATATAGGATCCACATGCCCTCTGCAATTGTAGTCTACATTTTAACACAGAAAATATTTTTTAATGTAATTCTATCCTTCCTTTGTAGACTTCACACACACACACACATATACTGCCTACCTTAATATATATGATACATACATGTGTGTGTATGTGTATGCATATGTGGCAGTCTATACCCAGTTTCTTTTCTTTCTTTAGCACCTAAATGTAGTATGAAATATTTTATGTGTGTCTGGACCTTTAAGTGACCCTATACTCTTCAGTGATAGTTGGCTCTTGGGTTTCTGAGAACAGGAGGAGCTTTGCTTTGTAAATGGAATCACAGGGCTATTTTGTGAGGTTTCAGAGCATTCTTTTTGCTGTGCACATTTGCTTTCTACACAAACATATGCATGCATACACATACTACATTTTATTATCTTATGTATATAGGTATTTTGCGTGGATGTGTTTCTGCTTACACTATATGTGCCTGGTCCCCAGGGAGGCCAGAGAGAGCATCAGATTCCCAGAGACTGGAGTTACAGGTAGTTGTAAACCACCATGTGGGTGCTGGAAATCAAACCCAGGTCCTCTGGAAGAGCAGCCAGTACTGTTAACTCTACACCATGACTCCAGCCCCTTTCCATCCACATTCAATGCATATGCCAGATAAAAATCTTGGCACTCTGCCTGATTCTTTAAAGCCTAAAACTTACACAGTTCGAGCATATGGGAAACCAGACCACTCTAAGACCTTTCCCAAGGCCCTGCTGAATGGATGAAGGGAACTTTTCTTCTGTGTCCTTATCCAGGAGTGGCCTTGGCAAAACCACTATAGGGCTGGAGCCAGTGCCTTGAAGGAGTCAAGGTGGAAGTTTCTGAGAACCCAAATATTCCCTCTAGGCTGTGGTTACATGCCCTTAGGTTATCTGCCTGGGGTATCCTGTGTTCTCTTTGCCAACATTGTCTGATTTAGCTCTCTGCTAGCATTGGCCACCCCCCCTGCTCCCACCCCACACCCCCCCTGCAAACAGTATATAAGATGCTACACTTAATAAACTTGATTCGAATAAGTCATCAGCTTATGCAAAACCCCTTTCTTCTAGAGATTGCTTTTGTCTCTTTCATTTCTTATTCTCAGTTCTTCCACTTGACACCTCAATGTTTGGGACCGGTATCCCTGTGGGTTTGGTTGGGGAGCAGAATCTACAGAAGTTCAGATAGATTCTATCAGACTGTTATCCAAACTTTCTTTTTTGAAGCTAAAAATCAAAGTAAAGCTTCAGACTCACAGATGAGCGCTTTATGTACAATGATGTGATGTGACTTTTTTCCCCCCTGAGGATATGTAAAGAGATGGCTTTTTACCACAGAGAGAGGACACAAATAGACCAAGACAGGAACCAAAGTGTTTGGTGGGATTATGCAGAGGAGCACAGGTGACTCACAGGCTGCTCTACCACCAGGAAGTCTCTCCAGTAACTGACTGGAAGCCACAGCGCTAAAGAAACCCTATAACATGGACAAAATATGAAAAACTGTATTGTTGAAAAGACTCCGGGGTAAGGATAGGCAGCTACACTGCCTTCTAGCCAAGTGTTCACCTCCTCTGTAGCCCAGAAGAATGATGGAACCTTGTGAGTGTCTTTTGAAAGCTTCCAATAGAAGGGGAACCTCACAAATGTTTGTTTTATAAAGAACCCTTATTCAGATTTCTCTGTAGCTTCCATTGAGAATCTTTTTTTTTAAAAATCATTTTCTGATGGATCATACCACAAAGTTAAAATTGGAGATTGATGAGCTATCAAAATGCTGTCACTACATAAGCTGATGTTAAAATATGTTCTTATAAATAAAGCAAACCCAGCTCAGAATGCAGAATTTTTAGGGTTTTTTTCCTATTTCTTCTTTCCCCTGCCCCACCCCCCTCCCCCGCCACAAACCAGGGAGTAAATATGTAGTAGATACCAGGTTTACTTTTGAAGTAGTAGAGAAAAAATTGTTTTTCTCATCTCTGCTAGGACTCCCATCAGAAATAAGCAAAAATCTGGGTGTGGTGGCTCACACCCCCGTAACTCACAGAGGCGGAAGCATAAGAACCAAAATTTTGAGGGCAGCCTGGCCTAGATAAAAACCAGCCAGCCTAGTCACCAACCAGTCAGCCGCAGATACAGAGAAATGAACAGGTTGAAACTTTTTTTAATTAAAAATTTTATTTTTAATTACATGTATGTTTATGTGCATGGAGGGGTACGATCTAGTGAGTGTGGGGGCCCTTGGGGAATCCTTTACCTCCTTTGGATTGGATTTATCTGTTTTTAGGAAGAGTATGTTGAGTGACTCCAGGCTGAAACTGTTAGCTGCTTGACTTTGCACCTCTAGTCTGGGGCATACCATCAGTTGTTGCAGACCCATCATGGGGTGTGTGTGGGGGTGGGGTGGGGGGGTGGGGGAGTGGTGTTGAAGAAGGATGATTCTCATGCCTAGCCTCCTGGCAAAAATGGCGGCACTGTAGAGTTTGGGAAGCTGTCTGGCTCGCACTGTCTTTCAAGAGTATTTCTGCCTAGTCTGCTGGTTGCATTCTTCTCTGTGCCATGCCCGGGGCCATCGTAGGCCCCCCCCCCCCCAGCCCAGGGCCATCTGGCCTCCGGAAGATCAGTTCTGATGATTACCTCCAGTAGCAGCCTCTAGCCTGGTAAAACTAACTGGCTGCAGCTCTTTGGGCCAGCCTGATAAATTAGTCGGCTGTTAGCCCTTAGGGCCCTGCCTGAATGAACTAACTCCTTCCTCCTCCGAGTGTCTCTCTGAGTAGAAAAAAATCTATTGCCTCTCTGAGTAAAAGTTATATACTCTCTCTCTCTCTCTCTCTCTCTCTGACTCAATTGAGTCTTCTTGAGTATTAAGTATATAGTGTATCTTGAATCACACCTGGATAAGCTAAGAAAGGTGGTTTTTCTCAAGGACTCCCTGGGTGAGGCCTGTAACACAAAAGGCCAGTTCCTCATAAACTTTTCTTGCTATTTAGGTGGGCCTGAGATAGCCTGTCTGTAAGCAAAATCAAGAGTTAAAGGCGGAACTGGATTAACTTGTGGGGAAAGTAGATAAGGAACCAACTCAAATGTAAATTCTTTTTACCTTGCCCAAAATTCATTTGTATGGCAGGGATCTAGTAAGATTTTTCAGATGTAAATATCCTTAGTCTGGGCCCATAGTTCCAGGATCCACCTGCCCGGAAAGGAAAAGACTAGAAAGCAGAAAAAAACCTATGACTAGAGTTTGTGGAATGCCTTTTCTACCGTTATAACATCAGTGGTTGGAGCAAAGCAAAGCAGAATTTTTTGGCTACAAGATGAATTTTTACATATCTATATTTGTTTGGTTATACCATGTCCCGGCTGTAAGGAAAAAGAGTTTAGGAAATTGACAAGTGAGATTTTCAGCTTCTAAATATACAGAGAGGTCCGTTATATACAGAGAGGTCCATTATTCCCAGGAGACTGAAGGGAGTTGGGACTTTTCAGAATCCATAGTTGAGGCAGCAAGCAGACTAGAGCCTGGGCATGCTGGACAATCTTGAAGCAAGGTTGTGGTTGAGTCATTCCACAAACGGACCAGCCATAAAAGATAAGGGGCATGCCTGGGCAATCTCCTATGGGTCATACACCATCTGGACCGGAGTCTCCTGTCTCTTGGATGCAGTTTACTAATGTCAAAGTGACCTTCCTGCTAACAAAAATAAACCGCCCTCCTACATTGCTGACGGCCCGATCTGCACGTATGCCAAAAAGCCCACCCTGCACGCCAGAATCCCCCGCCAATGTTTGAATCAGCAAATCATGTGTAACCGTGCCAAAACCCCCTGACTTTTCCTATATAAACCCCTAACTTTTGAGCCTCAGGGTCGACTCCTCTGTCTCCTGTGTGAGGTACGTGTTGGCCCAGAGCTCTGATAATAAACTGCCTCATGCGTTTGCATCAAGTTAGTCTCTCGAGGTTCCTTGGGTATACGCTATCCCGAGAATGGAGTGGGGGTCTCCCCAAAAGGAGGTCCTACAGAGACATTGTTTCTTTCACCTCTGTCTGTAAAATATCATGTTTACAGACTTCACTGGGCCACCGCAGCAATCAGTTGTATGAGTGATTCGGGGCACAATTTATGACTCCAAACTTCCATAACTGTAGGCTTAGATTTGTCAAAACCTATTTTAATAAGGGTTCTCAAATGCTTTGACACCAGCCCCGCCCCTTTCTAGCCCACTGTCCAAAGATAGGGAAGAAAATATGGTAAATAGGACAAGGGGACCTGGACCTGTTTAGAAGTAGGCCTTTGAGATGATTCCAATCTCCATTTGTCAGGACACCAGCAGTCTAGTTCGTTAGTGTCAGGATACCAACGGTGCAGTTTTAAGAGTCACCAAACACAAATCAGCAACGGGCAACATGATCCAGTAGAAACCCTCAGGCTTCCTTGCCTGAATTGGCACGAGTCAGCACGAGTGACCAGGACCAGTCAGAATGTCAGGAGTTTTCTGCTGTGCTTCTCTCAACAAAGTGAAGATCACGAAGACAAAAGACCAATGAAGGTTTGCACAGGTAGCTATGCAAGCACCCTGTCACTGTCTGTTGAGTCCCACTCATATTCTCTCCAGGTCCTACAGGTCTTGCCTCAGCAAAACCTCATGTGAGTCTGGCTTTTCAACACACCACATGAGTCTACAACCCATGACACAACCAGAAACTTCCACTTCACATAACTGCTGGTTCTTATGACCAAATGGCCCATTCCCTTAGGGGGCATTCTGGCTATCCTTGTATGAATCAGTATGGGTAGGCTGAGATTTTTCAAAACCTACTTTAATTAGGGTTTTTTAATGCTTTAACCTCCCTTCTAGTCCACCTACCAAAGGTAGGGGAGGAAAAGTGGTTAATAGAACAAGGGGTGTAGCATATCTTTCCAGTGCATACCAACTGTGATCTGTTTTCTCCAATTAGATCCGATAAACCAATAATGTCTCATTTTCTAATATAATCAAGGGCTTAGTCCATTAAATATGCCAGAGACCTCAGGATCCAGTCATGTCTTCTAGTGCCCTAGATGGGGACCACTCTCCCAATATACAAACCGTTGTGGGGAACACTCCTTATCCAAACCATAATTGTTTACCTTCATCCTCTACTTCAGAGTACAAAATGCATATATACCATCCTAAAAGTCCCATAACCTTAAGAGTTCTAACACTGTTCAAAGTTAAATCCTAAACATGATCCCCTTCAAAATCAGAAAGAAAATTATATGGCAGCACAGAATAACCATTACTATTCCAAATGTAGGCAGAGAAAAGAGAGATGGGAGCAATCAAGATTCAACTCTAGCAGGTGAAAACATTAAATCACGTCTGCTATCTGTAGCATGCAATAACATGATTTGTAGCTTTAAATGTTCCTGTGTAGCTGCTATTGCTCATCTGTCATGATGAGAACACACTGGGAAGTTTAAGTTTTATAATACAGTTGACTATGGACAAGACTAGAGAATCTTCTCCTGGTGAAAAAGTCTGCTTCTAGTCTTCCCTAAATTGGACAAGTTCTTCCACACAAGAGAATAAAGCAAAAGAAGCAGCTGATAGATTGAATGCTCAAATGGTCAACAGCTAGTTCATAGATGGAAATAGAATTAGGCCAACAATCTCTGCAGCATCCTCCTCTTAATGGTCATGATTTGGCCACAACCGATAGTCTCCCTCCAAGAATTGACCAGAGATTCATATAACTTATATTTTAGCTTAAATCTTCACATTTTTAAAAATTAGGAAATATTAAAAACATTTCTTTTTATGGTAATACTTAAGATGATCTTTCTAGTATAAGAATAAAACAACAGAGTAAAACCATATGCAGCCAGAATGTTGGAAATAAATGAAGACTTCTCAGTTGACCTCAATTGAGAATAAAATGGTGTCATTGATTCAGAGATTGATATAGCAAGAGATTCAGCCACCATCACTTGTGTTGGGTATAGACTTGAGGTCAGATTAGGCTTGACAGAGGTGGCTTGCTAAAATGCTTGTCTAGCAGAAGTAAAACACTGATTGTTGAGTTTGATTTCCTCAACAACAACAAAATCATAAAAAATGTTTTAGAAGTAAAGAAAGCTTGAGAGTAGAAAATGTTTATGGTGAAATAAAGACAAGACTTTGGTGATTCTCTGGTTAGGTGTTGGCACTGGGGAGGTGAAGAGGGATTGAATGGACAGCGGGGTGTCTTGTGGTTTGGGAACATATTAGGATGACCCCCCCCCAACAGGCAAATAAATAGCTTTCTTGATGTAAAATTGGCACACATCAATTTCCACAAGTTTAAAGCATACAGTTTAATGTTTCAAACACAATACCTGTTTTATGCGCGCGCGCGCGCGCACACACACACACACACACACACATCTGTGAAGCCATCATGACAGGATCATATCCATCCTTTTCCAGAGCTTCCCTCTTCCTTCACATTAATATCTTTTATCTCTAACTGGCTCCACCCTATTCTCAAACAACCACTCACCTACTCACTCTTCATTGGCTTTAATTTCCCCCAAGTTTTATATAAACGGAACCATAGAACATATGTTATTTATTTGGTTTCTTTCATTCAGTGCATTAACTATAAGATGCATTAAGGCAATTGTAGTAATAGTTTGCTATTATTTCTTATTGAGCAGTGTTTCTTTGGGTAGATATATAACAATGTGTTTCCCCATTTATCTGTTGATGAGTGTTTATCTGGAATAATAGCTTTTGTCTATTACAAATAAAGCTGCTGTAGGTGTGCATGTATTTTTTTTGTAGGACCATATAAATTTCCTTCTTCTTTGATAAAAATTCAGATAGCATCGCTCAGTGGGCTCTAGACACCTTGACATATCTTTATATATATATTAAATATATATATTAAAATATAAGTCCTTAATTGATACATACTTTGGAAAGATTTGTATTAGTCTGTGGGCTTTTTGATTTGTTAACAGAAAGTATGAGAAAAAATTCAGTTTTAATGCAATCCAGTTTATCTTATATTTGCGGATTATGTTTGCCCAACCCACATAGCTTCTTCAACGTTTTCAGCTTTTGTCCATTTACACATGTGGAGGCTAGAGGTCAATGCCAAGCACATTCATTCATAATTTTCAACGTCATATTTTGATACAGTATCTCTCACTGGACTCAATCCAGCTAGCCTGGCGAGCTGAAGAAATCCAGGACCCATGTGTCTCTGCCTCCCAGCACTGGGATTATGTTCTCGTTTCTTTTGCCTTTACTTCAATAAAAACACACTGGCCAAAAGTAACACAGAGGAGAGAAAGGTTTACTTGGCTTAAAATTCCAGATTACAGTTCATCATTGGAGAAGTCAAGGCAGGAAGAACTTGAAGGCTGACATATTTGCTATTACACACAGTAGAATCTCAGACCTTGGAACTCACTTTTCCAGCCAAAGAGCACAGCAGAAACACTGAGAATCCTGCTGGCTAGCTGGCTTGCAGCTGGCTTATCCTTGTCTATCCTTCTTTTTTTTTTCAAATACCACACAGGGATGAATTGCCTAAGGATGATGCCACCCAGAGTGGGCTGGGCTCTTCTACTTCCACCAATACTCACGGTAATTCCCCACAGACTGTCACCAGGCTAATCTGGTATAGGTGATTCCTAGACTGAGGCTCTCTTCTCAGGTTGTGACAAGTTGGCATTTAAAATTAACCAGCACAGATTATGAGTGCACCCCACCAGGCCTGGCTTGGGGATGGAACTCAGGTCTTCCTTTTTTAGGCAGGAGGTACTTTTCAAGCTGAGCTGTATCTTCAGTCCTGCATTCCTTTTCCAATTAATTTCTTGAATGTGATAAGTATATGGTGTAGATCCATTATTTTGCCTATGGAGATATAACTAACTATTCCAGCAACATTCATTTTTAAAAGCTATCATTTCTCTACTAAACTACCTTTATGAAACATTAATTTTCTACACTTGTATGAGTTTTGTTTTACTTCACTGACATATTTTATTGATTGTTTTCTTAGTCAGGATTTCTATTCCTGCACAAAACACATGACTAAGAAGTAAGTTGGGGAGGAAAGGGTTTATTCAGCTTACACTTCCATGCTGCAGTTCATCACTAAAGGAAGTCAGGTCTGGAACTCAAGCAGGTCAGGAAGCAGGAGCTGATGCAGAGGCCATGGAGGGATGTTACTGGCCTTACTGGCCTGCTTCCCCTGGCTTGCTCAGCTTGCTTTCTTATAGAACCCAAGACTACTAGCCCAGGGATGGCACCATCCACAAGGGGCTTTGATCACTAATTGAGAAAATGCCCCACAGCTGGATCTCATGGAGGCATTTCCTCAAGGGAAGCTCCTTTCTCTGTGATAACTCCAGCTTGTGTCAAGTTGACACAGAAAACTAGACAGTACAAGTGCCTACCCATATAATGACATTATGATTACTATAATCTTTTTTAATACGTTTTAAAATCATGCATTTTTAGAAATCAAATTTTGCTCTTTTGGTTTTGGATATTGTAGGTCTTTCTCTATTTTCACAAGAATTTCAGAATCAGTTTGTTAATTATTTTTCTAAAGAAAATGCATTTTAATAGATATAAAATATATAAAATAAAACAAGACAAATTCTATATATGGAAAACCACAAAACAAGAAAGTGGAACAGCACATATGTCATTGCCCTACTGTTTAGTTTGTTTCTAAAGAGAAATTGTTATATATCTTTATTTTTGTTTTTGTGGACATCTGTTTTTAGATTTTTTTATCACTGGTTTTGATTGATTTGATTATTATGTACTTTGCAGTTTTCTCGTGTGTGTGTGTGTGTGTGTGTGTGTGTGTGTGTGTGTGTGTTTGTATGCACCCATGTGTACACGCTCTCGCTCATACTGGCTTTCCGAGGTTGAAGGAAAAGATGAACTCTGTCAGCAAATATGTTGATAGGAGGGCAGAAACAGTGATGGAAGCTGATTGAAGTTTTCTGAAATTAGTTCAGTGTTAAAGGCGAAATGAGAAGCAAGTCCATTGACTGGCATGAAGTAAGAGGAAATAAATAAGAAAGTATACTACTGTCACCTAGGGGAGTGAGAGAATTAATGGATCAGGGACCTGTAACAAGATGCTCAGTGAACTGTAGGGGCTTTACCTCAAGTTGGTGTCATGACTAGCACGGGCATTCGGGCATTCGTCTTCTGTGTGCAGCTGCGGCAGTGTGAGCACTCAGGAGAGCCAGTGCTGGTAACTCACCAAGTGATTACAGCAATAAGTTAGAGAGGAAGGGATGATCACATTAGACCACAGTGGGAAGTCTCAGAAGGCGGTTCCTTCTGCGTGTCTAGATGACACTGAATTCACACCTGTTGATCCATGTGAAGCTTTTCCCCCTAACGACGGAAGGTCAGGGATTTCAAAGTAAGTTATCGAGGGTAAGAAGTTCATTGTAAAGTCCTTAACATGATCTGTGAATTTATGCACATCCTGGCTCCAGTCCACCAGGCATAACCACCAAGTTCTCTCAATTTCTACTCCTCCCTCCGTAGAAATGCTCTTTCTTTCTAAATGATCTACTCCTCCCTGCATCTCTGCTTCCTGAGATATTCAAATATCCCTCTAAGGTCACCATCTAGTTTGTACAGTTCCTTCTTAGCATTAGCCATTGTTTTCACCGCACACATGTCTGTCTTCAATAGCTTGCTGCTATGGGGCTGTAAACTTCCTGAGGGCAGAGTCTGTTTTAGCTCCCAGTGAACCTAGCACTGGTGGGTAGCAAGAAATATTTTTAAGTAAATGAACAAAAGTTAAGGCAAGCAAGTGCGGTATGTGGAGCTTGGTGTGCAGAACAACGTTTCTTTTGGAGACTTCTTGAGGCTTATGAGGAGCGAGTCCTTCAGCACTTTGGGTGGGAACTGCAGAGCGCTCTCGGGGGCGGGGCGGGGGGCGGGGCGGGGGGGCGGGGCGGGGGGCGGGGAAAACAAGAGAAAACACAGTCATGGCCCCACCCACACTGGTACCACCTCGGAGGAGCTCGCCGGATGTACGCAAAGGCGTGGGGGCGGAGCTCTGGTAACCCTGGCAACGGCCCGGAAGCCGCTTTCCGCGTTCCCCTGTGGCGGGCTCTGAGGTTCTGGAGGCTGAAGTTTTAGTCGGGGCAGAGGCGGCAGTCGGCCAGCTGCAAGGCAGGTTGGGTGAAGCGGGCCAGGCCTGACGTCCGAGCATAGGGCGAGGAGAAGCTTCTCTGCCTCGGTCCCGCGCCCTAGTGGGCGCCTTCACCACCGGGCCGGCCGCTCGCCTCGCAGAGCCCGAGAGTGCGGTTCCGGGAAGCGCCTGGTGCTCCCGCGGGACGTGGGGCCCCGCGCACGCGCGCCGTGTTCCCGTACCCCACTGGCGGGAGAAATCCAGGGGCTGTTGGGTGTTCCAGATGTTTATTGTCCAACTAGGGAGTGGCAAAGTATTCGGTGTTGAGACTGGGCGCGTCCTTTAAGTTGAGTGGTTAGTTCAGGGTTTCTAAGGAAGGGCTGCTTGAGAGTTTGGGGTAGGCTTGGGCTTGGGAGTCAAAAATATGAGAGTGTTACACACAGTGCATGGCACTGCTTGTGAAGGTCGGAGCTTGATCTCTGTACATGTGGGAGAGAAAACTGGGAAGAAATGGGCCGCACAAAGAGCAGCTCTTGAAGTTGGATCCAGTAAAATCTTATTAGGGAGTAAAACGTTGAGATCTGTATCGTATCTCTCTAGCTGGGATGCTGGGTAAGATTGATGGCAGGATGGATGGATTGTTGCCCTCCAGTTCGTTTTCATACTAGTTAAGGTAAATCTGGTAGAATGTCACCAAGCCTCCTTAAAAGCCTGCAAGGGCTTCCAATGTCTTTGGTATAGCGCTCAAATTGCCTTGGTCCTCAGTTCGCTTTCTAGACTGTTATTGTACAGACTGAAAACAAATTCTGTAAATGTTCCACGCCCCCCACTCTGGCGTAGAACATTTTCTTTCTGTTTTTCTTTTATTTACTCTTTATTTTCGGCCCGACTTTGTGGAGGGAATTAAGGAGAGGAGGCAGCTTTTCTTCATGTGTATTGAAGATTAGGTACTTCCTTGACACAAAGGATTAACTTTCAGGCTTGCCTTTTGTAACAAGTCGTTTAGTTATGATCCTTTGAGAAACGTACCTCTGAGAGGGCACAGGCTATTTCTCTGTTTTATTTGGTGCCTGGCAAGTGCTTAGAAAGTTATTTGATCCGTGGAGTGGATGAGTGAATGGAAAAGAAACCTTACAGGAAAATTAATAACGGGCTGTTCAGAATTGTTCCTAGTAGAAATGGAAAAGAGTGGACAGAAGGGTGGGACATTTTGAGGAAGGATTTATAGATTGTATTATGTATCGGAGAAGGGGACAGTTAGGAACCAGAGGTGATGTGTAAGCTGGAGTAACAAGAAGAATGGCAGTTCTTGAAGTTTAGTGATGGGAGTCAAACAGTGAGGTATCTAGATCCGGAGGATTGGGAGGGGTGTTTATAATGAGCTGCATCTTACTATACTCTGAGGTGTTTGGAAGGGGCAGTGAATACACAGAAAAGAACGCTTGATGTTTTAAGGACAGTTAGGGAACATTGATTAGAAACTATTTAGCTCTGGTCCTTTAGCTATGTGTGCATGCTTGGCATAGGAATAGCTTTGCTCAGAGGTTTCTGGGAATCACCTAGGGGACCGCTGGTGGTCTAGAAAGCAAGCTCTGTGAAAGTTGTCACATGACTGGACTCCTTTGCAACTTGACTGCCATTGCTTATCCAGCGCGTGGGATACAGTAGGGTCCCCCAGTTTTGAGTGAAGGGACATGTGGAAGAGGAAGTCAGGACAGGGATAGACCTAGATGAGGGTCCTTGCTTAAGTTTTACTCGAGAAGAGTCCAGTGTAGTCTGAAGTAGAGTAGATAAAATAGCAGGGAAAAGGGCGTTGTGGAAGCCACGGGAGAGGAAAGATCTGAGAAATAAGAAAGGATTGGTACTCGGCATTAGGGAGCAACTTACTATTCCTCATTTTCTCCACACAGGCCTCACTTCTTCAGGGTACTGTGATTAATTTACTATCCTTAAAATACCTCTAGTCTCTGGTATGGCTCAGAAATAATGCTCATTTCCCTAAGTTCCTGACAGCTTCCTTTTAGAGGGAAACAGGCACATAGACCTTTGACCCCTGCTGTTAGCTACTCAGAAGTTTTGTATGCTTCAGACTCATGACTGTTTCCAGGATTGAGGCTGGTAGAGTTTTAACTTAAAAAAAAAAAGTAATACTTTAAATATAACTTGAAACAAAATTCCCTCCCTTTTGAAGAGTTGCCCGTTCTTAACCAACAGAGTTAATCCATCATTTGTAGTTTCCCAGCATGCTCTTTACAGTCAGTGACACTGAGTGTCAGTTCCTTCCTCTGCTCATTATTATCAGTGTCACTGTGATTATGTTCTCTAAGACTTAATTAACTCATTGAGAGAAGAGTTAACAATTGTCACTGAAGTCAGCCAGCACTTAAGTAGGACTTAGTATGAATCAGGGAGGGGTTCCAATCAGTTTACATTTTAAGTTAGTTTGATTTTAGAGTTAGTGACGAAGCTGGAGTGAATCCGTAGTTTGATTCCAGGCTGGATTCTTAACCTCTATCTATACCATGCTGTCTCTCAAGACTGTGTATCTCTTGTTGTGGGATTAGTGCTAAGGCTCTTCATTAATGAGACATATATATTAACATCAGGTAGTTTATACATGCAGTTCTTGTATTTTGCTTTTTTACATTTAACTTCTTCTTGCAAGTCTGTATGGTGTATGTGTATATAGGTCAGAAGTTGCTGTTGGGTGTCATGGTTGGTTCTTCTCTATCTTATAAATTGTTGCACGGCATCTCTAGAACTTGCTAATTTGGCTAATATAGCTAGCTAGTTTGGGGATTGCCTATCTGTTCTCCTGAGCCTTGAGATTAGAGGGCAGCCTTACCCTCCTGGTTCTCATAGTCAGTATACTCAAACTCCATCTACATTGTAGCATATCAAGACTTTAAATCTTATTGCCAAATAACATCCCAGTTACATAGATATATCACATTTATATAGTCATTGACTACTGGGCATTTTGAGATGTTTCCACTTTTTGAGTCACCCTCAAGTGGTTTTGACTAGCATTTAATTATGCTGGTCATTTTTTTAAAAATGTTTTATATCATATGAATGTTTTGCCTGCATGTATGTGTATACAACATGTGCTGCCTGGTGTCTTTGGTGGATAGAAGAGGTTGTCAGATCCCCTGGAACTGGAGTTACAGATGCTTGTGAACCATCATGTAGGTGGTGGGAATTGAACTCAGGTTCTCAGAGAGAACAAGGGTTCTTAACCACTGAGCCATCTATCAGTCTCCATATTAACAATCTCTTCTTTTTATGTGCTTATTTACCATCTGCAGTATCTTATTTGGAGATACCTGTTCAAGACCTATGCCCACTTAAATTTGGTTGTTTGAATAGTTCAGTTATGAGGATTTTTTCAAATATATATTCTAGATACAAGGTAAATGATTTGTAAATAACTTTTACCACTGCATTGGGTATCTTTTCACTTTTTTGATTGTACCGTTGAGTATAATATTTAAAAATTTTGATGACCCACACTACCCTCCCCACATCTTAGTTTCTTGCTCTTGGCTCAATTCTCTAGCCTGACCTAAGGTTCACAGCTATTTACACTCATGTTTTTTTCTAATAGTCCTACAGTTTTAATGCTAACATTTTAATATATGACTTCATGTTACGCCAATCTTTGTACTCTGTACGAGGTAGGAGTCTGACTTTTTCAAAGGAATATTGAAAACAGTACTCTTTAAATTGAATTGTTTTGGCGTCTTGTTGGAGTATAACTGTATATGCAATGGTTCATTTTGGCTTTTGCCTGTTCTGTGTCTGGTTAAGTGCTGGTTATGTTTCTACTACAGTGAACTTCACAATTGGTTAACTCTTTGCTCCTTAATTTCCTCATCTATAAGATGAGTCAAAGTAGTAACCACTTCATGGTTACTACTTGTATTAAAAAAAACAAACAGCAGGTGCAAAAAGCTTAGAACAGCTGCATATAGTAGGTACCTACCTAGACTGTCGTAGCTGATGCTTCGTTACTTCCCCTGCAGTGGTTACTGGCATCACTACTGCAAGACTTGATTGTTGGTGACAGATGGTGCGGAGAAGATTGTGTTAATACATAGAAGACCGAAACCGTATCCCTTTCTCCACTTTGTAAAACTTCTATTCCCGAATTGATCAAAAACCTTAATGAAAGCTGATGTGTACCTCCTAGAGGAAACCAGGGAAACTCATCAAGAAAAAGGCACAGGTAAAGACTTTCTGTATGAGACTGTTGACAAATTGAGCTGATGGCATGGACACCCATCCCTGACATCTATATGGTGGAAGGAGGAAACCAACGCCTGCCCTCATCCGTCCACTGCATGTGCTCCTCCTTCCCCAGAGATAAGCAAAGAAATGTAATAAGAGAACTGACAATGATGTTAGGCCCTTTTAAAAAGCTGCACACTTGAACTCAAAGAGTGGAAAAATAGCCTCCAATACGGGTAAAAGTATTTCCCTATTGTATTTTAGTTATTTGACAGAGCATTGATAACCAGAATATTGAACTTAAGAAAACAAAACAAAACATAAAACTAAACACCGAAAGAAGACATTGGCATTAGTGGGCAAATGAAACAGACTGGCAGTTTTTAAAACAAGTACATTATACACGAGAAAAATCTGTCCAGGAGCTGGACAGATGGCTCAATACTATTCTTCTAGAGGACTGAGTTTTGGTTCTCAGCACCCATGGTGGGTGGTTATATGATCACCTGTAACTGGCTTTAGGAGTCTTGACATTCTCTTCTGGCCTCTGTGCGCACACACAGAGAAATTATTCTTTAAAAGAAAATTATTCAGTATCTTCAGCCATCAGTGAAATACAAATCAAAGTCATGTTGAGAGTCTGCCTCACCAGAATGGCTATAGTCATCAAGAGAACAACAAATATTAGTGAGGATGTTGGGAGCTGAAGGGGAGCCCCTGAATATTGCTGTTGGGAATATAATTAGTACAAATTAGTATAGAAGTTCTTCAAAATAAAAACATGGGTAGAACTACCTTGTGATTGTGGTTATACTGCTCCTGAGTATATACCCAAAGGAGTCCAAGGCTTCCACAGGCATACCTGTGCACCCATGTTTATTATGACACTGTTGTCAGTAGTCAAGCTATGAATCAGCCTAGATGTCCATCAACAGATAAGCGGATCAAGAAAATGTGATGTGTATAGGGAGTATTTATTTAGCCACAAAAAGAATAAAATTCTATGTGCAGGAAAATAGAAATAGAAGCTATGTTAAGTGGAAATAAGCCAGACTCAGAAGTATTATTTGTTTTCTCTAGAGTTTAGAAAAAGACTTGAAAGTAGGAAGGACATCCTTGATTGTTTGTGAAGAGGAAGGGGACCAGTTGGGGTGGGGGGAGAGGACAGTTGGTATAATAGAATCAAAGTATGTATGTACATGTATGAAAATATTATTAAACTCATATAAGTTAATAAAGCTTGAAGTAGAAATAGGTAAACCAAGTCATGGGGAACCGAGTCTTACTTGTTGGTCTGCTGTGGAGGGCAGTGTGAGGGACGTGCCTGGCATATTTTACACCTGGGCATCAATTTAAGCCTAGCACCACAGGAAACAACAAAATAAGTACTCATTGTGACTTACTTCCTTTGCTATATTGTAAGCTCTGAACTTAGATAACACATTTAAAGAGTAAAAAGTAGCAAGAGAAAGACAACATAGAGCGCTAGGAAGATACTGGGGCTTGGGCATCTATCACAATTATTTTATTAAAAGTACTTAATGGAAGGGCAAGGGGTAGCGTAAGAGTGCCACACTGGCCTAGCACGTGCAAGGGTCTGTGGCCTCCGTGGGGCAGAGAGACGGGCGTGGCTGAGGGACAGTGACCACAGCATGGCAGTGTCGGCTAGTAAGGAATACGAGGGTTAGCCTGAAAGTTCTGTAGTTATTTTGGAAGGTTGTGTGGATAATATGTATTAGTGATTGATTTTGAGTTACCAATAATGTGTGAGCACATTAAGGAAAGAAGTGGAAGCCCTTTCTTTTGGAGTCACTTAACTAAGAGCGAGTGCCAATTTGAATTCTTTGTCTATGTGTGAATTTGTGCTTGCCTAAAGCCTGGCTTGTGACTCTGTCCAAGTGTCTGTATGTCTGTGTGTGTAATTATCTGTATTTGTGTCTTGTGAGCTTCAGTCTGTCTGCCTGTCTGTCCATCTGTTTCTAATAAAGGGCTTTGCTCTGTATTTTCTGAAAAGCATAGAAGGCATCACATGGGATAAAATGTGATACTTTTAAAGAATGGGATACTTTATGGAAATCCTTAAGTAAAAATACAAGGGATTACATCACTGCCTCTAAATGATCCTAACTGGCTCACATAATGAACTACTTGCTTATCAAGGAGTCGTCCTAAGTGGGTATTTATTTTAGAAGGTTGTACAGCCTCTGCTTGTTGCTTTCACCGAAGGGTGTGCTTGTGTTGTCCTGGGTCAGGGTCATGAGAAGTTACATAATTTAGGATCATGGCTATGCCATTAGTTTAGGTTGCACAAGTTGATTACTCGGGAATCCAAAGAAAGTAGGGTTTATTGTTCCTTAGTTCTCTTAAAGGTGGTTTAAACAAACAGGATGGGTACGTGTGAGATAGAGATCCTCTAAGTGGTTTCAGGGTGTGTTACTAACTTTGACTGTGAGGCCCTGTAAAAGTTCCAGTCTCTTTGAATGTAAAAGATATTTTCCATATTATTGTGTTGCCACAGAAGGTAAAGAGATTCAGAAGTAGAAACCATGCATATTTTTTGTTTTGTTTTTGCAGTCATATATATGGACTGTAAAAACCTTGGTTTTCTAGGACTGTGGACTGTGAGTCTTTTCCTAACTTTTTATGTTTAGTCCCCCATGGCCATTTTGATGCCAGGCTAATGTTGGTAATGTACAAAACCACCTCCATTTAGTGCTGTGTGAAGATTTAGCAGAAATGGAAGAGACGTTAGGTTCTCTAGACATGTCCGCCTGAGGTGCGCACATGTATGCCTGGCAGGGATGTGCTACTTTAGATGCTTAAAACTGCACTGCTTCTCATGCTCTGCCCAGCTCAGCATTTTCTCTAATTGTGAACTTTGTCTGCTGACAATGATACAACCATTTTAGTTTCTATTTTAGGTCATAATTTCTACATTTAATAAGTCCTTTATTAAGCAAAAGGTTTTGTTATTTAAAACCTTTTTATTGTGGTTATTGGATTTGCTTTAGTATTGTAAAATGAGAAAGTCATACATTCAGAGAGCCTATTCCTTTCATCATGACCAAATTTTCCTGATATTTTGAGAGTGATTTTGTTTGTCCTAGATGTACCCATCAGCCATAATTATTTCTTTGCCTTTATTAAAAAAACTTTAATATTTTCAGATGTCATTGATCAGAGTCAATCGCTTTGGTCCCCGGGGAAGTGGAAGAAAAACTCTGAAAGTAAAGAAGAAAGCTGTAGTGAGGCAGGAATGGGATGTAAGTTGGGGACCACGGTGGCGTGTTCTGGAGGACGGCCTCAGTACTCGTGTCCACTGTGGCTGGGATGGCGCTCAGGCTGGAGTAGGGTTGGGCGGGTTTCTGGTCATGTCTTTGGTCTTGGAGGGAAGAGCAGGATATTTGCTCCATTCCCCTTTAAGTGTATGTACAATATTAAGGGTAATAACTTCTAGGTCTTTTCAAGACTTAGAGGTTTAGTGAGATTGAAACTATATGCCCAAAAAAAGTTCCTCTACAGCTTACCATAGTGACCACAGTTTCATTGTTAAAATGCTTTACAATTGCCTCGTGGAATCCTAGTATCTGGAAACTATAGCTTCAGTTAAGTTTACTCACAATACGCACCCTGTTTTTATTCCTTGTTTTAATAATAGAGCTTTATTTCCTGCATAACACCTAGAAAAAAAAGCCTATTTTCTAGAAGATTCTAGTAGCTACTCCAAAGTAATCTGTTTTGACATTATATTGACAGTATTGGTTCCTGGGGATAAAAAGGACTTCTGGTCTTAGGATTCTGAATCAATTTTCAGCTACTGAAACTGAGTAACTGTTAAAAATTTATAAGGAAACTTTTAAAAAGCTCACTCTATTTTTCTTTTTAAAGAATACTGTGAATGATCTAACCGTTCACCGGGCCACTCCCGAAGATCTGGTAAGTAGAACACTGAAAGTTAAGTTCTGAATTCTCTGTTTTACTTGGTGTCTGGTTTCTAATCTTTAGAACAGAAACCATCATCACTCCTTGGCACTTGTCTAGTTACATTTAATCTTGTTCACAACCGTATAAAACCTAAAAGGATATGGTAAGGAATTTTTTATTTTACTAAGGCTTATCACCTTGAGAATTTTGCTCAGGAGTTTTGCTTTGTAGTCCTGTCACTTATCTAGAATTAACCTATAGTCTTTGTGTGCATTTCCTGCCTTGAAATATCTTCAGCAGTTCACCATTGTTGTTGTCAGTGCTGTTATTTTCACGACAGGTTTGGGCTGTGTAGCCCTGGCTAGGCTCTCCGTAGCACTGACTAATCTTTCTGTCTCTGTGGATTTGCCTAGCCTTGACTTTTCTTATAGATGGACTACAGGGTGTGAGCTGTTGTATGGAGCCTCCTTTTCTAGCATATTTTATAGTTTCATGCATGGTATAGTTCGTGTCTCTGCTTTGCTCCTTACTATTTATTGGAAGACAGTTTTCCATTGAATGGCAATTCTTGATTTATCTGTTTGTCAGTTGTACAACTGGTTTATTTCTGCTTCTTTTCTATTATGAAGTAACACCATAGTGGACATTCATGTCCAAGTCTCTGGGGACATATGCAGGCAGTTGTGTGTAACTGGAATAGAATGGCCAGGCCATGCATCCATATTGGCTTTTATGAATCACTGCCAGGCTGTTTTCCAAAGTGCTCACCTGTCTTGAATCCACCAGCACTTGTGACGCTTCCAGATTGCACACACTATTGTTGTCACCTTTTAAATGTTAATTCTCCTGTTGGTATAAAGTATTGTCTCATTGTGTTTCTCATGTGCATGCTCACAGTTCTTGATTGCTAGTCTTTTTGGTAGTTTGCGTGTTTGCATGATTATAGCTTTATTAGATGACTGGAGTTTTGTTCATATTTGCAGTTGCTGAGTACTGTAAAGACAAATGTCTACTTTTATTCCTCAGTCACCCTGTGGAATCTTCCCTTCCAACTTTTTTAGGAGCTCTGGCTCCTGTCTCTTCGGCCTCAGGAACTCCCCTTCCCTGGGTATCTACATCATCTGTGACCTCAGTTCCACATGAAGCCACTTCAGACCTATACAACAGCACACCATTGACATAGAAGTATTGTAGTTATTGTGAAAGGGTGTGCTTTGCCACAGATGACTTAGGTGGAGTTTGTACCCTCTACATCACATGTAAAGTGTTGGTGTTGACCATTAACTGATATTTTAGCACTCATTGCATGAGTTTTAACCTGTGAATTGAAGAACACTAGGTGTTTTGGTAGTCTGTACAAATGAAGTACAATTTAATATTTTTGTATGTCTTTTAGACCTCCAAGTTTTTGATACTTTCTTTTAGATCATTTTGAAAACTTAAAAGACTATGAAAGTTTTAGCTGTGAATGTACATGCATGCATACACACAGGCACGCACATGCTGCACTAGACTGGAACAAGAAGTGGTGAACTAGTGCAAGTGGTCTTACATAGGAACAAGCAGTGTCTTTGTTATTGAAAGCATTTCTTTACAGTATTCCTTCTGTATAGGTGCGCCGTCATGAGATGCACAAGTCAAAGAATAGAGCATTGGTGCACTGGGAACTTCAGGAAAAAGCTTTGAAGAGAAAATGGAAGAAGCAGAAACCAGAAACTTCAAGTCTTGAAAAAAGAAAGTTATCTATCATGAGGGAGGTAGTGTGAAAATTCATTGTCTGTAGTGTTTTTTGTTTTTTTTTCTCTTGGGTTGGTTTCAGTGGAGAGACTCTAGTAATTACACAACCTTGTTTTGTGAGTTGTCTGGGAGGCTCTTCAGAGAGCATCAGGATGGGTGGAGTCTAGAGCAGAGAGCATCAGGATGGGTGGAGTCTAGTGCAGAGAACCTCAGGATGGGTGGAGTCTAGTGCAGAGAACCTTAGGATGGGTGGAGTCTACAGCAGAGGGCATCAGGATGGGTGGAGTCTAGTGCAGAGAACCTCAGGATGGGTGGAGTCTAGAGCAAAGAATTGCAGGATGGGTGGAGTCTAGTGCAGAGAGCCTCAGGATGGGTGGAGTCTAGAGCAGAGAGCTGCAGGATGGGTGGAGTCTAGAGCAGAGAGCATCAGGATGGGTGGAGTCTAGTGCAGAGAGTATCAGGATGGGTGGAGTCTAGAGCAGAGAGCATCAGGATGGGTGGAGTCTAGTGCAGAGAGCATCAGGATGGGTGGAGTCTAGTGCAGAGAGCACCAGGATGGGTGAAGTCTAGAGCAGAGAGCATCAGGATGGGTGGAGTCTAGAGCAGAGAGCATCAGGATGGGTGGAGTCTAGAGCAGAGAGCATCAGGATGGGTGGAGTCTAGAGCAGAGAGCATCAGGATGGGTGGAGTTTAGAGCAGAGAGCATCAGGATGGGTGGAGTTTAGAGCAGAGAGCATCAGGATGGGTGGAGTCTCCAGCAGAGAGCATCAGGATGGGTGGAGTCTAGAGCAGAGAGCATCAGGATGGGTGGAGTCTAGAGCAGAGAGCATCAGGATGGGTGGAGTCTAGAGCAGAGAGCATCAGGATGGGTGGAGTCTAGTGCTGAGAGCATCAGGGTGGGTGGAGTCTAGAGCAGAGAGCATCAGGATGGGTGGAGTCTAGAGCAGAGAGCATCAGGATGGATGGAGTCTAGAGCAGAGAGCATCAGGATGGGTGGAGTCTCCAGCAGAGAGCATCAGGATGGGTGGAGTCTAGAGCAGAGAGCATCAGGATGGGTGGAGTCTAGAGCAGAGAGCATCAGGATGGGTGGAGTCTAGAGCAGAGAGCATCAGGATGGGTGGAGTCTAGTGCAGAGAGCATCAGGGTGGGTGGAGTCTACTTTGCTGCTTTAAATGTTCTTTCCACAACTCATTAACTCTGTAGCCTTAGATTATATAGCTCCTTGGCCTGGATTTTTGTTTTCTCCTTTTCTCTTTCAACCTTCCAGAAAGTAGCATACAAAGTAGAGTGTTCCTCGCCACTGTCACACTAAGTTGTAGATGGGCGGTCTGTTCCCCTCCTCCCCTTCCCTGTTCCACTGAATCCGCTATCTCCAGCAGGCCACGTTTCATTTCATATCATGTGCTCTTTCCACCCCTTTCTCCAGTTTCATGGTCCCATAAGAAACTGTTGTGACCTTTACACACTTACTCCCACCTAAATACACACACTTATTAACAAGTAGAAGCCAGGATTCACACGTGAGCAAGCGCATTTAGTTCTCATCTGTCTGGGTTGCCTAACTTAATGTACTATTTTTCAGTTCTATCCGTTTTTCTACAAATTTTGTAACATCATTTCCCTTACATTAGCTTGACCTTTTATCTTTAAAATTTTGGCTGTGTTGTTATGAGATTTTTAATTGCATAATACTTAGAAAGTTTCTTAATTTCATGTGTATGACGTTTTGCAACATGTATATCTGTGTACCATGTGCATGCCTGGTGTTTGCATGTTCCAGAAGAAGGCGTCAGATCCCCTAGAACTGGAGTTACAGACATTTGTGAGCTGCCGTGTGTGTGTGTGTGTGTGTGTGTGCTGAAAATCCTGTGTCCTCTGAAAGAGCAGCTATTGCTCTTTGCCACTGAGCCATCTCTCCAGTCCTGGCCTAATGCTTTTAAAGAGATTACCACAGTCTTTGGCAAAATAATTAGTGTTATGTATCTGTAAACGTCTGTAATTATGCCTCAGTTCAACAGTATAGTAGAATTACCCAGCAAAAATGAAATAAAATCAATAATTTTGTGCGCCTATTGATCTAGGTTTTGAGCCATTTATCTCTGGCTTAACCTTTTGCCTGCCTGGGTGTTTGAAGAAGCAATCAGATACGCAGGGTAAGCAGTATGTCAAGCAAGGAGCTACAGTAGAGCGACTTTTTCTATTTAAACTGCAGTCATAGTGAAGGAATGTGTTGTTCTGTGGCTCCTTACCCAGCGTAAGCATACAGTGCTGGCTGGCTGGCTGGCTGGCTGTGGGAGCTGTCATGGTGGCTTTAAGCCATAGGCTGCCTTTTGAGAAATCCTTATAGTTCTTAGAGAAAGCCTATGCACCAAGAACAACTGTATCTCTCAGATAAATGCTCGAGAAAGGAACAGTGGATTCAGAGAATACGGCTTTTCATGTTGTAATCTTGGGCCAGTCATGCCCACGTGTTATTCTCCTTGAACAGCCTAAAACCACAGATCTGACCTCGAGGACCTCTTTGGGGGGGGGGGTTCTTTTTCTAGTTTTAATTTCGTTTTCCTTTTCTTTTCTGAAGATTAGTTTCATTGTTTCTTCTTTTTTTTTTTTTTTTTTTTGTATTAGGGTATTTGCCTGCATGTATGTTTGTGTGTATGTGTGTATGCATGTATGTGTGTCTGGTGCCAGTGGAGGTCAGAAGAGGCTGTCAGCTTCCTTGGAACTAAGTCACAGAGAATTGTGAGTCACTGGATGGGTGCTGGGACGACAAGAGCCATACACATTCTTTTTTTTTTAAAAAAGTATTTATGTATATGAATACAGTGTAGCTGTCTTCAGATATACCAGAAAAAAGATCAGATCCCATTACAGATGGTTGTGAGCCATCATGTGGTTGCTGGGAATTGAACTCAGGACCTCTGGAAGATCAGTCAGTGCTCTTAACTGCTGAGCCATCTCTCCAGCCCCCAATTTATTTTATTTATTTTTGCCACAGGTTAAGAATGTGATAACCACTTAACCTGTGATTACCACTGAGTCACCTCTGCAGCTCTTATAGCTTTTCATACAAGTACTAAATGTGGGAGAAGTAGGGGGACAAGAAGAGTAATGGGGAGACAGGTGAAGGGTCTCGTGTGGTGGGGTGATTGTCAGTCCTGACTGCACGTGAGAGTTCATCACGGTCAGGACGCCCCTGAGGAGGGCGGGGAGCCACTGTGTCTGAACTCTATGATTCAGGTTTAGTGAACCTAGGTGTGGGAGCCTTCTTCAGTTTCCTGTGTGGTTTTATGTTCTACAGGGTGTTGGAACCATAGCTTTTGATGAGATCTAGATGTTTCCTTTTAGCAACATATCTTACTTAGTAAGGGTGGTACTTTGGCCTCATGAACAGTCTGCTTCAAGAACTGTTTCAGAGACTCGGTAGAAGAAGACAAAGTGGTGGTCTTGAGGTCTGATTGTAACTGATACCCAGTGTCAGCACATCAGTAAGATTATTCCTCTACTTTCTGCCTTTGTCAGTGTCTACTGTAGCCACAACCATGTTCATTTATTATATATTATATCCATTAGAAGTTACATTTCCTAAGCTCTTAATTGTATGTACTTGGAAGATACTTCACCAAAGATAGAAATTTGGCACATGAGACTGTGTAATTTATATTTTAATAACACTCAAAGCATTACTAGCTAATACAGGTTTTCAGTGTATGCACATCCTTATGACATTCCTGTAGGGTGGAAGAGGTGTTTAGATTCTATTGATGTGCCTAACCTTAACCCCAACCCTAACCCTAATCATATTCTATTAGATTCTATTGTACCTTGAAAGTCAATAGTTAGGAATAAATTTACCTTTTTAATGTCTAGGTTGGATGTAGGTTTGCCATAATTTATTATTGATTGTTTTATTAGTGGACACTTACATTGTATGTTAGAGCCCAGTTTAATCTTCTGGGAATAAAAGATCTTAATATAGTACTTTAAACAAAACACAGATGTAGTTCTTTCATGGAAGAGCTCAGAGGTGGCTAGCTGGTAGAGGGCCCAGCAGTTCTTCAGCGTGTGACTTGAGCATCCTGAGCATAGGATGGCGGTTACAAGGTCCTTCAGTTGTATGCAGGGCGACAGCAAGTGGAGGGAGACAGTGTCTGCTCCTCCTTTTATGACAGCCATCTGGCACTGTGTGTTCTTCTCCAGGGCATTATTGCTCGGCTGTTCCCTTATTCAAAGAGGGGTGGGAAACTGAGCTGCATCCTTGATTAAAATGCAGGACTTGGGCCAGGCATTGTGACACAGGCCTTCAATCCCAGCACTCATCACTAGGAGGCAGAGGCAGGTGGATCTTTGTGAGTTTGAGGCCAGCGTGGTCTACAAAGCAAGTTCCAGGACAGCCAGCACTGTTACACACACACACACATACACACACACAAACTGTGTCAAAAAACCACCACAAGCACCACCACCACCAGGAACCTAGGAGTTGTGCTATTAAAGGGCAGTACTAGAATTCTGTGCATCACTCAGAGATTGCATCTTACCTTGGCATAATAAATAATCCAGTGAATAGTCTTGATTGTGTTTTGGGGACAGGCTTGTTTGTTGGACTGATTATTAAAAGAAGCACCAAGTCAAGAACTGGTGCTTTAGCTCAGTGTTAGAGCACTGACCTAGGGCGTTTCAGGGTTTACTCTCAAGTACTGGGGGAAAAAGAAAAGAAAACTAAGGTCAAAGAGTATGAACATATTTTGTTTTAGTTACTAAGTTTTCCTATGTTGATGGTGTCTGTATTTAATGGATGTGATAGGACTATAGGCATATCCCTGATACAGAGGCATGGTTGATACCATGCTAGAAAAGTCACACAGCTTATTTCCTAGTGATAATTTGAAGAGTTTACTACTTTTTACTTTTAAACCATTACCCTATCTTAGTTAGGGTTTCATTGCTGTGAAGAGACACCATGACCAAGGCAACTCTTACAGGGACAACATTCAATTGGGTCTGGCTTGCAGGTCCAGTTCAGACATTCAGCCTATTATCGTCAAGGTGGGGCAGGGCAGCATCCAGGCAAGCATGATGCTGGAAGAGCTGAGAATTCTGTATCATCACCTGCCGGCTGCTAGAAGACTGCCTCCCTCCTGGTTAGGAGATGGGTCTCATTGCTTACCCCCCACAGTGGCACATTCCTCCAACAAACCACACCTCCTACCTGTGCCACTCCCTGGGCAAAGCATAGTCAAACCACCACACCCTCTGTCAAAATAAAGTCATGGAGCTGATAGAGCAGAAAGTAGAAAAACCATCTTAGTAATAACTACATCCATGCCCAGTGTCAATTATCAGATCTCAAGTAAAGCCCATGCTGCGTGCCTTGACATAGCAGGAAGTCAGTAAAGTGGTTAGAGTTTATTTACTATTTCTAGTGGGGCGCTAAGCCCAGTGTTCTGTACTGTGTGTGCTCTTGCCTTATGCAGGTCTTAAGTTTACTTTGTGGGAGGTGCAAATGCAGGACTTATTGTTGTTAACTGACCTAGCCTTCCCACATGGCCATAGCAGAAAGGATAACAGAAGAATGTTGCTCACTTATATCTCCGTATTGTAAAATAGTAATTGTCATGTGGTATGATTTTACAGAGAAATTCCAGTCAGGGTTAGAAAAGGAGCTGTCTTGATTTTAAGATTCTTTTCAGCTTAAGAGTGCCATCTGGTGGCGGTAGATAGAGTTCACTCATCTGTAGCATATGGCTTTGTCTTTTGTACATTAAAGTCCTTCAATAGAAAATGCATACTCAGAGGCATGACTGTAATGGTGTTTTGTGTAACAATCTCTCCATAATAAAAAACCAACTTGTTTATAAATACCTAGGCATAGCTGTGTTTAATCCTAAAAGCTATACCTTGTTTTTCTAAGTCATAGGCCTGTTAGTGGAGTATCAGAATACTTCAGTGGAAGAAACACCTCAAGTTTACGGCTCAAAGATTCTTATCTTTAGTATGTGTTTTTCAACTGTACACTATTATTTATTAATGGGTTATGAAATCAAGTTAGTGGGCTACAACCATCACTTAAAATTAGAATGGAATAAAACTTAAATATGGTTATTCTCATGTGGCAAGGCTTTATAAATTACAGTCTTACTTTTAAAAAGTGTGTATTTGTATATGTGTATATACCTGATGATGTGTGTGTGTATTTGTGTGTGTGTGTGCGTGCACCAGATCACAATTTAATATGTATTTTTGTTAAGCTACTAATTACTATAATAGTCTCACCTACTGTTATCTAAGAATCTTGCTATTGGAGAGTTTTAGGATGGTCATGGTCCAATAAGAGCAAATTCAGCAACCACAACCAATAAAGATTAAGAATTAAATGTTTAAAGTGTCATGTCGGTGACCTCCCTAGTCTCTTTCCTTAGTAATCTGATAAGTAAACCTACTTTTCTCTGAACAGTATTTTTCCTAACACGTGTAGATTCTTTCTGATCAGTACCAGACGCAGGATGTGCTGGAAAAATCCGATCATCTGATGGCTGTAGCCAAAGGTCTGTTTGTTGATGCCCCTCGCAAGCGCACAGGTAAGCCTTCCTTCCGTCCACACAAACCTTGTGTTTCTCTCTGAGGGACTAGAAGAATTCACCCTGTTATCAGGAGTAACGGTCCTGCCGCATCTTCTAGCTTGCTACCATATGAAGAGCCAAGCATCATAATTCACTTGCTGTTTTCTAGGATTATTACAAGTTATTCAATTAAGGAAACTATTCACTAACATACAGTGTGAGGTACAGCGTTTTGTAACTGCAATGCATGGCTCAATTTTCAGCTTCTTAAGTTACCACATAATTAAAATGTGTGCATTCACTTGTAATTTGAGTAAGCCTAGCTTAAAATCTAAAGCAACTTCAGTTTCCTGCCAAAAGAAATGTAACTTTTCTTTAGTTACATAGGATTATCCCTGCCCTCCACCCTTGCGATCCATGTAGCAGAGACTGGCCTTGAACTCCTGATCTTCCTCTTAACTTCTGAGTGCTGCCATTAAAGGCATGTATCACCATTCTCGGCCTCAGCATTATCAATTGTAATGGTATATAACTTGTTTAGCATTTTAGAAACATGGTTTATTTTTAGTGGGAAGTTTGAATCCCGAGTCAGCCATTTATTAGCGTAACTCTGAGCTACTTAAATTTTTCAAGTTTCGCTTTGTTGGCCTGTAAAATAATAAAACCTGTCTCAGGGAGTTGTGTGAAGGTGAAACCGAGTTTAGATATGGCTGGTTCATATCCATGTAAGTGGAGCTGCTGTTTGGATTTTCCCTGAGGTGAGGGCGCCTGTGGCAGTACAGAACTTGTGAAGCCTCCTTAAGTACATGAATAAGATCGTGATGTTTGTTCCTCTGAACAAAACCTGTGTTTGCTCCTCTGCAGGGTTTCCAAATGTAACAATGGCTCCAGATTCCTCGCAGAGTCGCATTGGAATAAATCAAGACCCTGTCACCCAGCCTGTCCTTAATGAATCAGTCATAGAGCCTCAGGTAACCCATTGCACTCACAACCAAGTGCCCACGCCAAAGTGAAGTTCAGCTTGGCATCTCAAAAACCTTTGAAAAGCTTACTTGTCAGCCATTGTCCTGTCAGCTATAAAGAGACAGTAGAAAAAGAAAACTAACAAAGAAGATTGGGAAAGATGAGCTAGAAAAAAAATAGAACATCCAAGAAGATATGATATGAAGTTGGAGGATGAGTGTATATTTCAGTATATGGGGTGTGAGGGTGCACATGTGGAAGTTGTAGGACAACCTCAGGATTACTGTCTGCCTCCTTTGAGACAGGGTCTCTCCTTGGTCTGGTGTTCACCAGCTAAGCCTAGATTGACTGGCAAGGAGCTCCAGGGATTGCCTCTGAGGTGAATGCGCCACCAGCTTGGCGCTTTATTATGCATGTGTTTTGGATATTGGACTGAATTCCTCTTGCGTGTGCCATCCTTATCTAAGCTGTTAGGAAGGGAACAAGGGTCACATAAGGTGCAGTGAGGGCAAGACCAACTTGTCTGTGGAGGAGTGAGCATGCTGACCTCTCCTCTATCTTGTAGAAAGTATCTTGAGTGGAATGGCAGGACACAAGCAAAGTTGCAGAGCATAGATGGTGGATGCAGAATTGGAGACGATTCTTTAAAGAGATTGGAGCCAATGGTGATGGCACAAGAATAGTTACTAGCATTAGAAAGGCTGAGGCAGAAACAATTGTGAATTAGGGGCCAGCCTTAGATACATAAAAAACAGACCATAAACAGGAGATAGTGTATCAAGGTGGACACATGGTAGGGTAGGAAGAAACAGGCTTTCTTACACGCAGATCCGGACAGCTGAAGTGGGCAAGCAGCTGAAGGTAATGAGGACAGTAGAGGAAGACTGAGAGGGTTTGGTGGTTGGCACACGTGAGGGGTGAGCCTTAGGAGGAGAAATGGCTAACGTCCTAATCACTCGTGCTGCTGGTTTTACTGTCGAGGCAGGCTCTCAATGAAGTAGACGATGGAGGGGAGGCGAGCACTGCTCACAGCCAATCAGAAGACAGCGGGAGTGAACTGCCTGACTCCCTCAGCCCGCACTCTAACAGGAATACAGAGAGGTACGAGAGAGTATGTGTGTGTGCGCGCGCACGCGCGCGCGCGCGCGCGCGTGTGTGCACGTGTGTGCACGTGTGCACGTGTGTACGCGCTCTGTGAGTACACAGGCCTGACTGGTGTTCCCAGAGTATTCAAAGTGTATGCTTATTGCATTCTTCCTTAAAAAACAAACCAGCAAAGGAAGAACCAGTTGAGTGTATAGTTTTATCTAAATGTTTAAAATTGTTCTATTATTTTAAAGGTTGTAGTAGGAGTATAAAAAAGTTTTTATTTCTCCTGTACTTCTTTCTGTAAGTAAAGCAGATATATAAATCTATATCTCATTTCCTCTTGTTTCACACATTCAAATGGCAATGTCGTATTTGAGTTTACCTCCAGATAGGACCTGAAATCAGCTCCAACCTCTGTAAGATTGTAAGGATCCCTTGTTTTGTTTCTGCAGCACAGTGGAGTGGCTGCAGTGGAGTAGCTGGGCTGTACACTGAGGGAATGTCACAGCTGACTGGTTTCTTTGCTTTTTGAGACAAGGTCTCTCCATGTTGCCTTGGCTGTTCTGGAACTTGCTATGTAGACCAGGTTGGCTTTGAACTCACTGAGATCTGCCTACTTCTGCATCCCAAGGGCTGCATTTAAAGGTGTGTGCCACCATATCCGACTTTCTTATAGCTTTTCTTAAAATTTTAGGGTGTTTCTAATGATTTTAATCCATTTTTTAATATGAAAATTAGTATCAACTTGTATGACTTCATAAAACAAAGCTTATTGATGTTTTCTGTTAGGACTTAATGTTTCCCCTTTATTTAAAAAGTGTGCTTTTTGTTTTTGAGAACTGTTTTGAAATTTTTCTTATGTCGTATATTCTTGTTTCTTGTTCAGTTTATCCTTAAATATTGTTTATTTCCCCTTTAAAGATTTTCTTTTCTTCCACTAATCTTTTCTATCCCTGTGTGGCTGGGGATTGGGGGCCTTGTGGGAGGGGGTAAGCAGTCTTCCTGAGTGCCATATCTTTATCGATATCTTTCCTCTGTGCCTTCCAGCTTATTATCATAGTGTCTCTGTGTCTTATCTCAGTGGCCAGCTACGTCACTGAATCCTAGGTAAGTTAGTTCTGACAGAAGTTCTCCACTTCCTGGGTTTAGCATCATGTCACCTACAAAGAACATGTTTGGTTCCTCCATCTTATACCTCCTCAAGTTTCTTTTGTATATTTATTAGGCTGTATAAAATAGTAGTGAAGTAGCAGGCATCTCTGTTTATTTTATAGATGTATGCTTGTTTTGGTGTTGGGGTGTGTTGGACTTGTGTGCCAGACCCTCCTGTCATTTCCTTTGACCATCCTCTCTTAGGATTGCATTGCTTACAGTCTAGTTTCTTAACTTTTCAAAGAATTGGACTTCTGGCTTATTAAGTTGAGCTTCTAGTTTGATTTCTCTCTCCTTAATTTTCTTATTACCTTTTCCCTTCCTTGTACTTTCCTTTTGTTTTGCTTATAAAAGCTTCTTAAGTTAGGATTGCAGTGCTTTTTTTTTTCAGTTCATAAAAATAAGTGATTATTTAAGAAATGAGGTCATTTCAGTTGAGTTTCCCCTTTTTGCTGAGAGTTACAGATAAAACAAAGCAAAGCTCTGGAGGCCCCTGTCCTGTGTAAGTTAGCCTCACTAAGTTCAGGCTGGGCCCGTGGAACTTGGTGACGCTTCCTTTGTGAGCTAGTCTGTGGCCATGTCTGTGAGTATTCCGTGCTCGCTTGAGCAGAGGTTATGGTTCTATTGGAAGGTATACTGTTCTGTGTGCACATCATTATGCCTGCCTTGCTGACTGTGTCTTATTTCTTCTGTGTCCTTCCTTAGTTTTGCCATATTGTATTCTGAGAGTGTTACATTAAAGACTTCTAGTTTTAGTGTGCTTTGTTTTTCTTCATATTTATTGTTTTAATATACTTAATTGAAATTTAATGTGTCCTTTCCTGTAAAGTGACTGCTGTGCTTATAGAGTGTGCTTATTTATAAATGATATATCTTTATTTTGGTCAATGGCTTTTAGCATCATAATCTCTTGTCATATTCCGTGGCTTTTGGTACAATCTGTCTTGTCTGAGATAGGGAATAAGACCTCTACTTCTTGTTTCTGATTGTCTGCATTATCTTTGCTTTTTAAATGTATTTTTATATTTAGCATTTTGCAGTTTTATATTACTTGTGTTCCTTGTATGCAGTGTAGTGGTTATGGCCTCCCTAGTCAGTTTGGGAATTGTGGTAATTGGTGAGGTAAGCTGTAACAGCAGTGCATACAGTTGTGTGTTCAGTGTCAGCTTTGTCTAGTCACTCTCGGTGTGTTCTTTGTACTGTGGTTACTGTTATTCCTTCTGTGGCTGATTTGATCTCACTGTGAAGCTGGCTGGCCACAACTGTCAGCCTCAGCCCCAGCCCCGTGCATGCTAGGATTAGAGGCTTGCACAGTCTCTTTTCTGTATTCATTGTTGTTCTTTAAAAAGTATTGGTATGTAGGAAGATGCTATCTTTGTTTATGAGCCTTTTGAAAGTAGATTAATACTGTTCTTATTTAATCTTTGCAGCCAGCTGCCAAAAATTTGTGTGTTTTCTTGGTTTTCCTTTGCACACTGACTGTTCAGGCGAATTGTTTAGTGTTTCTCCCCATATTGAAGTTGCATCTTAGCTTTTAATTGACAGACATAAAGCATTTACACATTGTGCTTGACTGTATATCATAATTTTGTTTGTTTTTATCTTACAGCCAAGAAATAATTCTGAAATGCTCACCCGGTCCTTTGATGTTTCCTTGATTGTCTTGTAGTTGAATCTTGGTTAGTTAAAGCCCATGCTGTTGGGCTCATGAATAGAATGTTCCTTGAATTCTTTAGATACCCTCTCTGCCTTTTATTGAAAATAGATATTTTTCTCACATAATGTATGCTGATTATGGATTCTTTTCCTTCTGCTCCTCCCAGTTCCTCTCTACCTCCCCTTCCAGCTAGATCCACTCCCTTTCTGCCTTTCCTTAGAAAACAGGCTTCTAAGAGATAATAATGAAATTATTATAAATTAGAATATAAACATATGTTCTGTATAATCTATAATTTAAAAATAAAATATATACTATGTAAAATAAGATTTTAAAGAAAAAACTGGCATGTCAGAATTAGACTAAACAAAGAGAAGGAAAAGAGTCCAAAGGAAGGCACAAGAATCAGAGATGCACTCCTTCTCACACTCAAAAAATCCCTTAAGAAACACTAAACTGGGAGCCATGACACATACACAGGGGACCTGGCATAGAGCCATGCAGGCCCTGAGCATGCTCCCGCAGGCCTGTGAGTTCATGAGTGTGGATTTAGAGGGCCTTGCTTTCTTGGTGTTCTTTATCCCCTCTGGCTCTTACATTCTTTCTGTCTCCTCTCGTGCAGGGTTCCCTGAAGGCTGTGGAAGGGATTTGGTAGAGACATCCTGCTTACTCTGAGCGTTATGTGATCTCATTCCCTGCATAGTCAGACGCCTTTCTGTAGCGTTTGTATTTGAAGTACTGGCTGGCTGTTTGGCAGCACTCTTCACTTTTGGTTGGCCTGTGCATTGCTTTATGAAGTCTGAGGCCATAGTCATTTTCTTGCTTTTGTAGGAAATTTGGTATTTTTGTCTAATAACTTGATTACCTTCACCATCAACATTTATTTTTCTGCCTTTAGACTTAAGGGGCCCATAGTAAAAGGTCCAGATCAGTTTCCCCTTATCCGACGTAGTTGGCCCTTTAGGTTGTAGGATTGTCTTCCCTGTCCTCAGCTGGTATTATCAGTTCTGCTGGTGTCCTGCTGCTCTGTTACCCTAGCATTTGTTATCTCCCCAATCTTACTGCCATTCCAGTGTTGCTTTCTTGAAGTGCCTCACTGTACCTTATAAAAATAAATTTTCTCTGGACACCTAGTGTACTGGCTGGTTTTGTGTCAACTTGACACAGCTGGAGTTATCATAGAGAAAGGAGCTTCAGGTGAGGAAGTGCCTCCATGAGATCCAGCTGTAAGGCATTTTCTCAATTAGTGATCAAGTGGTGAGGGCCCCTTGTGAGTGGTACCATACCTGGGCTGGTAGTCCTGGGTTCTATAAGAGAGCAAGCTGAGCAAGCCAGGGGAAGCAAGCCAGTAACTAACAGCCCTCCATGGCTTCTGCATCAGCTCCTGCTTCCTGACCTGCTTGTGTTCCAGTCCTGACTTCCTTTGGTGATGAACAGCAGTGTGGAAATGTAAGCTGAATAAACCCTTTCCTCCCCAACTTGCTTCTTGGTCATGATGTTTGTGCAGGAATAGAAACCCTGACTAAGATACCTAGTATTTCTCAGGTAGATTTTCTTTAAAAAATTTTTTTCCTTGTCTTCAATAGATCATTTTCCTGGTATTTATTAATTTAAATTTTAAATTTTTAGAATTTCTTAATGAATGTGTACAGATGTGTGCAGACACTTATAACCTTTTGCTTTCAGAACTGTGTTAATGTTTGCTTACTGTGCTGAGTTTGAACCAGGGCCTTGAGTATGCTCAAGTGCTCCACCACCGCGCTGTCTCCACCCCTTACTTAGTATCTGAGACACAGTTCACCCCTGGCCCACCTGGACAGCCAAGTTGTGAGCCTTTTGTCTCAGCGTCCCAAGTGCTGGGGTTACCAGCGTGTACTGCTCCCATGCCCTTTTTTAACTTCTAGTGTGCAATAGATATGTCCTGCCCAATATGTACATACATGTGTAGTATCTCCAAATGCTTACGTATGCATGTTTATTTTCATCTTATGTATTGTGGCAGTTTTATTCTAACTCCCTCCTTGGCATTATTAAGGAGGGTCTTTTTTTTAACAGCTGATATAATTTTATTACAACATTTGATTTAGTGACAACATATAAATAAATTTCTATTACAATAAATTGATACTCTGAATTAAGACCATATAACAAAATATTTATGCTGAAATATTAAAATTGAAAGGCATGTGCTTTGTTTAGGGGTCAATTTTGGTTTCTAATTTACATTTATAGCCATGACTGCTACAATCAGGTATAGAGGCACTTATTTCTAAGTTCCATCTGCTAAAATATGATCTTAGCATAGATTCCACAGTGCCTGGAATCTCAGTACTCTGGATGCTGAAGCAGGGTTATTAGTTTGAAGCCAACCTGGGCTACATAGAATCTGTTTCAAATACAGACAGACATACAGGCATAGAGAGACAGACAGACACACAGGCATACACACACACATCTCAAGAGTATAATTAATCACCCTGTACTCCATGGTAGATTGTAGGCAGCCTGCCCCCACTGAGGTCAGGATGGTGTCTATAACACTGTTGTGTTCCATAGCTGCCTGCAGTTATTACGAAGTGGGTTTCTGGAACAGAAGCTGAGGGATAAATGGGGAAGAGGGGCAAAAAGAAGTATGGCTAAGACAATTTCACTGATCAAAGCCAGAAACTTTAATGGCGCCAGACCTTTTAACAGTTTGGGCAAACCCTTCCCCCCAGACTCCAGGCTGAGTTCTCGTGGAAGTTGTCTAGCTTCTCTTGGAGGTCCTCGTCTTGACTGCTCCGGCAGCTGGGTGGGTCACCTGCTTAATTCAGGAATTCCTAGACCTGGAGGAACAATGAACTTAACCTTTACTTCGAGCACTCGGCCCTAGGTGGAGCAGGATCCTGGCTATCTGGGAGAAGTTAACCTTGACCAAAGTCAAACTCTGACCACGTGCAGGACTGCCCCAATATGGCTCTGTACATAACACAGTCTTGCCTCCACAGGCAGCCAGCTTTAATCTCTGAAGGCTTACTTTGGAAAATGACCTTGATGTGGCAATTACCAACTGTACCATTCTTATCAAAAGTTAACATCTTTGGGCACTTTGGTTTTAGGTGTCTGCGGTTTGGGCACATCCAGCACGTCTTCATGGTCTGTACTTACTCCCTTTGCCCAGCGACCAACTATGGTGATCCCAACTGAGTTCTGATTTTTGTGGCAATCTTCCTTAAAATGTTCCATGGAGCCACAGAGTTTACAGCAGCCACCAAGCGCAGGGTCTACGTTAGGTCTGCACGTCATCTCGTGGTCCGTGGACCGGCAGTGGTGACAAATGCCTGTCGACAATGGAAACACACCATTGCATTCCTCCTGTCTCTTTAGCCGCCTTCCTTCCCGTCGATGGTCATTCTTTAAGGCCCCTGCAGTTTCTTCCCTTACTTGCCGGCTGTCGGTTGCTATCAGCTGTCCATTGTGAAGCACCTGTGAGCTGTTTCAGGTCCTCCATGTATCCATTCACATCTTCATTCAAGTACTCTTTTTCCTTCTTGTTCTTTTTGTGTTTTGCTTGAGTTGCATCGTTTCTAAGGAACAGCCCACTGCTTTGACATTGCTTTAGAAGGTTTTGGTCTGCTCTCTCCACAGACCTCTTCTTCATGTCCTCCCATGATGTTGTGACAAGGGTCTCTTACTTTTTGAAGTAGTAACTCTAGCCCACCTGGTCATGGTTGGATCAGAGGAGCTTTACTAATCCTGTCTGAATCCTCCAAAGCCAGGAGGGATCTTCATTAGCTCAACGATTTGAGTTTAAATTTTCTGTTTATAATATTACCAGGGTATGTATGGGGTTTTGTGGATACAGTTAAGCACTTCTTGGTCTAAAAGCATGCCCATCTGTCAGTTCTAGTGAAGAAGTCCCTAATCTCATCATTAAATAGGGTATGAGAAGGCTGGATATGATCTGTTCTACCACAGAATTGTTTTTCATATAGTTATATGAAATTAGAAAACATATTATCTGCTTTCAGAGTACAGTGATGGAACTTCTCTGGGATAAGAGTTATAGACATTCTTGTTTTAAAAGTGGAAAATTTATCAAAAGAAGAAAGTAGTCAGCAGTTACAAGAGACTTTGAAATCCAGACAGACAAATTCTGTTAAGTTTCAAGGCCTGGCAATAATCATCTCGCACCTGAGTCTTCACCTCAGCCTCAAGATCCATAGCTCTGCCCACTGTCCCTGAGCCCCGAGCCTGTGGATTTAAATCTGTACAGACATCTGTAGCTCTGATCTTGGGGTCATTCATCCCATTGCCTGGAGGATAGACAGCTCGTGTTTATAGTTGGGTAGGTTTATCAACTTACTCCTCTGTAGAATTTAGGAATCTTATACCAATTCTTTACTCCATCCCATCAGTCTAAGCCCATGATATTTCTGCTGTTAAAGCACTCTCAAAAGCTCTCATGGATGTCTGTGTTTTACATGATAGACAAGGGGTCTTCATGAATCTTTCCTGGATAATCTCTTTTTTTTGTTCTTGCTTCTGAGATCACTGAGGAGATCCAGGAATTATATCTTGCCCTTTAAAACTAGCAAACACTTGGCAACACACATATTCTCTCCAGAGCTTGCTTTCCTGGGAACAGGGCTGGTAACTTAATTATCTTTTGATATCTGCAGGCTCAAGCATTTTCCAAATTTCAAGTCCTGATCTGTTGTCTTCTTCCCAGTGCTAGAGGTTAAACTTGGAGCCTCACATATACTCCACAAGCATTCTACCACTGAGCTGAAGCCTTAACCCTGAATCCTCTTTGCTTAACAGTCTGCCTTCAGTTTTTCTCTTTCCTCCCATTGTATCCTTAGCACTTTGCTTTGCAGTCTCTTCAGCAAAACTTCTCGATTCATCACTTACGAAGTTCTACTTTGTATACAGCTACACTAAGGTTTCTACCACCCAAGCACTGGCTGGCCTCTAGTACAGCAGCATGCTCTTAACGTCCTGAACTCTCACACTAGAAGCTTGGCTGACAGTCATATTTCTGTCAACTTTCTACTTACAATGTTGGAATTCCTTAAGTCAGTTTGGGATCTCTACAGTGCACCTCACCTCTTCCAGTGTCTTCATCAGAGGAATTACTAACATCACATTTCTACCAATAGTTCATTTCAGACCATGTAGGCTGCTTCTGTCAGGAGTGGGGCAGGGCGACCCCTCTAGGCTTACTCACAAGCCACGTATTTCCACGCTGTGTCTACACTACCAACTCAGCCTAGTCCATATTAGTTTTCTGATGACGCTGTAACAATTACCAAAAACTCGATAGCTTAAGGCAACACAATAAAAATTTTATAGGCAGTTAAAAGAAATAATATTAAACTTCATTTGTTCCTGTACTCCAAGTGAAGTATAAGGCCCTTTAATTAATAAAAAAGGCTCTATTTGGAAGGACATTTATGTATAAGATAGTTTGTAATGACCATTTCACATGTGTGTCTTTAAGATAATGTATAAGAGATGTAAAGACGTCACTTACAATAATTTAAAAATGGCTAAGACAGGAAATCTGAGAGTGCCTGGTAGAAGACACTTGATTATAGAAACGCCTGCATTCCTCAGGACTTGAATAAACTGATGTGAATATGAACAACATGTAGCTTACTTAATCTCTTAGAGCCCCCCTTTTTTTAAAATCAGCCTATAAAATTTTTATTGTAGATTTTAAATTTCCAAATAGTTCCAAATAAATGATGTAAAGTTTCTACCAAAGTAGATTATGAGAATTTTGCCTTTGCTCTGAGCTTTCTGTATGAAATGAGCTAGAAATCATATGAAATTTATAATTTTAATAAAGCTATGCTGGGGGGGGGGACACAAATTCATTGTATCTATAGGTTTGAGATCTGAAATATGTCTCACTAGGCTGAAATTGGGTGTGTTTCTAGCCACCCTCTGGGAGAGCCCTGGAAGAGAATCTGCTGCTGTTCTTCTTTGGTGGCATTTGGTAGGGATTGTTGACAGTCTGCGACTCGTGACTGTCCAGTCTGTTTTCCCCTGTGGATCAGGGCTGATTCCCTTATTCTCTATGGTGTGAATGCACGTATTTTGCAGTTAGGGGACCCATCGGTAATTTATGAACATGTCCCTATCTCATGACCTTTAACCTGTCCACTCTGCAAAATCCCCTTTTCAGAGACCCCAGGGACTGGGTTACAGGTGTCTTTTGGTAGCTTTTAAGCCTGCTGTGATGGTGTTGCATTATATTTGTGGCTATGGTGTAGCCTGACTCGTGGAAGCATCGGGTTAGAGATGGTAATGTAAGTGAAAGAATGTAGTGTTTATTTTTCCAATTGGAGAGCATGCTTGTGATATTTTTCCTAAAGGTTGGACCTGGAGCTGCTGGTATTGTGTCATGAAGGGCTAGTTCTTGTCACTTGTCCCCGCTACAAGGCTCATATCACAGCTCTTTTTGCTTGATACACTTTTTTAGCAAATGGTGTTCTAATGTGCTGCTTATAGTTTGCTTGAAATTGAGGTTTATGGAATGGCTTAATTAGATTATTTATTTCCTATTTAATTTCTAACAGTTTAATTTATAGTTCATAGATACACAGTATTTTTCAATACATTTCATTACATTTACAGTTATTTGGCTACCATTGCAATCAATTTTAGGTTATTTTCATCACCTCAGAAAGGTCATTTCTATCCAACCCCTTCAGTACTAGATAACCACTGATATATTTTCTGCCCTGTAGATTTACCTATTTAGACATGTCATATAGAGATTTTGCAGTGTGCTATCTCTTGTGTCTGGTGTCTTTCATGTTGCAATATACAGCAATGTTTCATTCCTTTCTCTGGCTGAATAGTATTTCACTGATTAGCTACACCACCTTTCCACATCCATTCATTAGATGGTAGACATTTGTTTGTATTTTCTGTCTTCCCTCTTCTTCAGTGAGACGTGAAGTATCAGCATTGCCAGTGACAGTAGCATCTGTGGTTAAGGCTGAGCTCTGCACGACAGGGCTTCCGAGTGCTAACTCCCGGGGCTCCTCTTCTCACTCCTCCCCATTTCGGGTGCAAAACATTTTCTTCAGTATGAGCAAACTGTCTGCTGTGCAGACTGGCTCTCCTGAAGGGAAGAGGACCCACAAGGGCAGAACCACAGATAAATAATTACTTTAGAGAGAGAAAGAAGGGTGAGACTATATATACAAAGGCAAACACTTGTGCAAGGGACCATGGGACATAGAAACTGGAAGGCAGGTGGACTGCTTTCTTCCCTAAGACGATGGGCCTTTGGCTTCTTACCCGTATGTATTCGCATTTTCCTGTTACTATGATAAAATACTCAGACAAAAGCAGCCTAAGGAAGAATGAGTTTATTTTGGCTTCAAGTTGCAGAGGGGATGCAGCCCCTGGTGGCAGGAAAGGCACAGGGAAGGCGCAGGAGCAGGGGGCCAGCCTGCTCCTCACAGGCATTGGCAGTCTGGAAGCACAAGGAGGAGGAGGGAGTAGGGCAGGGTGGGGCAGGGTGACTAAAAGCCTTACTCTCAAGGCTCACCCCCAGTGACTGACTTAATCCTGCAAAGCCACCTTTCATAAAAGTTCCACAATCTTTCCAAACAGTTCCAGGAGCTGGGGACCCAAATGTAAATGTATACACCTATGGGAGACATTTCTCATTCAAGTCACCACATTGTCTTGTCAGATAAAGTTGGTAACATTGTTGTTTTTAATGTGAATTGCTAAAAACTTGTAAATCAAACAAGAGCAGTTAGGCAGTTTAAATGATAGCATCTATTAATTCTAATTGTCCCATAATTTATAGGTTTCTTCACCAGCTAAAGGAAGAGAATTCTGAGTTAATCAATCAACTGTGGACTGATATTCAGCAGAAAATCGCTACCCAGTCACAAAGAACTCCCGACTCTCCGTCCTCAGAACTTTCAGCAGAGGACCAGAAAGGTTAGTTGCACCATTCCTAGTAGCATACTTTCTTAGCTTTGCTTGTTTGTTTGTTTGTTTGTTTGTTTTGAACATAGTAGTTTTCAAATGCTACAGATCTCTTCCTTTTGGAGTCTTTGTATGTTGATGATGTATCTTGATTGAGTCTATTGTTGGAACTGTTTTTAGAGAAAGCTTATTCTCTTGAAATGCTATCCGCTGTGTTCTTCCTTTCCAGCTGTTCTGAATGCGACGGATGCTGTCAAAAGAATCCAGGCTGGACTCCAGCCTGAGGAGTCTGCTGAGCCTGTAGATTCCAGCTACGTGGGACAGGTGCTAAACACAAGGAAGCCAAAGCAGCTGCTCGCTAAAGGTGCACGCTCCCCACTTTACACAGACGAGTTGTTAGACATGCCTTCTCAGAGCTCGTCCAAATGGATGTGCTGAAGCAGAAGTTTGACGAGGGGAAGCTAAGAACCCCTTCTGTTCCACACAGGGTGCCACACAATGTTATGTTAGCTATAGATAATGTAAACTTGGTTTCAAATCTGTAAGTTTGTGTTATAAAGATTGTGGTAACTATTTTTTTTTTCTTTTTGTGGTAACTACTTTTTAACAATGGTAAACAATCAAAACATATTTGGTAAATTTGTAGTTGTGATTTTACTAGTTTTGAACTAGAATGACTTTTGTTGTTCTCAGCAAAAAGAAAACAAGATATGCGTGCTCCCTCCAAGCAGAAGAAAAACGTGCTATCCTCCAGCACAGCCTCTGCAGACATACCAAGTAGCAATAATTCCAGCCTGGATGTCCTCAAGCACATGATCCACGAGGTGGAGCATGAGATGGAGGAGTATGAGCGGTGGACAGGGCGCGAGGTGAAGGGGCCGCAGGGCGGGCAGGGGCTCACAGGCTTCACCCTGTCGCTGGTGAGCTCTCTCTGCCGCCTGGTTCGCTACCTTAAGGAGGTAAGGGCACAGTTCAGGCAAAAACGTAACCTCTAAGTAAAGATGGTTAAATTTGGATAGTTTTATTTTACTCAGTTTTAGTATATCTAGTAAAATATATGCTTGTAGTTCCCCTCTGTCATTAGATATATGCTTTGGTAAATATTTCTGATGTTACTGTGAATTTCAGAAAAATGTAATTAGTAAGATAAGCCTGCTATGACTAGAGTAATATCTTATGCCAGTCGCAAGCATTACTGTCTGGATCTTTTGGTTTAAATAGCTCTGTTAACTATAGCTTTGTTATGTTGCTTTCCCTGCTGGCTGCTGCTCCTGTATCAGCTCTGTTGGGAGAGGTGCTTTGCCTACAATCTGTAAATTTCATAGGCAGGAAAACTCTGGTCTCTGTAAATTGGGAGTTGTCATCTTATTGTAAAAATAATTTATGGAATAAAGAATTGTTTACTAATAAATAATAATCGCTCCTTAGGTAGTCTAGAATTAGTAGGACATTTTAATTTTTTATAAACTCTGCTTAAGGATCTGGCGAGAGAGCTCAGCTGCTAAAGTGTTTGCTTTGAAAGCATGTGTGCTTGAGTTTAATCCCCAAATTAAAAATTCTGGGGAAGTGGAGGTAGTGGTATCCTGGGGCACGTGAGCCGGTTGGTAAGCTCACCCAGGTCAGTGAGAGCCCTAGCCTTTCCATGCATGCATACGTCACACACATGTACATGCACAGATTAAAAATCTACATACAGTTTACTTATTATGTACTTAAATCTGTTGAACAAATATGACAAAAATGTTAAGAAACTCTTACTTTAAGCAGTAGCTGTGTCACTGTGATTGATGTGTCATCTGGGGGTGTTTTCATCAGACTGCCTTATAAGGAAAGGTTCGTGTGCTGTCAGACATGAGAAAGTCTTTTCAGTTCACAGTGCTGTTCGTGTGCCTTTTATGATATGAAGAGTATCATAGCTAGTAGGTGTCTTCTCCCCTTTTATCTTTTCTTCAACATATTCTTTGACAGTTTTATGCACGCATGCACACACAGTATATTCTGATTACTGTCACCCCATTCTCTGCTGTCTCCCTCCCACTCCTGTTATCCTCCCCCTCCCAGGATTCTTTCCCATTAGTCTGTAGTCCTTCAGAGTGTGCAGTGCTTAGGAAGCATTAGCAAGTCTAGTTATGTGCTTTGCAACTGTTCACTTACTTTCAAAGCTATGATATTTTATAGAAATAGTCAATATAGTACCTGTTTTAAATTATACTTTACCAATCAGTTTTTGATTGTGAGTATATCACACAGCATGAAATGGAAGCATACAGAAGAGTGTAGAGTGAAAAACCTAATTCTCATTCCTAACTTGCAGCTAGCCTGTTTGTTTCCATGTAGTTACTGTCATAGCCAGATGCCAGTGTGTCTTCATAGAGATGGGCTGTGTCTTCAGACTATTCACGCACAGCCCTTCACTTTTTAAATGAAAAAGAAGTAGTTCTCTAGGATGGAACTAGAACAAAAAAGGACGTTTTTAAGAATGAAATGTAGCCTTCTGATGGAAGTTCTAAGTCTCGTCCTCGCCGTGGCCCTTCTCCATAAGTATCTTTGCTATCTTGTCTTTGTAGAAGTGCAGGGGTCATGTCAGTATGTGATCCTGCTGGTGGAGTTTACTTTTCTTCTTGTCTTTGGCAGAGTGAAATCCAGCTTCGGAAAGAAGTAGAGACAAGGCAGCAGCTGGAACAGATGTTACGTGATCACCGGGAGCTCATTGATGCTTTGACAGCTGAAATTCTCCTCCTCAGAGAAGAAAACAGTACCATGCAGGTATTCACGTGCTCTCCCGCAGGCTCCATGTCTGACAGCGAGCATGTCCATGCATGCAGGGTTCTCCTGGAGCTGCGGATGGCTCGGCTGCTCTGACGTGACTGCCTGTCATGTCGGCAGCAGCAGTGGGTAGGAATTAACGTTTGTTATGCCAGGGTTCTATAGTCAAAACGTAAGCTGCATATATACATAGGATAAGTTTGCTGTTTCTAGGAAATATGCTGTGGAGTGGGCATAACAGAATCTCCATTTCGATAGCCCCCATACCGTGGTCATTTACAGAGTGTGAAGGAGTGAGAGCTCTGGTAGCCAGTTGCCATTTTAGAGGAAAGGATAACAGAGACTTTGAACCCTTCTGCGCTGATATTAGATCCTATTTGTCGTTGTTTTTAGTGACTCTATAAAAAGGCGTATAATATCTTTTCTACCACATGGACTACCTGTGTGCTTCTTTAAGTCTTCTTTCTTTGTATGCATTTTGTGACTATACATATTCATGTGTGTGTACAAGTCTGTGTGGAGGACAGAGCTGATGTTGATGTCAGCCTCAGTCACTCATCATCTTACTTTTTGAGGTTTGGTTCCCTGGGAATGTGGAGCTCACCAGTTTGACGAGACTCTGGCCAATGAGCTCCTAGAGTCTACCTGTCTCTGCCCCCACACTGGTGTTATAAACATGTGCTGCTGTACCTGGCATTTTACATTGGGGCTGGGGATTTGAACTCAGGTCCTTATGTTTGTGTGGCAAGCACTTGACTGAGCCATAGCCTTAGCCCCTTAAGCAGTCTTCCTCTGCATACTTTTGATGTGTTTGATTGTTGGGTCATTGACGGCGTATACATACTCAGTCCTCATCTCTGAAAACATGAGTCCTCATTAGGCTTGAGAACATAGAATGTCTCATTCATCTTTTTGTTGGTGTGGGTACTAGCAGACTGCTACAAGACCAGGTCAGCCGGAGGAAAAGTAAGGGCAGAGGTCTTGAGGTAGGAGTGTAATGGGGCCTCACTGTCCTCCAGGATGCCAGTGTGGAGGACGCAAAGTAGAGAGCAATCATTGGGAAGATCAGACAAGTACCTCGCACTGGGCTCTGCATGCTGTTTAAAGAGTTAGGCAAAAGCAGTGGAGAACCACTGAAGAGAAGAGCCGTGGTGGGACCCGAGTCTTAGGAGGGTCATCTGGGCTACTAAGATGCACTGTGCTCTGCTGTGTTAATTACCACCCGAAGATGGAACATCTGACTGCACCGTGCTGTGTGGACTACAGCAGAGGGCTGCCTTTGTTAGGACACTTAGTGTTCCCTGACTCTGGCTCTAACCACTAGGAGCTGTTGACAATAATATACTTAATATTTATAAATAATATATATATAGACATTAAGAGTCATACATTTATTTTGTTCTTCAATGACTACAATTATTTATCAGTGAGGTGTGTGTACTTTTCTGATTCTGTGTAACTATCCTAAACTTAGAGTTAGTTTATATTGGACATCATTGTCCCTATTTCTTATTCCACAGTGTGTTTCTACCCAAAACTTGTATTTTTAAACATAGTTACTTCCAGAAAACCAGCTATCAGAAAATTTGATGACTTTCTGGTTGTCTTTCTTGTTACTGTTGAGAGTGGGTCTCACTGTGCAGCTTAATGTGGCCTTGGCTTTGTGACCCTCCTGTCCCAACTTCTTGCATGCTAGAAATGCAGGCATGTGCTGCCCGCTTGCCTAAGAAGACATCATACTACCAAAAAGAATATAATAAAATCTCATTTTCTTTTTTCTGGGGTGGTGGTGGTGGTGTTTTCGAGACAGGGCTTCTCTGTAGCCCTGGTTGTCCTGGAACTCACTCTGTAGACCAGGCCCGCCTTGAACTCAGAAATTTGCCTGCCTCTGCCTCCCAAGTGCTAGGATTAAAGGTGTGCCCCACCACTGCTTGGCGAGATCTCATTTTCAGACTGAACTGCTTCCAGTTAATAGCTGCCTGATGTTGTGTAGTCAGTGTCTTCGCTGGGTTTCTCTGGAGAATTGAAGCTGTTCTCTGGTGCCCCTGTAAAATCACTCTGTTGTCTCAGACTATAGTTTGAGGATAGAACTAGGGAAGGTAGCAGAGCATTGCATCTAGGTGTGGTGAAGTTGATTCAGATAGGGCAGAGCAGCGTGGTCCAGAGTGGAAGAGGGAAATGGTATGAAGACTGAGCAAGTTCTGAGTGTATCTTAAAGGTCAACCCAACCAATTGGAAATGGAGCGAAGGAAAGGCCATGAGGCGGAAAAGCCAAAGGGAATTGTGCAGTTTGGGATTAGGATATAATACGAAGCTGCTGTGTGTGTTGTACGAGTCAGAGGATCTTGGCTTTATACAGATTGAGTTTGAGAAGTCTATTGGAGTCCTACATGGGGAAACTTAAAAGACCACTGAATATTCCAATGTGAAATTTGGGGAGAAAGTTATTTCATATGCTATGTTCATTGATACTACACATTGGTACCATCTCTGACATCTGGACCACACCTACTTTGTGCATTATATACTTTGTGCACACCTAGTTGTCTGCATTTATAAGCACTTACGAGCGTGTCACTAGCTGTCTCACTGGTTTCTCTTTGTTATAAGGTCTTAGCAGTTCGTATAACTCTTCTTTCTTCCCTTTCACCTGCCATCTTTTATGCCTGTAAGAACTTTGTGCCAATACTTATGAAAGGCCTGCATTTTGTCATTGTAGTCAGACTTGTTGATTTTACATTACCTATTTACATCTATAGTATGGAAAAGATAAAGAAAAGAAGAAATCCCTCTGAACTTCTAGATAGTGAAGTTGACTTTTAATCTAAGAGTGGACTTCCAAACATGTTCAGCTGTATGACAGATAATAAACCTAATCAGTTGGTGTGATATTTCATTTGTTTTAAATTTGAAAATCATATACCATTAGTAAGTATGTAACATATAGACAAATCTGAGTATACATTAACTACGGTTATCTTTCATAGAAAGCTGTAATTATATTACATACAGAATGCCGTGCTTTTCCTTTGCTGGTCACATTGTTTCCATACATAATGATTTGTTTTTATGACATTAGAGTTTGTCCACGTCAATGCCCATGTATGCTCTGTTGGGTTTCCCCGCCTAATGTATCATGCTTTTATTGTAGCTAGTCAGCAGAGATAATCTATATGAAAAGATTTTGCAAATTAAAAGCTCTATAAAAAGATTTAATTTTGATAGCAGAGTACTTAGTAATAGCAATTAGAGCATTTATAATTATAACACTGCTTTTGTATCGATATATTCTTTATTTACATTTCAAATTTTTCCTTTCCTTTAAGATAGGAATTTAAAATGATATCATACACACACACACACACACACACTCTCACACTCACACTGACACACTCACTCACTCACATCTCTGTATGGCTTAACTCTTTAGATAATGACTGCTGTCTGTTATGCCAGTGATGTGTGGTTTTCTTTAGGCGAGACTTCAGCAGTACATGGTTACTACAGATGAACAGCTTATATCGCTCACACATGCCATTAAGAACTGTCCTGTGATAAATAACTCCAGACAAGAAAGTCAAGCATCAGAAAGGGCAGCTATGGGTAGAAGACTTGTGGATAATGTAGGTAGGTGGAGTCTTATTAAATTACCTAATTTAGACTGTTATTGAATTACCTAATATCTGTAGAGTAGTAATAAGCAAAGAAGATAGAGCTTGTGGATTAGAAGAAGTGGCAGAATGAAATATAACTTATATAAGGTCACTGTCCTCTGGTGGGCTTTGCTGTTAATATGTCATTACTCTAATGTTGGTGAGTTAGCTTTGCTACTAAGAAACCTTTAGTTTCTCAAAGGTGGGAAACCCAGGGGTTATGGTCCTTCACAGTTATTGGGAATTATTATTGCCTGTGGGAAAGTCAGAAATGTTATACAGGTGAAATTTGGTTTATATCGTCCTAAGTCTCAGCCTTTCAACCCTGTTAGGATAGCATAGAATGCACCACACTGTTGATGCATAACTTACCAAGTTATCTTGTTTTGGAATGATGCTTGCACACAGAAGTCAGTATATTAACATTCAGTTCTTGCCTTATTTGTCTTGACCATTAGGAAGCTAATGCTGTGGGTGATGGGGTCTGAAGTAGCTTTCTTAAGATAGCTTTGAGTCCTTCACAGCTTCTCCTACTAAAACAAGAGGTTTCTGCCAAAGGAGGATATAGTTGAGAGAGTGAGGACTCTGGGAATTTTCATACTATTTAAATACATTTAAGAATAAATACCTGGAGGCTGGAAAGATGGCTTCATGGTTACAAACACTTACTACTACTCTTGCATAAGACACAGGGTCAGTTCACGGTACCCTGTGGTAGCTCATAACTCCTGCTTGTTACTCCAGTTCCAGGGCATCTGAAGCCCTCTTCTGGCCTTTGTGAGCTTCTGAAAGCATTGTGTATGCACACGCACGGACGCACGCACACACAGAGACACGGACACATACAAAAATTAAATAGAATAAATACTGGATTTGTCCTTTAATGTAGCTTTCTGACTCGGTAGTGTAATATTCTCAGGGGTCTGGGGAGTTATTTAAGTGTGTACCCCGCTTCCTTTGTGTTCCTTTCATCTTAATGTCCTCTTACCTTTCTCAGAGGGTCCTGTTGTAAGCAGTAATGTCTCCATGCCATTGATGTTCAGAGGGGAAGAAATGGTTGAATTCCCACAGGAAGAGTTGCCTGTTAAACTATCTCAGGGGCCAACCCCATCAGAAAACTTGAATCTGGCTAATAATTTCCCAACACATATTTTTGAGCCAGCTGTGATGCTAACACCACCCAGGCAGAAGAGCAACTCAGAATTCTCTCCTCTCCAGGATGGTAAGCATGCTTCGTCTATATTTATATGGAAGCTGTGATTTTTTTCCTTCTTCACTTATATGATAATGTGTGTGTGTATGTGTATGTATTTATATATGTGTGTGTGTGTGTGTATGGAGAGAGAGAGTGAGAGAGAGAGGCAGACACATATATGTGTATACACATACACACATATATAAATGCACACATGTATTTTTTAGGGTAGTTCCCCTGCACCCAGCCATCACTCTGAAAATCACAAGATAACTTGAAGGGGGAAGGACTTGCTTTTTTTCTGTGGCTTCAGTGGCCAGCTGACTCTGTTCTCTCTGAATGGTGGTGGAACAAGGCATGGCAGAGGAAAGGCAGCCAAGACAGAGTGAGAAGGATCTGAAAGAGTACACTCTTCAAAGACATGCTGACCAACACACGCGCGTGCGTGTGCATGTGCGTTTGCGTGTGCGTGTGCGCGCGCGCGCGTGTGTGTGTGTGTGTGTGTGTGTGTGTGTGTGTGTGTGTGTGTGTTGTTCACGACACACATATGGAGGTCAGAGAAACCTTGTGATAGATTCTTGCCTTCCACCATGTGGTTCCTAGGTATCAAATTCAGGTCAACAGGCTTGGTGACAAGGACTTTAACCCACTGAACTGTGTGTTGCTAGTCCTTGAAAAAATGTTTTTAATTAATCTTGTTAGTTTATTTGTGTGTGTGTGTGTGTGTGTGTGTGTGTGTGTGTTTTGGGGATGTTTCCTCATCCACATGAGCCTGTGTGGAGGTCAGCAGTCCTCCACACATTAATCATATTCCTTTATCACTCTTTTAAAATGTGATGAATTAATTTTGAGAGAGAGAGAGAAGTAGGCATGTGGATGCCATGGCTTGTGTATGGAGGTCAGAGGGCAGCTCTGGAAGTCAGTTACCTCCTGCGGGATATCAGACTGCAATTCTAGCCTGTGTGTGAGTGACTTCTGCTGAGACAGCTTTCTAGCTCCCTTTTTCAAAGATAATTTTTTCCCTATTTTGCATGGATTTTTATTTCTTTGAAAATTATAGTAGAACCTAAGTTTTATTATTGGGACTCTAAATTCCTCAGATTTTCTGTACTTTGATGTGCTTTCAATAAAGGAACTGAAGAGGTTCCAGGGGTTAAAGAGAGTGGCAAATCCTGTCACTAGAATTCTACTTTGCTGTTTCCACAGCAAATAGGTCCTTGCCAGGTCAGTGTGGTGGAAATGGAGATGGTGCTGGGCTGCAGCCCCGTGCTGGACTTGCCCGCTCTTTAGTTACTTGGGGAGAAGCTGCCTCTTCTGGACCCCAGCTTTCTTATTCTAGCATGTGGGAACTTTTTACTTTAATGCTTCTTCCAGCTTTCTAACTCACTAGTTAAATATTTCTTAGAGGACTGGGGACTTATTAATTACATCTAGAATAAGGAAGTCAGCCTTGAATTGTGATGTTTGTTTATATTAGTTTTTTCTTTTGTAAGCTTGAGTCATAATCACTGGAAATACATAAAGGTTTCATACCATGACATATATTATCGATGAAAAACAGATGGTAATGATAACTGAAGATGCTTCTTCAGATACGCTGCAGCTGATGCATTTCCTAAGAGGAAACTACTGTGACACCATTCAAATTGAAACCAATTTTACTTGCTCTTCACATTCTTATTTACATATGGATGCCAGTTTTTTCACTGGCTGGTTGCTTGACACTTTTTTTAGACTTCTACCTTAAACTTACTCTTGAAACTTTTATGGTAGTTGTCACTTCCTGGTCGAGACTGAAATAGCCTGGGTCCTACACCCAAAGTATTTATATTTTTTTCAAATTGGATATTTTCTCTATTTACATTTCAAATGTTTTCCCCTTTCCAAGGTCTCCCCTTCGGAAATCCCATCCCCCCCTAGGCCTGCAAGTAAAATGTCCAGCATTGCTCTCTCCATGGGGCTGCAAAGTAAAAGCATGGAAGAGAAGTAAAAATGTCCAGCGTTGTTTCCCTTTGTGATTTCTTTATTGTTTCTACTCCATTTTTAGATCCTGGATGGTTTTGTTCAATTCCTTCACCTGTTTGGTTGTGCTTTCCTGTAATTCTTTAAGGGCTTCTACTTGTTTACTTGTGTTCTCCTGTATTTCTTTAAGAGAGTTATTTATGTCCTTCTTGAATACCTCTATCAGCATCATGAGCTGTAATTTTAAATCCAAATCTTGCTTTTCCGGTGTGTCAGGGTATCCAGGACTTGCTGTTGTCGGAGTATTAGGTTTGGATGGTACCGTGTTGCCTTGATTTCTGTTGGTAGTGTTCTTACATTTGCCTTTCACCCTAGTTATCTCTGGTGTTAGTTGGTTCTGCTGACTCTGGCTGGCGCTTGTCCCTCCTGTTGGCCTGCAAGCCTGTCTGAGCATCCCTGGATAACTGTCTCTCCCCTGGCACAGAGTGCTGTGGCGCTGACCAGCTCCTGGGTGCAGGTGGGCCTCTGGCAGACCCTGTCCCAGCTGTTCTGGCACTCTGGTGTTCCCTGCGCTCCTGGCTGTAATTGCCTGCTCAGTTGCAGGAGAGAAAAAGGCGGCCTTACCTCTAAATGCAGGAGTCAAATCACTTCCTGCAGAGCAGTTCTCCCCTGGCAGGATAGGTGCACATACAGCTGTGGCGCTGCCCAGCTTCTGGGTGCAGGTGGGGCCCTGGCGGACCCTGTCCCAGCTGCTCTGGCACTCTGGTGTTCCCTGCGCTCCTGGCTGTACACACCCGCCCTCTGCTTAGTCACAAGAGAGAAGATAGCCCCATGCTTTTTTTTAAGGGAGTTATGTCCTTCTTAAAGTTCTCTATCATCGTTATGAAATGTGATTTTAAGTCTTGCTTTTCTTGTGTGTTGGGGTATCCAGTACTTGCTGTGGTTGGAGAACTGGGTTCTGATGATGCCAAGTAGCCTTGGTTTCTATTGCTTATGTTCTTGCCCTTGCCTCTAGCCATCTGGTTATCTGTGGTGTTAACTGGTCTTGCTGTCTCTGACTGTGGCTTGGCCCTCCTGCAAGCCTGTATGTATGGGAGACCAGTTCTCTCTGGGAGGAATTTGCATATGGAATAATGTACCACAGGTTCAGCTGGGGGTTAGGGGGACTTGGACAGAAACCAGAAGTATCCTGTCCCTGGCTGTTCCTAGGTTCCTGTTCTGATGGCTCTGGAAGGGTCCCTCTTGGGCCAGGAATTTGAGCAGCAGTGGTGGTTTTTCCTGCACTCACAGGCTGTCTGCACTCCTGGGAACTCAGCTCTCTCCTGCGATATTTGGGTATGGAGCGCTATGTTACAGGATCAGCTCTGAGCCTATATTAGAGTTTTATTCCTTACAGTAATTATTCAATCCCCCGCCTCCATACACCAATGTCTCAGTATGTAGCCCAGGCTGGCCTTAAACTCACGATCATTTCTTCTCATTTGTGATTACAGGCATGCATCACTGCTACTGTGTAGGAGGTACATGTATCAAAGTACATTAAAAAACTATTGTGACACATGGTTTTTCACATGAGTGGTCTCAGGAATATGAAAGTTTCTGTATGTGATTGTACATATTCCTTTCTGGGAATGCTTTAGGCACTCAGAAGCTAATCCTTCTATTACATGCCTCCCTGACTCCTGTGACAGCATGATGCTATGATTATAGCACCGATTGATTGAAAAGGAAGATGCTTACGACTCTTTTAAAATTCTTTCTTACAGTGCTGAGGAGAACTGTTCAGACTCGTCCGGCTCCACGAATTCCTCCCACCGTGGAAGTCATAGAGAAGGAACAGAATTGGGAAAAGAAGACCCTGCCTATTGATCCAGACATTCAGAACTCAAGTGAGGAAAACCGTCTCTTCACTCAGAGGTGGAGAGTCTCTCACATGGGAGAAGACCCGGAGAACAAAGGCCAGCCACCACTTGTTAACCTATCACAGCCCACTTGCAGTTCCCTTCCCAGCGCTCAGCATTTGAGAAACCCCACGCTCTCAGAGGAGCCCACGGTGCTTGGAGACGGGCAGCAGCTCCGAACAACAGAGGCGCTGGCGCAGAGGAAGGACATCATGGCCCGGATTGCTGAGCTCACCCTGCAGAATTCCGCCATCAAGGCTCACCTGAGCAATATTACCAGCTCAGGGGGAGAGCAAGGCGATGGGCTTCGGGAGCCGAGCAAACAGGGAAGTGCCAGCGAGGTGCCCGCTGTGAGTACCAGCTGAGGCTGACTGGGGAAGTACCAGCGAGGTGCTCACTATAAGTATGGGGCACAGCAGGAGTCAGGATTGGACTCTGTAGACCTGTCACTGCCGTCTAAGGGGCTGCTAAGGGAATAAAGGTTTGGTTTTGCTCATGCTTTCAGAGCGCTTACTCCCAGTGGCAGAATCTATTCCTCTGGTTAGACAGACTCTCGTGGTGGCCGGAACACAGGATAGAGGCCACTATCTCATGGTGGCCCAGAGGGTCAGAGGGTAAGGTACATCTCTTAAGTTGTGCCCAGGTGATAAAATTCTTGTAGCTAAGCCCTGCCTCCTCCCTATCATTGCCTACCCATAATACTATCATGTTATGGTTCCTTCAGAGAATCCATCCTTCATTAAAGCCCTCAGCAACTGGCCGCTTCCCAAAGCCCACGAGCTGGCAAGCAAGCCCTGTCTGTGAGTTGGTGCATTTCATACTCTAGCTATACCGACATCCAAAGAGATTTCTTTTCAGAAGTGGCTATATAGCTTTGACATATCTTCCTTACAAGATAGATAAAACTTACCTGTTAGTTTATTTTGCAACAAGAAAATAAAAATACACTAATGTAGAAAATAGAACTAAGAAAAATGTGTGGGAGACTGAGGATGAGCTAAGAGTATGAGAGGATGAGATAGAGCACTGGGAAGACCTAGAGTCCTGATGCACAACTGGATTTTAAGTAAAAGTAATTTACTCTTAATTGTGGGGAGAGGTATTAAAGAGTAGTTGGTCCTTAACTCTTGAATAGCTTTTTCTAGGGCAGAGAAGCACAGAATGGGTTTCCCTATAGAAATTATATTATATGAATAGTCTGAGGGTCTTGCTAAAATGTATGCCTGACTGAGTAGGTGTGGGATTCGGCCTGTGTCTTTTTAGACGCGCCGCCATGCTGCCGGAGCTGCTGGTCCTCTCACATGCGGAGGGGCACCTGTCTTACACAGAGAGCAGGATTTCTTCTCCTGTGTAACTAGTGCCGGGCATGTGGGCTTAGTAATCCTCAAGAGACTAAGTAAGGCAGGGTTGACATGGGTTTGAGGACAACCAGGGCTGCTTTAGTGAGTGCCAGACCATTCTGGGCTATAGTTTGAGATCTGTCTTTTTAAAACAAACAGATTAAAAAAAAAAACAAAACAAAACAAAAAAAAAACAAGAAAGCTAGCAACCAAAGCCCCTTAACTGTTGTTAGTCCCCACTGGAAAAGCTTCCCTGCTGCTTGTTACTCCGTTTTCCCAGTTCTGGTCACCACTCACCACTCCTGGCTTCTGTGACAACAGCTTTTGTAAACTCCCCACGTGAGTAGGAGCGTGTGGCTCTGTCTTCCTGTCAATGAAGACATTTTATAGGTAAAGTCTGTCGACTAATCTGATCACTTAAGCCTTTATTTCATTGTTTGTGGAGAGAAACTGAATCTGACTCCCAGACAGGAGTGTCATGACACATCCTGATCACGGAGGGTACTTTATTTGTCCCTATTTGAGCCAAGGTGACTCCTGTAAGGGTCTGACAGTGGGTGCTACACTGCTTTTGCAGTCAGAAGGTGCGGGCAGCCTGGGGACAGGGGGTTTCTGAGATTGTCCCGTTCCCAAGAACTTTCAAATCACCACTGAGTGCTTTTGGTGAGGAAAGTGGGAGGTGGAAGTCGGAGCCGCTTCTGTTGTCATTGGCTCAAGCGCACAGGCCAGGAAGGAGCGTCGGCGGTGGGCAGCAGCCATGGACAGACTCACGTGTGCTTGCATATTACATTATATGTTTGTATCTTTTTGAAGATCATTTGAACCAGTCATTGTTGCTTTTGAAAAGGTAACACAATTAAATGTTGAACCTGTGCCCTTTCTAAATACTACAAATGCTACCCTGGAACGGGAGCCCTGACACTGCGGCCTTTACTATTTTACTCTTTCTATTTTAATCAGAAATACAGAATCGCTTTTGACTCTTATTGGTTTACATACCTTTAAAAGAAAATAAACAGATAAAAGCAAAAAACCAATAGTTCAAATTTCTGTCACGGATTTCTTTTCCCTCTCAAAGGGATATATTTAACTAAATAAAATTACTATGAATAGTGAAAGTACATTTTCTTGGACTTTGCAAATTAAACTTACTTTGTATCTCCAGAGTAGTTTTTTGATTTGTATTGCTTGGATTTTTACTCTCTATTTAGACTATTTTACTGCCTTATGCTCCTTTCTAATCACAGATATTATAAATCAGACTCTGAAGTTAAAAGGGAAGGAGTAGTTTGCTTAGGAGTCTTTGGCAGATAGTTCATGAGGCTTGTTTGAAGACTGAAGTTTTAATAACATTCTCTTCAGATTCAGAGATAATCCTGTGTAGCCTGTCCCCACTCTGATCTGTCATCGATAGGAGTGTGGCACTTACCTCGCCGGCAGACGCGTCTTTGTTCTTGTGGTTCATTCATTCTCATAATCTCTCTCTCTCTCTCTCAGACTGCTCATGCAGCACTGGAAGCATTGTGTGTGCCTTTGCTTTAACCCTCATTCTTCAATTAAATGATTTGTAAACTATTTTACCCCATCATTCATATAAGCTTGTATCTAAGCTCATAGATATAGAATTGCTGGTACTTAGTAGAAAAGTCAGGATTGGTGGTTTTTAATGATGAGTTTATTCCTTTTCCCCCTGAAGAATTTCCCAGCAGTTCAGTCTCTAACGCCAACTAGCATGGAGGAGCGGATTGCAGAGTTGAACCGGCAGAGCATGGAGGCTCGCAGCAAACTGCTCCAGCTGATAGAGCAGCAGAAACTTGTTGGCATGAACCTTTCCTCGTCACCGGTGTCACCCGTTGAGTCACCTCTCAGAGCTTGGACTGGTGGGTCACAGATTGATCCATGACTTACAAACTTAGAAGTATCGTCTCTCTCAGTTGTGAAAGTTCCTGTTGAGTCAGAAGCACCTTGGCATACTGTGTTCTAGTGCCCCAATTTTGTACCAGAAGGGGCTGATAGAGTGGTAGAAAGCTGTCTCTTGTTCTATAGCCAGTCTTTGGCATCCAGGCAGACACCATCCCAGTGAAATATTCATTATAGTATGTGAATTACGGTATGTGAAATGCTGTATAAGTATAAGCATCAAAATTAGACTATAAATGTTATTATATCAGATTATGAATAATTGCTCTCTTAAAACCAGGCAAACATTTCCACTCAATTTAGTTTTCACATTATTTTGTTACATTAAGAATATGTAAAGAATATTAAAAAAATAATTGAATTATAACTTTTATAAATTTATAAATTATAAATTTGTTTTTGCCGGGCGGTGGTGGCACATGCCTGTAATCCCAGCACTCTGGGAGGCAGAGGCAGGCAGATTTCTGAGTTCAAGGCCAGCCTGGTCTACAGAGTGAGTTCCAGGACAGCCAGGGCTATACAGAGAAACCTTGTCTTGAAAAAAATCAAATCCAAAAAACCAAAAAAAAAAAATTGTCTTCATAGAAGTCCTGTTCAAACAGTTGCTGATTAAATGAAATGGTTAGGGTCAGGGTCAGGGTTAGGGTCAGGGTTAGGGTCAGGGTCAGGGTCAGGGTTAGGCACTGTGACACTGCCTCTCATAGTGTTCTGAAAGCTTAAACCTTTATTTCTGTTATCTCATCTTGTATTCAACACACTCAAAATAGAATTCCTGGTTTTATAGTAGCTTCTGTGGGATATAATAAAAATTAGAGTAAATAGTGTCATGGTTTTATAGAATAACTGGGGGAATTTAAAAAAAAGTAGTGTTGTTTTTCAACAGTTTTATACATGGTTCTTCTCACCCTCTGCTTTTCTCTTTTCTCTTACACCCCTGCCAGCCCCCTGCCTACGGGTCCCTTTCTCATGCTGATAACTTTTTTTGTAACCACTGATTTTAAGGATGGTTTGAATAGTCACACCAAGCCTGGTGGGCTTCCAGTATTACATAAGATAGTGACACTCCCACCTCCCCCGGAATCCAGTGCTGGCCAGTAGTTCAGTAGAGGGGCGGGGCTCCACATGCTCCCACTCCACCATTGCTCAGGCCCAGGGCGGGCAGCCACTGGCGCTTTGGTTTCCTGATGTTGTGGCCCGGTTCTGCCCAGAACACAGTCCCGATCCCTGTCTTCCAACTATCACATTTGTTCTCCCCTCTTCCGTGGTATTCCCTGAGCCTTGGAGGAGGAGCTATAAATGTTCTTTTGAGAGTCGGGAACTTTACTGGCTCTTATTCTCAGCACTGTGAGCAGCCAAGGGTCTGCACTCACCACCGTCTGCTGCCAAGCCGAGCCGCTCTGAATAAGGCTGCGAGTAGCGGATCTCCTGTACTAGAGAGACTTAGAAGGCAGCTTGACATAACAGTCTAGCCAGACAGCAGTAGGAAGTCTTTTCCACTCGGAATCTATGACCTTCTCTGCCGTGTGGTTTTGATCAGATTTATAGCACCAGGCATGGACTCTCATATGGCCAAAGCAAAGTCTAATTAAGTGAATCTTCAGGGTTTCCTAAGTAGATGAGCAATCAACAGACATTTACTAGTGAACTACTTTATAGCCAGAGAGGATCCTGCAGTCATTCTTCGGTCAGATTTCATAGCTTTAAGAGTGAAAGAAAAGCTATTTAAATTTAACACATTGAAAAATTAAATTTTAATTTTTAATTTTTTTATTCTGTAACAGTTTCACAAATACACGTATTTTAACCGTATTTACTCCCCTCACTCCTTCTCTTCACTGACTCTCCTGTCCCCCAATGTATCTTAGGGCCCACTGTTTTTTAATTCTTGCTCTGATGTGATACCGCTTGTTGGAAGATTCTGTAAACTGGCGTGCTGCCAAATTGACAAATAGCGAAAGTTTCTTGTCGCTAACAGTTCATTTTTAAAAAGCATCTCTCAAGTGTTTCTGTGAGTCATCATGATAAAAATATATAAACACCTAAGTTTGTAGTGTATCATTTCGAATAATATTGAAATTGAGCAATACTGTTACTTTTATTAGTGAGAAGTAAGGACATTAAATTTGACTTTTCTATTTTAGAAGAAGGAAAGCGAACCATCGAGGTGTCTGTCCCAGGAGTGGAGGCGTCAGAGAGTTCGAAGTGCAGTACTGTGTCTCCTGTCAGTGGGATCAGTTCAAGAAGGTAGGCCGCGGGGCTGCAGGTGCTCGGAGCATCGAGTGTGTGTCTGTGCCTTTCTCTCTGCACGCGGAATCGTTTAACTTAAGCTCAGGCAGACTCACTCATACGGAGAATGAGGTGAGGGGTAAGCTTAACCAAGTAGAGTTGCCTGCTTAAAACAAAAGTGGGCAAATCTCTATGCATTTATGACTACAAAGTTAGGAGATGCTGTATCCCAGGGTAGACGCATCGACTAGTAGCACCTTCATCCCGTCAATAAGTGAACACGAAGCTGATTGGTCTAGATGTACCACATGATCGGTAGGGGGTCAGGAAGGAGTTCCTGGCTGTGCTGTCTCCCCTCTGCATCCACTATCCACTCCTGCTCCAGTTCCCATTGCTGCCCTGCCCACCCTCCCAGTACTGCCCAGCCTTTAAAGTCTTACCTATATGACGTTATCTATGGAAGGCATGTGGAATTACTTGTCAAAATCTGCAGAATGTGTCTCAAGCAGAGAGAACCCCGATGGAAACTAGGCTTGTGTTAATAGTGAGTCAGGGCTGGGCGGTCAGTGGTGATGATTACTTCAGGATGTTGTAAGTAAGAGAAGCTGTATTAGAGATGCAGCTTACAGACACATGAGAGTGCCAAACCTCCACTTTCTGTAAAGCTAGACTAGTTAAGTAGTAAACTATTCGCTTTAAGTTTGTGTTGGTAAAGTGTTACGACCTGTCAGCCAGACCCTTTCAAGCTCTTCCCAGTATAGAGAGCAGTTACACAGTCGTTGATGGCTAGTGGTAAATCTCACCCTCTGCCTGCCTGCTTATTTCTCCTGGATAGATCATCAGGGGCGATTAGCAATTCCTGTTCTCCACTAAATGCCACCTCAGGAAGTGGGAGGTTCACACCAGTTCATCCAAGAACGAAGGTATGTTACCAAATATAATCAGTGTAGTATGTAGGGTGGAGACGGCTAACATCCATTCTTAGGTACTAAGTGTCCTTCGCATGATAGAAAACTGCAAGGAAAAGACATACTGTAATTTATCCTCACTTGAAAAACAGTAAGTCATATGTTTGTCTTGTATGGTAACTAAGAAATAAGCTAGAACTTGGTAGGATTCTAAGTGTCTTCCTTCAGAGACTAGGAATTACTAGTTTCAGGCTTAATTCCCAAGTACCATGGTCTTGAGTGGGTCATAGATTTGAGGTATTGTTCTGCCATTGTTAGAGTGACTAAGTTTGGGGTAGCCAGAGTCCTGGGTCCGGGTACTTAGTACCAGTGTACCACAGCTGAGAGTGCCATTGTTAGATGGGTGATAACACAGGGCAAATGAATGCTTTGTACATTTTCATATGTTCTGCTTTGGTCCAGACTGTTTGGAAACTAAACATTTGCAATTTATTTAGATTTTTCACAGGAGGCATTTTTATTTCTTTTGATAATATTGAAAAATTCAGTGTTTATCATAGAAAATTGTAAAAATATCCTTAGAACTGTAAAAGTTGTTTTTCCAGACGTAAACTGGTAACAGATATGGGAAGGCATTAGACCATAGAGGAGAGACACGGCCCAAATGCACCAACTGCCTTACTTAGTTAGCTACCCCAGTTGCCTGGCTTTAAAATTTTGTCCTTTCTGATTTTTACATTCTAAAAAGTTTAAAGTTCTCTCTTTGATACAGTTACCCATGGTTCATGGAACTTAGTGTTATTTCATTGGCTAAGATCCAATAACTTTATTTTCATCATGTTTCAAATCGTACCTACAGTTTGAATAAATGTTGGATTTCTCCATCGGAAAGTTAGGCTTGTCCTCGGACCCCTGCTGACAGGCAGCCAGCTGCTTAGTGTCTCCGTGGGCAGGGGCTTTGCCTGGAGAGCCGACCCTTGACTGCCGTGTAACACACGTGTGACTTTGTGAATGTGCTTGGTCTGAATGTCAGCGAGGCTTTAGCGGGCTCCTGTCTAACTCCTCTCTGCATCTTTGTTCCACAGCCCGAAAAACAAAATGAAGAAGGCTGGTTCGCTCTCTCCGCCCACATCCCGTGAGTGTGGCCCAAGCAGCGGCGTCCTGGGTGACCTGGCCTTTCCGTCCCACCTCACGGATTCTCTTTTAAAGTTGTAACATTTTTCTTCAGATAAAACCTGCAAAGATATCCTGTACTTATGGAAACAGAGAAAAGAACAATTATTTTAATATTTTACCTTTTCAAATGTTATTTTCAACAAAGCATCAAACCTATAATTCCCTGTGAATAAAACTCTGCAGGAGAATTAAAGTTTTATATTTGTCTAACCCTGTTAAGCTTTTTAGTAATACATTGTACTCTTGTCATTGCTGTTGAATGTTTTTTGTTATTTAGTGCATCTTAAATGTGGATCGACTTCCCAGAAGAACTAATTTGCTTTATGTATAACCTAAAATAAAATTGTTCTGGCTTTCAGAAAAATGTGATACTTTTCTATTATCCATCATTTCAGATTGAATGTACAGCTTTAAGAAAACTAAAGGCTGAGACTGTGGTGAACTCCTATAATCATATGTTGATTCCAAAGCCGAGGCAAGAGGGTGTGTAGTGTAGAATGAGCTCCGCGCTAGCCCGAGCTGTGTAGAGAACCCTGTCTCAGCGAAAGAGCATGAAGCGGGTGTAGGTATGTTTACTTTCCTTAGGCAAGTAAAAGTAGCTATGTGTTTAGTTAAAGTCTTATGTAGTTTTTAAGTGTGAAAACTTCAAAATGATAATGTGCATCTAATAAGTAGTGATTGTTGGGGTCCAGGAGTTGCCCCACAAACCACACAAACACTGCTCTCAGTCAGACGGGGATGGTTAACTGGACGCACACCCTGAAACTGAGCAATCAGGCATAGCTTAGAGTTCAGGGCTGAGGCTATGTCCCTGACCATCTCTCTCTGTCAGCTTATAAAGGCTAAACTTGTACAAACATATGCGGGTGCAGAAAGTGCTGCCCAGTAGCTGGCTCTGACTCAAGCCATTTTAGATATAACAGTTGGGCCCTACCTAAAGCTTTGTGAAATTTCTTAAGATAAACCTCAGAGCATAAAAAACATAACAGGGTATGAAGTCAGCATGAACCTGCTCTGAGTCAGTTATTTTTCTGTGTCACTGACTGGCAAGCATATTACATCAACAATATGAAATAGTTGGCAGGCATGGAACAAAATGGCTACAGCCATGCTGGGGTGGGGTAGGCCTCAACAATGGTAATGACCATCATGTTCAAATGCCTAAATGAAGTACACTGATTTCATGATTATGTTAAAAAAAGAAATATAAGCACTGTTAGTAATGTCCTTGCCCTAAATCACCTAAAATGGATTTTCTTTCATGTGCTGTTTCTCAGATGTTGGCTTCTGTTTCCAGTTTGTTTCAGCGATTTTAGTCATTTTCAACTCACTGAAGCCCCCTGACTCTGAGCTCCTCTTCTTTCCCTCTGCAGCTTAGAACCACGTTCTAGGAAGCACCCTGGGCTTCTAAATTAGAGCAAAAAGTAAAATTATTTTCCTCTGTCACTGGTGAATTTGTGTGGAGTCTGTATTTGTTTTATTTCTTGCAGATTTCTTCCACTTGTTCTGTACATTTTGTAAGTTGTTTAATAAAGACTGTCTGGTGGTTTGAATAGGTATGGCCCCCATAGATTCAGGTGCTTTGTGGCCATAGGGAGCAGCATTTTTAGGAAGTAAAGCCTTAGTGGAGGAGATGTGGCCTTGTTGAAGGAAGTGTGTCACCGTGTAGGTGGGGTTTGAAGTCTCTCAGGCTCCGCCCAATTTAGAAGAAACTCTCAGCCCCTTCCCCAGCACCATGTCTGCCTGCATGCTATCATGCTTCCTGCTATGATGATAATGGACTAAACCTCTGAAACTGAAAGCCAGCCCCAGTTAAATATTTGCCTTTGTAAGTATTGTCTTGGTCATGGTGTCCCTTCACAGCAATGAAACCCTAACTAAGAGACTGTCTTTGTCTGAGATAAAATTATTTTGGTATTACCCCTCTCCAAAATTTTAAGTTTCCTGCTTTCTTTGTGATTGTATTGTTTTTCTTTTTTTCCTGTGTGTATGTATGGCATGTGTGTAAGGGCGGTGCTCTTGTGCAAGTGCACATGAGCATGTTTGTGTGAAGGCCCAGCTTCTGATGCTGAGCTTGGAGCTCACCACTTCAGATAGTCCAGCACACCAGCTTGCCCCTGGGTTCCCTTGTCCTCATCTCCTGCCACTGAGATTGCAGGTGAGCCAACATGTTGCCTGACAACTATGTGAGGGCTGGGGAATTCCATTCCTCATGCTTATATCGCAAATGCTTCACCTATCCCGTCCCGCAGGACGTAGTTATTTGGGGAGCTGAGGGGGAACCCAAGCCTGAAAGAGAGAACCAGGCAGGAAAAGGGAGCAAGGCCAAGCAAAAGGGGGGTCTTGTCAAAGCCTCTTTAATGAAAAGCAAAACGCCTGGTTTTGAATGCACCGCAAGAGGAAGTAGGAAGGGGCTGAGGGGAATGCTAAAAGCACAGGAGGAAAGGTCATCAGGCAGATGCTGGCTGTGGCATCCAGCAGCTTTTCTGGAATGCTGGTTCCGCCTAGACAACCCCAGGTGTTCTGCCAGGATGAGAACCAGTTGATCAGCCTTGGGTGAAGAAGGGGGTGGTTCAGCTGTAAACCGCAAGGTCAGTGGACTCTTAAGGTGAGAGCTGTTGAAGGTCTGGTTTTTCAGTTTGGTCTCCCACCTTCATCCACTTAGCCATCTCCCCAGACCCCATGAATGTTGATGTCTCTCTCTCTCTCTCTGTGTGTGTGTGTGTGTGTGTGTGTGTGTGTATGTATGTGTGAAATTTTTATACATTTATACAATTTATTTTTGATCTTATCCAGCTGTCCCTCCCTACCTCTAACTCTCCCTAGTGCCTTTCTTCCTGTCTCCCTCCCTACTTCCTGTTCATTTTGTCATTGTTACTAACCTGAGTCCAAACAATGCTGCCCTGCATGCACAAGGGTATGAGGCCGCCCACTGGGGCATGGGCAGCTTACCAATGGCCAAGTTCCCCAAAGGAGAGCCAGCCTCCTTTCCTGAGGATCAGTAACTGTCCATAACTCCTCTACTGAGTGGGGCCTCAGGGGCCTCTTGCTGTCTCTGCAGGTGTTTCCTCAAGCTTGCTCTGTATAGGGAACCACGGCTGCTGTGAGGTGACGTGGGCAGCAGCCAAGCGATGTCTAGAAGGCAACACTTCCACTGCTTTCCTCCACATCTGATACTCTTTCTGCCCCTCTTCTGTGATGTTCCCCGAGCCTTGGATGATGGTGAGGCTGATACAGGTGACTCCTCTGCAGCTGAGCACTTATGTTCCAACCCTAGTCTTCAGCAGCACGGCCTTACCACCTAGCTATGGTCAGCAAACAATGGCATGGTAGTTTGCAGTGTTTTTTTGTTTTTTGGCTTTTTTTTAGGGGGCTGGGGGGATCATCTGTCATCTTCCTGACCAATATCTTGTAGAGATTAACCCTTGCTAGCATTTAGATTTGCATTTAAAATTCAGCATCTTCCAGTGAAAAGATAGAAAATACAGCCTAACTCTAAAGACCCCAAGAAATCAGGAGTTTAAAATGCTATCTCGCTTTGTTAGAAACTAGGTAAAAGGTCACATTCCAGAGCCCGCCCTTTGTTTAGACCTAGCAGAAAGGCCTTGAACAGGTGATCCTGGCCCCATAGGGTAACTGGAAATGGGCTAAGCTTATCTTCTGTAAACTTATGCCATTACCCCTAAGCAGGAGTTCACGCAGCTGTAGACATTATAGGAGACTAATTGGTCCACTGAGCGCGGGCTCCGATAATTTAAACTGATTGGCCTAAAAACTATGGAGTGGTACAAATCAATTGGCTCGCATTTCGCGGGCTCTCCATGCTAAGAAATGATTGGTTTGTGATTCGAGGGCTCTGTTGTAAACTTATAAAAGCTATCGAGATTGGCTCCCATTTTGCGAGCTCTGTCTTAAACTTATAAAAGCTGTTGCAATTCAGCACTCTAACCCTGCGTGGTGCACGGCTATGGAACCCAGAATTCTGGAAATAAAGAAATCCTCATGCTATTGCATCGAGACCGTTTCTCACCAGTGATTTGGGTGTCGCCTTCCAGGGTGTGGGGTGCTGGGGCACCCTCGGTTTTTGGGGTCTTACACCAGCAACAACCTTCCATTTGTGTGTGAATGCATGCTTTGATACACTGTAGGCATAAAGTTTTCTCAACCTCCTCTCCAGCCCACCACCCACTAGGGGTAGTGGAAAAGAAAGGTTAATAGGATATGGGGGAAGAGGACCTGTTAGAAATGTTTTTTGGGGGAAATTCTGATCTTTGTTGTTCTCAGTCCAGTCCACCAGCAAACACCAGATATGAATCAGCAACTACAGACCAGGCAACTTGGAAGACACCACACAGGAATCAGCAACTGCAGTTCAACTGAGAAGAAACCATGAGGCTTCACAACCGACTGTAGCAGTGAATAGTTAACCTGCTCTGAGCTCCCAGCAGATCATCGCACTTCTGGGAGTTCTCTGGATTCTCAGATGAAAAGACAAACACACAACCTTTATATTTTGATATCCCATAACTAGCTCAGTGGTTGGGCACTTCCACACCTCCCAGCAGCTAGCCAGCACTCCCCTCCAGCATCACTGAGTTAACTTTCTATAGCTATATTTTAGCTTTGCTGTTCTGTTTCTTTCTGGGCAGCCATCACACGGGTCCACTTTCCCTTTGCACCTACATTTCGGCTGTCTTATCCTCCTGTTCTTTCATGGCCTAGTCAGTCCTACAGACCCTCCAGCCCCCGTGGCAGAATTCCCTCTTCTTTCTGTGACTTCCCAAGAATCCTAAAAGTCCCGCTTTTTTCACCCTGGCCCCTTATTGATCAATCAAAAAGCAATTGGGTTCAAGGACTCTTAGCGTCTAGACACAGATTCCTGTGTGATTTGGGGAACCGAATTAAGGCAAAGCATTAGAACCAATCCCCAACACCGGCCCAAGTCTGCGGAAGCCACAAGAACCTCATTAGATGTTCTTTGGCGAGTTTCTCTCTATGAAGTCACCACAGGTGAAGCTGGGCAATGCAGTGTAAGGTGAATCAATACATGCATGTCTTTAGCGAATAGTATTGAGGCATGCGAATCAATGCTCAAGCTCCTACTGTCTGTGGGGTCATGTGTGTGTGTGTGTGTGTGTGTGTGTGTGTATACATATATGTATATATATATGTGTATATATATATACACACATATATATATATTCCTTCTAAAGCATTACATGTGCTTTCATGTGTCTGCTTTAGCAAAACATCCTTTCACCTGTGTGCCCCAGCAAAACATCATTCAACATAACTGGCTTTCCAAAGAAACTAGAAGTTTTCCCTTCAGCACACATTTTCCTAGCTTTAATTTTTGCATCCCCATACACCTTTTAGACCTTGAAAGCCATTATTGTCAATATGAGTACTTTATATTTTTCCCTCTTAATGCTATTGCTATATGCAAACATGTGCATGTACACACACACACACACACACAAATGAAGGACAGATTTAACAAGTTAAATCACAGCAAATGTTAATTCTGTCAATACTTTAGGCCTCTGCTGTCATCTAATCCTTTGAGCTGGATTTATACACAGGACCCAGCTTAGAACAGAGTTCATCTCTGGAGTCACCCACTTCTTTTTTGTACTTTCCTATATACTTTGAGGGCAATCCTTTCTATCCATCTGGGTCCTCCCTTGATGCTTGATGTGCCTGGGATGCTCCTAACTAGCCCCTCTATTTATTAGAACAAAATGTCAGGAAATAATCTGTCCAAATGTGGTGCAGCACCTTAGCCATGTTAAGAACCCAGTCTGCTAGACCTTCCATGGTTTTAGCCTTCTTGAATCACTGTCTCCTGGTTGTGGTCCAACGCTTACAGCTCCAAAGGTCTCATCCACACTGGAAATAGAGTAGTGTCAGCAGTGCCTATTTCCTTTCCATTGGTGAAGAAAAACATTGTCTAGAAGTCACCAAACTGTAAGGAACTTGGGGGGTGGAGTGTGGGTGGTTTAGTAGAACTGGAATCCTAGAATCAAGAACAAAGGAGAACGAACTGATCTCTCAATTAGCTAGATGATGACTGGTAAAGACGATGAGTCACAGATGGGAAAGGTTCCTTCACGGAAGTGAGGCTTCCTGCACAGCTGAGCATGGCAGGATTGAACTTGAAGAAGGTACCCTGCTGAGGGCATTGTATCTGGCTCTGTGGCTTCATGTTCAATAAACTTTTGTCATAAACTGGAGACTCCTGTTCTGGGTAATTGGGGAGATTTATTGTTGGATAAAGGTGGGGAAGGTATGTCTGACCCAGAGCATTATCTGTGTCGAAGGGGAAGATAATGAAGAATAATATTTGCTCTTAACTAGAGGCCTTGCAGTTAATTTCTTGTCAAAAGATGTCCAAGGAATGTGTATTAAAATAAAAATCACCCTGTTCAGAACCCTGATACTTTTTCCTCATGAGTTAATATTGTTATTCTTGTACCTCCTCAGCCTTAATGTTGAAATTAGCATTGTTTATTTGAAAACTGTATCTGGCTTTTAAAATTATGTGGGCCACCTCTACCCTTTAAGTACTGCAGTTAACATGCAATTTATGTACAGTGGAATGCTTAGACCTTAATTTACCAATTTTAGGATGTGTATAAAGTACCAATCCCACTGACCTTATATGTACACCAGCAGAAAACATTATAAATGTGGTTCCTATGCGCAAAGACTATTTTAGAATTTCATATAAATGGAGTCATTCAGAACTTATAGTAATGCTCACCTGTTAGCTCCACCCATCCAAGGACTATGTAACTTCTTGGAATTCTGGGAGTTGTGGTTCTTAGAATATAACAAAAACCTCATGACAAAGTACTGTGGCTTATAGATTTGTCTTCATAACCCCTACAATACGTGTCTGGAAGCCACTCAGCTGGGAAATTCCAGGAAAGTGGTCCTAATCAAAGTTCATCTCTTGTTCAGTATTTAATGTTTAATAAAGCTTGCTTCAAATTTGGCCTAAAATGGCAAAATTGTTTTTTCTCTGTTAAATCTCAGGATTAACAACAATATCTCTATTTTGGCTTCTCACATTCAATATGATTTTGAGATTGATCCATGTTGCGTGTGTACAAAGGAATACAAACCTTTGTATTCCTTATTAGTATTGATCATATGACTGTGCCATAATTTCGTACTTAGTGTCCTGATACAAATGCCTGGGCATTTTTCCAGCTTTAATCTGTTACAAATAAGCCTACTATGAAGGGGGTTAAATACTTTATTTGCCTTAGATACAAAACTAGAAATGAATTGCTACCTTACATGAGAATGCATGGTTGAATCTTAAGAAATTAAGTAGTTTTCTGACATCCCATTTTACACTATAATTAGCAACATGTAGGTTCTCTTGTTACTCCTAATCCTGCCCAGTGTTTGGTCAGCCTTTTTACTTTTTTAGTGGCTGAGTTGTAGTGTCTTAATATTTGTATGCCTTCTTTCATAAAGTAGCTTCAAAACTTTTTGTTCAATTCTTTTTGTGTTATTTACCTTTTTATTGATGGCATGAGGTCTTCATATATTTTATATACAAGTCTTTTGTCCAATACATACATCGCAGATTAAAAACAAAACCCCAAAAGTTACGCCTCTGCTCTGTATGCGCCCACCTCCTGCGGCAAGAATTCACAACACAAACCCTTATTTACTCTTTAAAAACCACAGATGAGCTTTAGAAAATACTCGTCTTCAATGTTGATGTGGCTGGGAAGCTGCCTTCTGTAGCCAAGACCACGCCATTTTGTTTTTAATTGGCAAATAATTGCCTTAGGACCCTTTGGAAACTTAGGCAAATGCTCAGTCATTTGGTTCATAAACTGTTGGAATGCTTGGCTTCTGTTTCCGAGGGGGAGGTGGGTCACAGTAGCCCCTTTCCCAGAGCAAAGGACTCTGTGGCTACACCTCAGTTTAGGCAAAGCCTTGGCACTGCGCATGCGCTCAATAGCCTGTTCCCCTCTTTCCCCCCCCCCCCCCCATCACTACCAGAAGGCGGAGAGGCGTTGCTGTGGCAACCGCAGTAAACGGGAGTCCTCGGGCTGGTGTGACTGGAAACCAGCAGCTGTAGTGAACACCTCTGGTAAGTGGGCTCTTAGCCTGGGCTGGGCTGTCCCTGCGAGTCTCCCTTAAATCTGGTAGCGTCCCAGAGAGCAATGAACTCCACCTTTTAAGTGGAATTTCCTGGTCCTCGTGTGGTAGGTAATTCAACGCAAAATTTGAAGCAACCCGCGCGGGTCAGACGTGTGCACAGCTCCTGCCTGCTAGGAACTGGTGATGCAGGTTAAGAAGCAACCAGGTAGTCAGAGAAGTTAGGTGACCACAGAGGGAAGAAGAAAGCCTACTGGAAATGTGCCTGGGTCAGCAAAGTCACCCCTGCCCACCCTTAGCTGTCAGTCAAGTTGGCCCTTCTACATTATTTTCCTTATCTCTAAAAACAATGGCTGAGTTTGCCTCGCGGGGTTCTTGTTAGGGCCGAGTGCAGCCAAGTGTCTCGGGAGTGTGGCTGAACGCTGGTAATCCGCAAAGGCTGTAGGAAACGACTGTGCAGTGTATTCGGTTAGTCTTAACTTGCCTGCTCAGTAAGACACTAGAGAAAAGGGGCTAAAGGGGAGTCAGGACAGAGAGGGGTAGGACTGCTGCAGCGATCTCCAACCCCACCAGAAGGGCTGTTTGCCATGATGACGGTTAGTATTGCATGCTCCTGTGATGGCAACAGAGTCGCCACTCTAGAGTGGCATTCTGGTAGCTCTTTCAAGAATACAAAGGGCAAGGCAGAAAACAGATTAGAAGATTGGCGAGCTGGCTCAGTGGGTTAAGGCACCTGCCACCAAGCCTGAGTCCCTTCCCTGTCACCCGCATGGTGGAAGGAAAGAAATGTCCACAAAGTTACCTTGTGACCTCCACTCATGCATCTACCCACAAATAAGATATAAATAAATGTAACAAAAAGCTAACATTTTAAAGATTTGGTTTATTCTTGCTTTATGTGTGTGTCTTTGTCTGGATGTGTATCTGTGTACCACATGTGTGCAGTGCTCATGGAGGCTAGAAGAAGACATTGGCTGCACTGGGATTGGAGTAGAGATGGTTGTGTGCTGACGGGAGTGCTGGGAACTCCCTGGTGTTCTGGAAGAACAGCAGTGCTCTTAACTGCTGGGGCATGTCTCCTCTTCAATTCCCACAGAAAGAAAATTTAAAGCTAAAGTGGATTAAAGAAACAGTAGGAACAGAGGTTATATACATAGTGACAGGGACAGTAAGTGAGCCTGGTACTTGAAGAGATGGAGACAAGGGTGAATTCAAACGTTTTCATAGCTGGGCACCTGGCAACGGGTCTTGGAAATGGATTGCGTGAAACGGGTGATCAGTGTCTAATTGCTCTCATTTCTCACTTGCAAATTTATAGCATTAGCACCTGTCTTGTGTTTTGAAACCAAGTGAGATAGTGTGTGCAGAAATGTTAGAACTGTGTTTGGCATCAGAAAAGAACCCAGACAACAAGCTAGCAAGCAAAGAAAAAGACCCCACCACAAGCTATTATTGTTTCTACTACTATATTTCACAAAGTAAAATCAAACATGAGTTGTTTTCCTACATCGGTTACTGGTTATTAACCATGACACTCCAGCACACTGCAGAGATTGTTTTGAGAAGTGGGGAGTGAGGTCCGGCCCCTGGACTCTGCTGAATGAATCTGAGCCGCGCTCCCCTGTGGAGTCTTGTGTCTGGCTTCCAGCCAGCCCCTTAGGACACCCAGTCCTCTGCACTGTTGCGAACTTTTACTCTCTACATTTTCTTAGAGTCAACTCAAAACTGGACAGTCTAATTATTGAGTTGGTTAAAAAGAATTGGCTATAGGCTGAATCAGTAATCTTGAATCTCATAAAAGGAGACTTAACAATCACTCTGGAAATAGATTCCCAAACCTGGTTAGTCTGTCCTGGTTGTCTGCTAAGGAGGCTGCAATAGACAGAAACGCATACTGCGATTCTGACTGTCCCCTCCAAAGATGAAGCCTTGGCCTGCCTTAGAGGAATGCAGTGAATGTCTTCCAGCAGTGAGGAGATCAGGTAAGCTCATAGTCCCTTACTTTTGGTACTTGTCCAGAGAAGGTTTTGAAAAAAAAAATCTAGGAAGGTAAAAAATGTGAGAAACTATCTAATGCATTGGCAATTAATTTATTTACTTGTCATAAGTTTGAAAAACATTCAAATTATATCATTGAGGTCTAACTGGGGTCCTGCACCTAAGGAAGAATGTCTGAGGGAAAGCCAGAGCAAGCTGTAATCATTTGAATGGCTACGGCCTGTGTTCTTTGTGTTCTCAAAAGAAAGAACGATCCAAGCTAGAAAGAGGTTTGAGCTTGACTTAAAACGTAGTAATATGCAGAGCAGACCACGGACAAACACACCACACTTAGCTGAACCCACCGTGGGAGTGGAAGAGGATTGGCCACGTCTTAAAATGCCCCTGTCTTCACTTGAGACCATATTGAATATTAATAACCTCAGCTATTTACAACCCCGTGGCTGTGTGCCACTTCCCACTCTTTATTCTTTCAGAATTTCATATAATGTATTTAGATCATCCTCACCCCTCACCCAACTCTTCCCAGCTCTCCCTCCCTCCTCGCCCATCCTTGTGTTCTCCTTTTACTTAATTTTTAGACCCCCCTGAGTCCCATTGGTGCCGTCTGTACACTCTTAGCCGTGTGTCCTTCCGCTGGAGCCACACACCATTCTCAGACCTTTATTGCCATTCTAGACTTTTACTCTCTAGGTGTTTTGTACTCATCTCAGGCCTATGGAGTGGTTACCATTTTCTATTAGTATCTTTTCTATTTTTTTTTAAGATTTATTTACTTATTTTTATGTAATTCACTATAGCTGTCTTTAGACACACCAAAAGAGGGCAGTGGATCTCATTACAGATGGTTGTGAGCCACCACGTGGTTGCTGGGATTTGAACTCAGAACCTTCAGAAGATCAGTCAGTGCTCTTAACTCCAGGTCTAGGCACCACATTTCTAAGACAGAACTATTAAAGACTAAACACTTCCCAGCTTAAACCCAGTTAGACTGAATCACAAGCAAACATTTCCAGCCTGGCCAAAAGCTTAGGGGACTTTTCTAATATTGCTAATAGTTATTAGTTATTAATAATTTTTATAATAAATTTCTAATATTTTCTAATATTGCTGGACCAGATGTTGTGAATGTGTACCCTTAACTGGGTAGGATGCTGCACTAGGTAGGACTTATTTCTGGGCCAGTGAGCTGGCTCAGCGGTCAAAGGCACTTGCCACCGGATGGGCAATGCAAGCCAGATGACCTGGGCTCCATCCTGGTAACTTAAAAGGTGTGAGATTTAGGGAGTGAGGATTGGTCTATTTTAAGTTGTCTTTTGATCCTATTATTTAGAGATGATTCTTGCTGTGTTGCAGAGGCTGGTCTTGAATTCTTGGGCTTAGAAAATATTTCTCTCCTCAGCCTCCTGGATTGCTGGGGCTTAGGATGCATGGAAGCATGCCTAGATTTAGGTCATAATTATTGAGTTTCATGTTTGTTAACGAAGAGTCGTAGTATTTCGAGTGAAAGTGTCTATCATATATGAGAAACCTATGTATTTCATACAAACCCCTAGTTCTTAGCATTCATTCTTATACCTGGATGTACAAAGTATGCTTGGCAAAAGAGATTCTGTTAATTCTGTGTTTTTTCCAAGTAATTCTGAAGCAGTCAGAGTTGAGAGCTATGGGCATTATACATCATATACAAAAATAGGGACAAGTAGTAACTAGAGACATTATACATACACATGCACATACGCAAGGACAGAAAGATTAAGGACCCTACTGATAAATTAGGTGAAGTTTGAAATGAGCCAGTCCAAGCCAAATTAGAATATATTAAATGCAGGCTTATGGGAAACTGCTCTCAGGAGAGTTCACTGACCCCAAGGATAGATAGAGGCCAGGAAAGTAGTCATCCTCATTGGAAGGGAGGGAGAGAAAGGGGGGTCAGAGAGACAGGCAGGAGGGGGGAAGGAGGGGAGAGACATGGACAGAGGGAGGGAGGGAGGGGGGCAGAGAGAGAGAGAGAGAGAGAGAGAGAGAGAAAGAGAGAGAGATATCAAAATATCAAAATGTCTGGATTATATAGGGAAGAGGCTCTAGGCAAAGGGCAGCCCAGCCTGATTGGGGGTTGGCTTTGTCAGGTTGGGACTGAGGGCTGCTGGGAGAACCTGGAGGCTGATCTGCTTTGGTATATAAAATATGCACCTCAGTCCCTTGTCCTGGGATCTGAAACCAAATACCTAACTCTGCCCAAGCTTGGGCGTGATCCCAGGAGTCTTTGGCTTCAAAACCTGTGATGGTTATAGTGTAATTTTCCTATCTGTTTGTTCTAAACAACAAAAACCATCAGCAAAACAACCAAACAAGCAAAAGCCCTAAAGACCACTTTGCCCCATGGATCCTAGAGTCTCTCATACCTGGCCCACTCACATGAATCTCACAAATCCCCCATTCCTCTGTACTTCCTAGGGAAGATAAGAATGAGCTTAGTTTATAGTTTTGTTTTGCTTCACTTTGCTTTTTTGTGTTTATAAGCCTTTATTGCTAGTTCGGATTACTGGGACAAGTCTCTCTGGGTTGTAGAAATTTCTTCCATACCCAGCACAACCTGACATTGACTGGCTGTGTGATACCAAGCCTTATTTCATGGCAGCCAAGGCCATGTGAGGAACACCACAGTCATGACAGCCCAGAAAGCGTCCTGAAGCTTTTGTCCTTGCGTCTGTTTATCTCCTGTTGTGGGCCAAGTTTCCACTTGCCACCACTGGTTGGTTTTCTACAGAATAATTATGAATAAATGTATTAGGCCTACAGGCCTAATATTTTAAAAAAAATATGCATCTAGTTTATATTCAGCTACATTGTAAGGGTTCGTGATTCACTGAAGAATGGTACCCCAGACTCAAATGGTATATAAACGCGAAGAGTGTTTTATTCTGCAGAGACCAGCGTGCTGGACTCTCCCATTACCAAGATGGAGAGACACCCAAGTGAGCTTGCAGACCTGATTTAAAGCACATTAGGGCATTTGGGGATAGGTGACCTTTATCTTACTCCATCTCCAGGGACAGTCCATTACCTGGTGTGGGGGCTGGAAACTGTTGCTGAGGAAATCTGGAAACTGCTGCTGACCCATTGTCCTTGCCTCAGGCCAGACGGCAGGGCAGCTTCTGAGGCCTGGCCTTGCCTGGGCTTGCCCAGTCCTGAATTGCCAACTTGAAGCCTGCCATGGATAGCCTAAGCTTCTCATTATCAGTGGTTCTCGACCTCTGGGTCAAGACCCTTCTGGGAAATGTCACATTTACAGGCAATGCCTATGACCAACAGGGAAAACACAGAGATTTGCATTATGCTTAACAACAGAAGCAAAATTACAATTATGAAGCAGCAACGAAAATAATTTTATGGGTGGAATTCTCCACAACATGAGGAACTGTATTAAAGGGTCACAGCATTAGGAAGACTGAGTTGGTTAAAATGTATGTAAGAAAAGAAAGGCAGCAGGTCGAAAGTGGTTTAGAACCCCTGGACAAGGGACTGAAGTGCATATTTGGCATACCAAAGCAATCCAGGCCTCCAGGTTTTCCCAGCATCCCTCAGTCCCTACCTGGCATACCCTGCCCCCAACCCTGAACTTTCCAGCCTAGGGTCTGGGCTGCCCTTCCCCCAGAGGCTCCTTCCCATATAATCCAGACATTTTGTGCACTCTCTCTCTCCCTCCTCTTCCTCTGCCCACATGCCCCTTTCTCTCTCCCTCCCCTCCCCTCTCTTCCTCATGGTGACTTCCCTGGCCTTGGTCTTCAGGGCCAGTGAACTCACCCACCCAAGAGCAACGTCCCAATAATCCTGCCTTTAATATCATCTAATCTGGTTTAAACGGGCTCATTTTGTTGTCGGTGGAGAAATAACCTACCAGAAAGTAGACTTCATTAACCTTTCAGATAGCAGAAACCAGAACAGAAAGCTGGGCTTCAAGTCACTGGGAGAGACTTATGCTGCCCCACTCCTGGATTTCAAGAAATCCATGGACTCAGGAAGGCAAGTGGTCCCTGGAAGGGTTTCACTAGTTTAGAACCTGTGATGTATAACCTAGAGAGTAGGTTCACTTTCCTTCTCATACCTTGAAAGTTGATTTTTCTTTTTTTAAATTATCTACCATTATCTTTCCCCAGTTAGAAAGACTGTTAGAAAAAATAGACAAGGGCTGGTAAGATGGTTCAGCAGTTAAGATCACTGGCTGCTCTTCTGAAGGTCCTGAGTTCAAATCCCAGCAACCACATGGTGGCTCACAACCCCCTGTAATGAGATCTGATGCCTTCTTCTGGTGTGTCTGAAGACAGATACAGTGTACTTACATATATTAATAAATAAATCTCAAAAAGAAAGAAAAAACAAAAAAGCTGGTAAGAACATGGAGAAAGGGGGACTGCTTATATGTGGTTGATGTGAATGTATAGTCCCACAGCCTTTGGAGAGATCAGTATGGACTTTCCTCACGAAGCTGTCAAGTGTCATATGCATTCCCCACTTGTGACAGGTTGACTGTCAACCTGACAGCATTTAGAATTTCCAGGAAATAAGCTTCTGGACGGGTCTTCGATGGATTTCCTTAAGTAGGTTAACTGAGATGGGAAGACCCACCCTCAGCGTGGAAGGCACCATTCCCTGGGGTTATAGACTAAGTGAACAATTCAAACCCTGGCAGTGAATGCAGTGTGATCAGCTGTTCCCAGCTCCTGCTGCCATGGCGGACTGTCCTGTCGAACTGAGATCCAGAATAAAGCCATCATTCCTTGACTTGCATTTGCCGTGTATTTCGCCCTAACCACGTGTCAACCAATACATGGCTCCTGGGCTAATCAGAAGGCCAAGTTCATCCATTTGGAGGTATTCTCTGCCTGACAGGTTTTTTTTTTTTTCCACAGCCTGTACCAGGTCATCATTTCTACCTCAAACCCCACTTCCTCAAACTTAGTTTAACCTTCTTGTCACACACACCTCATTCCCCCATTTTCATCTCTTGTGGCACTCGTATTTCCACTATTTATTGAATGCCTGTATTTCTGAACATGAAGCTCCTGCAAGTTCAAAGCTGTCCATGATTTTTTTTTCCCCTGCACCCTGGTAATTTATTGCCCATATAAGACTTGAGACATAGAAGATGTGCTCAAAATATATTTGAAATGAAATGCAGTGTGAGTTTTGGTTGCTCTGCCTATGTTCCTGGGGTTGCACACTTACAGCCACTTACACAGTAGCTCTTTGGGTCCGAGAATGAAATACACACACACACACACACACACACACACACACACACACACACATTAGCTTAGCTTATTTTTTAAATGCCATTGCTAACTCAATCACTGGGTACTTCTAATCCTCTGACCAATCAGAGAAGTGGAAATCTCACAAGGCTGGTTGGCTTTGTCTCCTGCAGCTATCCTGTCCTTCTGTCTCTCCCCACATTCTGGCAAACCCCCGGAACCCCCATCTCTTCCTCTCTGCATCCTAGCCTGCGCAACTCTAAAGGTCCCACCCCACAGCCAACCATTGGCCGTTGACATCTTTATTGATAGATCAAAAAGCAATCGGGGGCAAGACCCTTTAGCCTTTGGACACTCAGATTCCGGGTTGAATCAGAACAAAGTATGGATACTTGGGTCCTTTGTAGAAAGGGGAACAAAATACCCACAGAAAGAGATATAGAGACAAAGGGTGGAGAAGAGTCTGAAGGAAAGACCATCCAGAGACTACCCCACCCAGGGACCCATCCCATGTACAGTTACAAAACCCAGACACTAATGTGGATGCCTATCCTGTCCCGTGGGACCTAGTTATGGGGGGGGGGGGGCGTCGAGGAGGACCAAGCCTGAAAAGAGAAACAGGCAAGGAAAGGGAGCAAGACCAAGGAAAGGGTTGTCTTGTCAAGGTCTGTTTATTGAAAGGCTGAAGGCCTGGTTATAAGCCCACAGTGAAGGGAGATAAGGAGGGGCTGAGGGAGAATGATTAAAGGCGCAGAAGGAGAGGAGGACATCTGGGGCGGATGCTGGAGGCAGGCTGGCGGCAGGTTTGAGACATCTTGCGTTTTTTTCTGGAATGCTGGTTTCTCCTTAACAATCCCAGGTGTTTAGACAAGATAAGGACCAGTTAGTTCCCACAATCAGCCTTGTGTAGAGGAGGCTCCCCACAAAGGGTCAGTGGATTCTCAAGGTGGGAGCTGTTGAAAGTCTGGTTTCCCACAGTTTGGTCTCCCACAGATGCCCATAAGTGCTGGCTGATGAGAGCCAGATATAGCTGTCACCTGGGAGGCTCTGCTAGTGCATGACAAATACAAAGGGGGACACACTGAGCCAGCCATTGAACTGAGCACAGGGTCCCCAATGGGGGAGCTAGAGAAGGGACCCAAGGAGCTGAAGGGGTTTGCAGTGCCACAGGAGGAACAACAGTATGAGCCACCCAGTACTCCCAGAGCTCCCAGGGGCAAAACCATCAACCAAAGAGTACACATGGAGTTACCCATGGCTCCAGACACTTCAGCAGCAGAGGATGGTCTTGTTAGACACCAAAGGGAGGCGAGGCCCTTGGTCCTGGGAAGACTTGATACAGTAGTGTAGAAAAATACCAAGACAGGGAAGTGGGGGAGGGTTGGCTGGGGAAGGGGAGATGGTTTATGGGATTTTGGGGGGAGGGGAGAGCCAGGAAAGGGGACATTTGAAATGTAAATAAGGACTATACCTAATTTTAAAGAACCCTAATCTCCAACAATGACACTTATCAGTGAGCCATGGGGACTGATAATAGGATGAGGAAAAGGAGACCCTGGACTGACCAAAACAAGGGTGGCAGAGGTTGAGTTTTAGTGGTGAGGCATTTGGAGGAAAGATGGGCTTAGGTGTCGTGTTTCAGTGTGGGTTTTGGGAAAACCAGAGTGCACCAGAAAGGCAGGTGTGCCTGGAGAACCGACGACACTTGTGATTCCAGTTCCCAATTTCATAGCGGTGCGTGACGTCACACACAGCCTCCTACTGGATGTCATCTTGGATACATTGCAGTCACCAGAGTGCCAGCACACATGGCCTTTGGTGCTTGTGGAATTCATGATGGGGAGAGATGTGTTGATTTTTGTATTTTGGCCTTATGTCTTTCTCCCTCATTTTGTACTTACAGAAGATATGAAGGAGCCGGATGACCAAGATGCTGAGGAGGGAAGGTCAGGATCAAGGAGTGATGGAAAACGGTCTTCTAGGTCCATTCTGAAACGTGAGTAGGGGTGACAACACACACACACACACACACACACACACACACACTTGCGAGCGCACTTTGTTATCAAATTTGGGTAAGATCATTTAAAAAGAGTACCATGTGGATTTCCAGACAGAAATGGTTTGCCCGTTTACATACTCTCTTACAAACTCTCCTGTTCCCTAAGAGTAGCATCTATGCTTTATTTTTTACCTCCAGCTCTTAGTGCGTCTCTCTGGATTTAGGTCAGTGGCTAGAGCGCTGGCCTAGAGTACCAGAGGTCTTGGGTTCAATCCCTGGCACTGTTTAAAGTGGAAGTGTAATCCTAGCCAGTCCAGAGGAGGAAGTTGGAGGGTAAGGATTCCAGGCTCATTTTCAGCGACCCTGTGTCAAAACAACGGAAGAAATGTCAGCTGTCTGTGCTGATAAAACCTGCATGGATATCTTGCTCTCCATTTCCCCTGCAAGATCTCTGTCTTTGGTGGACTACTGGATACAGCGGAAATGGAAAGAGGTGGAGTTTGGCTTTAAGCCGAGTCAGCCCCTTGGAGGTGCTCGACCTTGAAAGAAAAAAAAAATTATACATTTTAGAGTCTCACTTATTTACAAACTTATTTATTTTTATTTTATATGTGTGAGTATTTGCCTACATGTAGGTCCGTACCACATATATACAGTGTCTGTGGAACGGGAGTTACAGAAAGTTGTTAGCTACTGTGTGGGTTCTGGGAATCAAAACCCAGTCCTCCAGAAGAGCAGCCAGTGTTCTCAATTGCCAAGCCATCAGCTTCTTCTGGCCCATTTAAATGGAACGATACTGGGAAAGATATGGGGAAGGATTCTGTAGGTTGCCAATGAGAGAGGAGAGGAAGTAGCCTTTGGGTGCCCTGGCCACAAAGAAAGAGCTCAGGTTCGCTTAGAGTGGTTCTCCAGAGCCTCCCTGAGCAGAGCTGAGTTCTTTGGCTCCTTCAGATACCTTCTTTCCACCCAGATGATTGCCTCCGGTGGAATTCTGTCTGTGGCCCAGCTCACTGACTTGGTCCAGCCTTTGCTCTCATGTATAGTACTCTGGGGCTTGGTCTCTAGTCTTCCAGCTTCGTCTGAGACTTACTAAGTTCTCCTGGCTGCACTTGCTGTTCCTTCCCTGTTCTTCTGAAAGTCCCTCCCTCCAGTCTCTCACGTGATCGACCCTATGGATTCTAAGCACGCCCGTGGTCAGACTTGAACTGAACATTGTCTTATTCCCGAGGTCTTCTCTTTTCTCGGAGTCTTCATTAGTTTTCTCTGAAGCCAAGATTTTACTTATTCTGTTGATTTTACTTGGAGAGAAATTAGCATGCTCGAAGCGGGTTACTCTTAAGTAGTATCGTGGATCTTCAACATGACCTATCAAATATTACTGGGCTCTCTGAGTGCGGTATCCTAACATCCGTGCTGGCATCTTGTTTATTCTTTCTTGTTACTATGTGGTAAGAGGAATAGACTAGAAATGAAATGAAAACAGAGATGAATTCACTAAGGAGGCCTTTTCATTTTTGTAAAAGTTTAAGACTGATCAAATAAAGTATGTTCTAGGAAAGTTTGAATACAAAACATTACATTTAAAGCATAAACAAGAAGTTTTAGTTGCTCTGGAAATTAAAAGAAAAAAAAGAAACATTTAACTAAAATCTGGTGAGATTTTAAGCTAAAACAAATGGTCCTTAATATCTCTCCACGAAGCTTCGGACGATACCACAGATGACTTATTTACTGACGGGGAAGAGTCGTATTTGGATGATGACTTGGATTTGGAAGATGTGATCGAAAGTTCCCATTCATCTCAAGAGTACTTTCAGACTCCTGCAGGTAAGCATGATAGCTCCCTCTCAGTAATTGTCACTGTTTTAAAGGCCAGTTGCTCAGCAAGTTAAATTGCTATTTATAGATCAAGGAAACAGAAAATCTGCAAGATGTGGACCCAGGTTATGTACAGAAAGTGGCCACCCTCGGAGGTTCTACATTCTGTTCTGAGAATCACGGGCAGAAGTCTTGTATTTGATCTAGGGATAAAGTGATGCAGGGCTCAGCTGTACCTCAGTTTAGTTTTCCTCACGCTCCTCCGATCTGCACCTCCTGGGCTCTTCCTCCTGAGTCAGGCGGCGTGGGGCCCGGGTTCAGGCCGGTGGTTGATCTTAAACTTCTAGCACCGGGCTGCATGGTCTTCCTCCCTTTGTGAAATAAGATTTTAGGGTTCAACGCGTACTCTTCTTAGATCACATGTTTTCACGTTGCAGTTTCCCAGGAGCCTCCTGTTGAAGTTAAGGAAGAGCCGGAAGTCGACGTAAAGAAGAAGCTCTCGCCGACCTTCTATTACAATTACCTGGAGCTTATTTCCATACCACGCGTGTCTTCAGAGTCGATCCCGCTTCATTTTCTCACCCTCAAGTATCCACTCCAGCTATACATTTATAATCTGGGAAGGTTTCAGTTTTCCCGAGGTCAGGGGTTGGCAAACTACAGCCCCCCCCCCCCCCAGCAAATGTGGCCTCCAGCCACATGTTTGTGTAAATAAAGTTTTATTGCAGCACAGACACATCCCATTACATTCTGTCTATGACTGCTTAAGTAGTTGTGAGACCATCTTTGTCCAGAAAGCCTAAGGCTTTCTGAGCCTTCCTAATGCTGTAACGCTGTAATACAGTTCAGTTCTTCATGTTATGGGGACACCCCACCCCCCAACCACCACCACAAAGTTATTTTGTCCTTACTTCATAACTGTAATTTTGCCGCTGCTATGAATCATGTAAATGTTATGTGACTGTCCCCCCTCCCCCCAGCGCCCCACCGCACTCTGCCACATACAAGGTCTCTAACTGCTGACCTAAGGTATTCACTTCTTGCCATACGAAGAAAAGTGGGGGCATCGATCCTAATTTAAACTAAGCTTTTGTTCGATGCCACAGTAGAAGAAACGATTCTTTGGGGATCCTCTTTGCACAGAAGGACCAGGCTATAGTTCATTGAGATGTGGCTGTCGCCTCCTTCTGCTAATGCCTGTCAAGTGACATCATTGCTTTCCTTTCTCGAGGCACCGATGGTGCCATTGATAAGGCCAAAACTTTCCCATCATGCACTGGAAGAGTTAGCCAAGGTGACTGAGAAGAGAGACCACAGTGCGACAAGTTTTGATTGGTTTGGGGAGACAGGCAAAGGTAGGGCTGACCTAGGAGAGCGCTTGCCTTTGCTGTCAGTGTGTTAGGTCTGTGAGAGGGTAATTAGAGGACGGTCTACATGACAGCCTCAGCTTGCGGCGGCTGGGAACAGTGACTCTTGTCAGCTGACACCGAAACTGGCCTCTTGGGAAAGGTATAGTTTGGAGATAAGAGTGCATACTTTCTGAATACAGCTCTGAACTCTGTTTCAGTCCTAGCTGTGACTAAGCTATTTGCCCCAAATTACATTTTAATTTGGAGTTTCCTCTTCTTAACTTTTCTGTCTTTCGGACACAAGACATTTTCTTACAAATAAGTGGATCCTCCAAAATCATAGCTCATCCCGCTCCCCAAACAAAGTTCCAAGAAATAGATTCATCTTTAAACTTTGATGATCAACAGGCTCTTGTAAAAAAATCTGTCCCTGAAGCAGCACTGAGATGCTATGAGTTCTCACAGGTTGCTCTCATTTGGATTATTTTATGTCTTATGTCTTTTATTTTGAGCTGAACTGTACCAGTAAGCTCTTATGTAACCTAGATCTTTAAACTTCTATTTTGAATTAATGCAATTTTACTCTATGACATAAACATATACATACATACATACATACATATATTTGCTTATAGAGAAATGTAATAAAAAAGCCTTGGAAAAATATGTATATTTTTATGTGTCATATATTAGTGGATTTAAATGATCTGTTTATATTAATTAAGTTTTAATTAGAACTTAATACAGTAGGCATGTTATAAAATCTTGTATTAGATTTCCACATATGTCAGATTTTTTAAAAAAATCTGTTTTTCACATTTATTATGTATGCAAGTGTGTGTGTATATGTGTGTGTTCCCATGTGTGTCAGGGCGTGTCAGAGTCCTCTTTCAGGACTTTCAGGAGTCTGCCCTTTTATCTAGTAACTTAGTTCTAGGGATGAAGCCAGGCTGTCGGTCTTGACAGCAAGTGTCTTTATGCAGTGAATCAGCTAAGAATCACGGAAGAGGCCTAGAAAATATTTTTTAGAGGGTGGATCAGTGAGTTAGACACTTGCCACACAAACCTGATGACCTGAATTGAATCTCTGGGGCCACACACACACACCATATAAACAATAATAAAAATTATTTTTACAATGATTTCAACAAACTTGACCTGCAGATATGAAGGTGAAGACGTGCCCCACGTGATATGGTTCTGTTTTCAGGATACAGAGGAAAATGATACCTGTTTAGAAAGGCTAACACTATCTATCTGCTTATCCCCAAATCTCAGAATTTCTTCCCAAAAATTCAAGTAGAAAACTTAAGTCTCTGTATGAGGATTTTCACTTACTTTAAAAATAAAACTGTGTTTGTGATCCATAGAAAAATTCTGAGTTTCAGGGTAAAGTTCAACTTTGTTGATTTCAGATGGTTAGTTAAATAGAGTATCGGTTTTAAAAATAGGCTCAGTTGTTTTAGTCATGTAGCCTATGCCTACTGGCTGTTCTGTTTTCCTTAGCAACCTTGCCCCAGCCATTCTTTTGGTTATGACTGCAGAAAGCGAGCCAACCTGCAGCTTCTGGACAACAACACTCTACTGTACGTTGCTGGGAACCAGATGGTCCTGCTGGATTTTAAAGCCAAGATGCAAATATACCTGCAGAGCAGCAGTGGCCAAGGGATTGGTGCCATTGGGGTACGCCAACATTTAGCGACCTGGGGACAGGGAGCCCCTACTTCTGGGGCATTTAGAGACCAGTGGTATGCAGGGTGTTGTAGGGTCACGTGAGGTGCACAGCCATCTTTATTTTAAGCCCTTTTCTTTTCTTTTCTTTTTTTCTTTTTCTTTCTTTGAAGTGTTTTTTATTTCTTTTTCATGAAGCCCAAGCTAGCCTTGAAGTCAGTACAGAGCCCAGGCTGGGTTTAAACCTGGGATCCTCCTGCCTTAGCTTCTTGAACAAAGAGGAAATTATCTATGTATCTATCTATGTATCTATCTATCTACTATCTATCTATCTACCTACCTACCTACCTACCTACCTATCCACCCACCCAACCAACCAACCAACCATCTATCTGTCTATTGATCGACTGATCAATCAATCAACTGATCTATCTATCTACCTATCTATCTCACTACTCTGTACATAAATTAAGATTACAGCTGTGTGTCAGTGTAGCTATCAAAACTGATAATGAGCCGGGCAGTGGTGGTGCATGCCTGTAATCCCAGCACTTTGGGAGGCAAAGGCAGGCAGATTTCTGAGTTCGAGGCCAGCCTGGTCTACAGAGTGAGTTCCAGAACAGCTAGGGCTATACAGAGAAACCCTGTCTCAAAAAAACCAAATCCAAAAAACCAAAACCAAACCAAACCAAAACAAAACAAAACAAAAAACCCTGATAATGTAGGAAATACAAGGCAGTAAGGTTACTTGTTGAATTATTATCTTAAAGGCAGGTTAAACAAACGAACCAACTACACAGCAGAATATCAGTCTTAAGTGATCTTAAGCTGCATTATTGACTAGGTTGTCAGATCCAGCAAAAGTTTCTGTCTTTTAGAAAGCAAGAGATATTTTCATAAGGACGTGTCACTACAGGATAAAAGGCAGCTTCAGCAGGAAGCCAGCCTGTCAGCTTCTATCATGGGATGGTGCTCACGAAAACCCTTGATAGATGTTGTTCCACAGTTTTGGATTTCCAACTCTTCAGAACAGCTAAGCAAATAAATTCTGTCTGTCATAAGCAACCCAGTCTTTCAGGGAGAAAATGAATGGAAACACATATTTTGTGAATGTTTCTACCATTTAGAGTGATTTACACGGGGGTTTGGCATCCTGTCCTACCTAGGTGTTCTTACACAACCGTCCAGGCGAACGGAAACATAGTGCTTGTTAAAAATGTAAATGCGAATTTAGAAACACTGGGTTCGGGACTTGAGATGTGTGTTTGGATGAACCTTTCAAGCAATTCTGACACACACTAAAGACTAAAGCCTTCATTCTCACTATGAATTTATGAGTACCATAGCATTAAAATGGCTTCCTTAATAAAGCTAAGGTTAATTTTTAAAAATCTCTTTTAGTTTTTAATCCAGATTATATCCATCATCAAGAGTTTATCATATGTACATTTTTTAAAATTTTAGATCAACGTGTAGTCTAGTTAAACAGTAACAGTCACTAAGTACTGCATGGATAAGAATGTCTAAGTGAAATTTTCCTTTGACTATTTTAGTGAGACTCTGTTTTTCTAGGTCCATCCAAATAAAACTTACTTCGCAGTCGCCGAAAAAGGAAGTTTCCCAAAGATTATCATCTACGAGTACCCTTCTCTGAAGCCCTACAGAATCTTGCGAGGTGAGTCCATTAATGTCTTTGGAGTAGTCCATGTTCAAGGCTAAAGTCCTAAAGGTGACGGAGATTACAGAAGTAACCAAGATTCAGCAGAGAAACAAAAGTAAGAGGTAGAAAGGAAATTTATTCCATGAAATTGGCTTAGGTTGGATCAGCCCTGCAGACTGGAGATTCCAAAGATGCGGTTCATAGGCACTCTCCAGGGAGCATCCTTTCTTCAGGGAATTTCAGTTTTACTTCTAAGACCTTGCAACTGACTGAATAAAGCCTAGACTCTCAAGAACATGATCCTTAAAGTCAGCTGATCAGTCATGTTGCTGATACCTTTACAAAAACTTCTTCCCTGCTGTTCAGTTGAATAACTAAGAGTTATATGTGAGGGTGATGGGTGACATTAACCATCTCCATTGTCTTACAGTTCTGCTGTCTGGATGACTGATTTGCGGAGTCCCCTTTTTTTAACTCTGGGAAATTTTCAGTGACAAATTTAAAGTTGCAGATCTTGTCTGCTCTCTGTGTGTGGCTCCCTTTCTTCCATAAGGTGGAATATATGCAGCCTGGTTTTCTTTGGGAAAACACAATTAGGATTTCTAATCGTATAAGCCGTTCTAAAGCCAAGAGTGATGAAAGAGTTTTTTAGGATTACTCTTTGGGGAGATTTCTGGTATACATGCTCTGTTGGAAGATTGGCATCTGTATGTTATGTATGCACATTCCTGACCATGCAGTATGTGTGAGGGACATTGGCCTATGCATGCATTTGTGGAGGCCAGGGCTTGATGGTGAGCATTTGCTCTAGTGTTCTCTATTGCTCTTATTATATGTTGTAGAGCCTTTCAGTTGGAACAGCTGGAACTTGCCATTTCAGCTACGCTGGTTGGCCAAGAAGCTCTTGGGATCCACCTGTCTCTGTGCCTCCTCCCACCCTATAGCATTAGAAGAACACCTGAACCTGGGTGCTCTGGGTACACTGGGTGTGTTACCTGTTGGACAGACTGTCTCCCCAGCCCTCTCTATATTCTTGGCATTTTTACATTAACAAAGATCACTCTCCTCCTCTTCCTTCTCTTCCTCCTCTTCTTCTTCCTCTTCCTCCTCCTCCTCTTCCTCCTTGTCCATCACCAACACCACCACCACCACCACCTTCTCTCTCTGTTTTTGTTTTGGGACATAAGATTTGCAGCATTGGCTGGCCTTAATCTTGTTTTCCAGCCACAGCCTTCCAGTGCTGGGGTGACAGGTGTGTCCCCTCCTGGGCTGAGCTTCCAGCTTGTTCATCAGACTCCCATTCGTCCTTACAGATGGGACAGAGAAGGCCTATGCCTATGTGGATTTTAACGACGAGGGGAACCTGCTGGCCTCTGTTGGCTGTCATCCTGATTACACAATAACCATCTGGGACTGGAAGGAAGAGCAGCCCATTCTCAGGACAAAAGCGTTTTCTCAGGATGTCTTTAAGGTCACTTTCAATCCTGATAATGATGAGCAGTTAACTACATCAGGATCCGGCCACATCAAGTAAGTCTGGTACCCAACAAAGAAACTAGTAGATATTTTAAGGGACATTTCTAAAAGAACCAAATATGTGGAGATAATTTTTGCTATCGTTAAAATTGATTTTTGTTTCAAAATTAGGAAGATTTCAGAAAGTTTTCAAAAAATACTTATTTTTATTTTATGTTTATGACTATTTTGTCTGTATACATACATGTGTGATATATGCACATTGTGTCTGTGGATGCCAGAAGAGGACTTTGAATCCCCTGGAACTGTGGTTACCGATGGTTGTAAGGTGCTGTGTGTGTGCTGGGAAGCAAACCCAGATCTTCTAGAAAGAGCAGAGAGTGTTATTCACTGCTGAGCCACCGCTCCAGCTCCACATGTGCTGTTTTCCAAGTTAGTCAGGTGTTCACCTTTCCTTCCTCCCTCGCATTTGCCCCCCTTCCCCTTTCTCTTAGTGTACCGTTTAAGTTTTGATACAGGGGAATGATCTTCAAAAACAGTATAGATAAAAGAAGGGCTTTTAAGTTGAGTGCAGCCTTCTCATAGGCTCCACTTAAAGCAATTTTCACAGTGTCTCAGTTACTCATGTTGTAGGCATTTACAAAGCCATGGTGAACTTTAGGACCATGGCGAAGTTTCCTAAGTCTCTTACTTGTAATGGCACCCCAGTCTTCACGGTGGCACAAGAATCCTCACAGCCATTCCGGATGAGCATTGTCTACTCCTGATCTCATGCCTGTGGCTCCAGATCCCACATCCACCTTGTTCTGATTCCAGAATGGAATGATGTAGACCCTCTGTTATCTTTCTTACTTGTTACTCTTATTTAATTAACATCAATTACTTTTAATCCGACTGAAATTTTCGCTTACGGCTGGTAACTGCTGCAGCAGACACCATAACTCAAAATTCAGGTCTCACAAAGACAGGGGACTCTTCCTTCCAGTGCTGAATCTATGTCACCTAACAGGGATCAGTAGACACTGTGTGTCAAGAGGAATCAATGAAGTTATTTCATGTGTACATCTGGAGCTGATGGACATTAAACACACACACACACACACACTGATCAATGCTTCTGACCTCTTTCTCGTGTTTGCAGGTTCTGGGAGATGGCTTTCACATTCACTGGTCTCAAGCTGCAAGGATCACTGGGGCGATTTGGCAAAACATCCACTAGTGACATAGAGGGCTATGCGGAGCTTCCAGATGGGAAGGTGAGCGATCACCCTGCAGTTCCTCAGTCACTGGACTGTGCACAGATGAAAGCATGCATCCTTGAAACCAACCACATGTTCACGGACCGTCAAGCGGAACAGCTACTGTACTTTTGAGTGCTGTGAACACCCCATTTTCCGTTATACAGACTATCAATTGAAATGAAAACATTTCCTTAAAGTTTTCAGAATCCATATGTGTAAACCATCTCTTGGTTTTGCTACATATTATATGTACATGAGGTATGAAAGCATTCTCCTCTATTAACACGGTGACATGCGTGTTACCTTTAATGATGTCATGGCATAATGATATATCTTTCCCTTCTGTATAATGATGCTCCAAGCGACTCACATACTCAGGGCTTTAATCAAGCTTGTGTCTTGATTTGCTGCCAGGCTGTCATGAGAAGATGAGGTCATTTCTTAGCTGTATCTGTAACACCGTAGAATAATTTATCAGTTGATTTTCTGACATTTTTAGTTTACTTTTCTCTTGCTCTTACAGATTTTATGGGCTTCCCCCGCCCCCAAAATGACAGTTAACTGGGATCCATTCCCCTTTGCTATCTTACTAGGTCTCTTATTAGATGGAATAATTTATACTATGCTACTTGTGATCATGCCTCTTATAAGAAAATTCCAGCACCCAAATACCACTTTAAGAAACCAAATTATCTGGGCATTAAAGTGATGGCATAGTTTCAATTAAAAGTATGGTGTATAGGAGAGAAAAAATAAAGTCCGGGCTAGCCAGTCTAGTAGAATTAGCGAGCATTGCGTCCAGTGAGGGACTCTTGACAAAATCACAACAGTAATAATAAGGCTGTGAAGGAAGATGCTGATGTTAACCTCTGACCTCCACATGTACTTCCATGCACACAGGCACCTATGTATACATAGACCACTTCCCTCCCTCCCCCGAAACAAAAAGCCTCAGGTACCGGTTGTATTTTAAAAATCTATACAATGTCCTTAAATGAGTCTTCAGATTCTGAAGACTGTGTTAAGGTAAACATCACCAGAACCTTCTTTTAAAGTGTGGTATGAACTGTGTGCCTCTGAAAGCTCAGGAGAGTCTCTCTCTCTCTCTCTCTCTCTCTCTGTGTGTGTGTGTGTGTGTGTGTGTAGGGGGGAGTGGCTATTTTAAATGACAAAACTGCAGAAAGGAGGTGATTTGGGTTGTGGAAGGAATATCAGGTATTTAGAGGGTGGATCGGATTAAGATAGAAAGAGCGGACACTTTGAATTGAGTTTGGCTCCTAGTGTGTGAGAGGAGAGCCAGGCAGAATGACTGTGTGTTGGAAGAATAATATCATAAATGGGAAGAACAGTAGATCCATTTGGTCATAAAAATCCAGGAGGATTAATAGGAGGGAAATCTGGAATCAAGCTGGTGAACTGGGAAGGAAGAAGTTATTACAATCATCTGAATAGAAGAGCTGACATGGGGGAGGGGACCTGCCCTGAGGACCCAGGAAGTTACACCCAGGAAGAGTGGGTGTAACTGACATTTCAGATAAGTTTTTATAACTTCCGGTGGCTGTAATCTCTGAGCAGTTAATTTCATATGAACGATGGACAAGCAAGCCTCTGTGGTGTCCAGAGACTATCAAAGGGAAGGGGGGACAGAAGGAGATTGGACAGAGGATGCCAAAGTATAGTTACACAGAAGGACTAAGATCTAATGTTTTCTAGCCCAGTGCATGTCTGGTTCGCAGCCAGGTCTTGGGTGTGTAATGAGGAACTGAAGACAGATGTTCAAAGCTTCCCAGCACAAACATATGATCTAAGTCTAAGGAGAAGGAAATGCTAATAACCCTGATTTATTATCACACATCGTATGCACAAATTGAGTTATCACTCATAAATGCGCCTCATAAATGTGCACAATTAGTATTCATCAGTAAAAACACTTGTATAAAAAAAAATCAAGTTGAAGACACTACTAAGGTGAGCTGAGGCCCAAGAGCAGGTCACACAGGCGAGTGAAGTGAAGACTGAGCTGACGTCATCAATTCCCCGCCGCTGAGAAGGAAAGGGTCTCCCATCGTGGGCCAGTCCACACCGAGGGTCTGTGGAAATAAGACCTTCTTAGTCAAAGCTGCACAGGGATCCCAGAGAAAAGAAGCGTGCTCGCCAGTTTCTTTGGAGCCCCCTGCTTCTGAGACAGCGTGGTCAGAGCGGGGACTTTTGAGTAACAGCACTTAAACCAGAATGGCGGCTCCTCTGGGGAGTTTGGGGGTAAGTTATTGAACTGTTGGTGCTTCAGTTTTCTCTGAGTGAGAACAAAGCTGGAGTTAGGGAAAACAGAGCACCACAGGCCCAACTGCAGGTGGCGCTGCTGAGGAGTGTACTGAGCACAAGTGACTTTGAGCGGTAAACACCAATGTTAATAAACTATATTCATAGCAGCCCTATTTATAATTGCCAGAAGTTGGAAAGAACCCAGGTATCCCTCAACAGAAGAGTGGATGCAAAAAATGCGGTATATATACACAATGGAGTACTATTCAGCCATTAGAAACAATGAATTCATGAAATTCTTAGGCAAATGGATGGAGCTGGAGAACATCATACTAAGTGAGGTAACCCAGACTCAAAAGGTGAATCATGGTATGCACTCACTAATAAGTGGATATTAGCCTGGAAAACTGGAATACCCAAAACATAATCCACACATCAAATGAGGTACAAGAAGAATGGAGGAGTGGCCCCTTGTTCTGGAAAGACTCAGTGAAGCAGTATTGAACAAAATCAGAACAGGGAAGTGGGAAGGGTTGGGTGGGAAAACGGGGGGGGGGGGGGGAAGGGGACTGATGGGACTTTCGGGGAGTGGGGGTCCAGAAAAGGGGAAATCATTTGAAATGTAAATAAATATATCAATAAATTAAAAAAAATAAATACAGAGTTCAACTTCAAAAAAAATAAGTATTCAGGCATACACCATAAATATTAATAAGTATTCAGGCATACACCATAAATATTACTTATAATAGCACTCATTAAGGACTGTAAGAGCCAGTGTTTGATGGCACTTTGGGAACTGTAGAATTAGACATTAATTTGGGGGCAGTCCCAAATACTTTCCTCCTTTGAAACCTGAGCTCTAATCTGTTCAATTTAGTAGTCTTACAATTTAGCAGACAGCTCTACTCATAGAAATGGAATCTCATCTTTGGAAGACCTTAAATGCCCAGTTTTGATCCAGTCACCCAACCCCTAAGTCCCGCCCGTAAGAGGTTGTATAAAGAAATCTAGTAAGAGCATTCATAAAGAAATGACCAGGGCCCTGGTCCTGAAAAGGCTGCGATGCAGCACTGTAGGGAGTCCCAGGACAGAGAAACGGGAGGGGAGTGATTGGGGAATGGGCCGAGGGAAGAGGGCTTATGGAACTTATGGGGAGGGGGGGAACCGGGAAAGGGGAAAGCATTTGGAATGTGAGCAAAGAATATAGAAAATAAAAGAAATAAAATACCACTAACATACACAGTTGTGGGCTGTTAGGCAGCATAGTGCGGAAAAGTGTAAACTGGAGGTTGTATCTGTGGTTTTTATTTCTTCACTTTCTTCCCTTCTGTACCCAAGCTATGATTTTCACAGTCAAGAAAAAGAACCTGAACGTTAACGCTCACGTGTTTGAGGCATTTAATCTTTATGCGCACTTCTTTCTTCCCACCTGCCAGGTTCTCTCAGGGTCAGAATGGGGCAACCTGCTGCTTTGGGAAGGCAGTCTCATCAAGGTGGAACTCTGTCGGACTGGCATGAAGTCTTGTCACAACGGTTCCATTAACCAGATAATGCTGGATGAGGGGGAAGTGATCACGGCCGGGTCAGATGGCAGCGTTAGGGTAAGGACACAGTGCCTAAGACTTGAGATCACCTCGGTGGTTTTGTCTTATAAGGTGCTTTTTTGAAGGGGCTCTGTGGTTACTTATTTTAAAGATCAATTCATTTTAAATTACGCTTCTCATGGAGTAAATATTTGCATTCTTGTCAAAATTAGTTGAACTATTCTGAAGGGAGTTCTTATTCTTGTGCTTCAGGGATTGGCATGGGAGCTTCAGAAAATGAAAGTCCATATTAGCCCCAGGTAAACAGTGGGAGCACATCCTTTCACAGTGCCTGAGGCTGGGCATTTTCTAAAGACTGAAAATTCTGAACTTAGCCTGGAACTCACTATGTAAACCAGGCTGGCCTCGAACTCTCAGAGATCTACCTGCCTCGGCCTCCTGAGGTCTGGGGTTAAAGTTGTGAATCTCCACCAGGGTGGTGGTGGAAATGCGGAGTGGAAATAGTGTCCTCTCCCAGATGTGTGGGTGCTATGTGCTACCACCCTTTCTCCAGACCTTGTGCTGGGAAGCTCAGTGATTTCCCCGTGCACTGGAACACTGCTTCAGAAGCTAAGTCTCCTGAGTTGCTGTTCTCTCCTATGTTTCCCATTTACCCTGAATGGCTAAGTTACCTTCTATGAACACTAGCAAACAGTCTTCTGATTTGCCTTGCATTCTTCTTGGTTCATCGTCTGGGGCCTTCTAGCTATTAAATTCCTCAAAACCAATTTGCACTATCTGAATATTCTATATGTATGTGTATGAGTATATATGTATGTATACACATTTATTTTCTTTCTTTTTTTAACATCCTGACAGCAGTTTTCCTTCTCTCCTCTCCTCCCAACCCCTTACCTTCCCCCATCCACTCCTCCTCTGTTTCTCTTCAGAAAAAGAGGCCTCCCATGGATACCAGGGCTTATCCAGTTGCAGTAGTAAGACTAGGTATCCACTGAAGAATGGCCAACGTACCAGAAGCTGTACTCTTAGTGAAAATTGGTTGTCTGTCTCCCAGAAGCTTACAATTGCCAATAGCTCCAGGACTTGGGGTTGAATTATACACCCAACTCCCATCTCCATACTGGGATTTTGTCTGACCTAGGCTTGCATGGGTTTTGAACCTGTTGTTATAACTGCTTGTGAGTTCATATGTGCAACTGCACCTCTGCCCAGAAGATATTTCCTCAAAGAGTCCCCCACCATCCCAAGCTCTTACTCTCTTTCTGCCTCCTCTTCTGCAATCCTGAACTTTTGGAGGGGAAGAGAGGGAATATAGGTATAATATGTTCCAATTAGGGCTGAGCACTGTTCAGTCTCTTATTCTCTGTACCTTGGCCAGCTGTAGATCATAAAAAATAAATAGAAGCTTTTCAGACAAGGGTTGAGAGATGCACTGGTCTACCAGTGTAAGAAGAAGTCATTGGGAGTCTGTTAAATACTGTGTCCATTTAGTAGGTTCTATCTTAGAGCCTATAACCTACCCAGCCATAGATGCTTAGCCAGGTAATGGTGACGTGTATGGGTTTCATCTTGTTAAGTGGGACTTAAGCCCAATCTGAAAGTGGTTGGTTACCCCTATGACATTTGTGCCACTTCTACACCAATAAACACATCTTCCCAGGACAGTCATTTCTATCGCTCTCAGGGCTCACAGCCGAGATATGATTGATGGTGTCTTTTCCCCTCCAGTAGCATGGATAATACTTCCCAGCACTACAAAAGCTAACAAATAGGGACGAAGCATCCAGGTCTGCACCAACGTGATTTTGCCATGTTCTGTGACGAAAGCATGGGATCCCATCAGCAACAGGGTCTTACCATCAAATGCTGGAGTTCATTGTAGAGCAATGGTAACAACCGGTCATGTTGGAGGGTCTGTGAGACCTCACTGGCCCGATAACTCCAAAAGAAGTAACTTATACCCGACACCTTGTATTTGTTAGCTTCCGGTGTCTAGTAAGGGCATGGTTGTTGTGTTACAAAATAACTTTCTTGTTAATTTTGTAAGATATGGGACTTTGAGACAATCGACACTGCTGACGTTATAGATGATACGGGATTGCTGGAGATAGAGCCTATTAATGAACTTCTCGTAGACAAGAGTGTCAACCTCTTCTCAATGATCAAGATGGATGAAATTGGAAATAACTTTTGGCTGGCTCAGGTATGCTGCACTCTTCTGTTTGGGCTTTCTAAAACTGTACCAGGACATAAAATGAAAATAGAAATGCAGTTGATTGCTTGGACCAGAATGCCTCATGTTTCGGCCTTATGGAATTGCTTGACTTATTATACATTTCTCGTCTTAAATATATAGGAGATAATCTTAATATATTTCATTTATACCTTACAGTATATGTAAACACTAGGTGTTATTGCTGGCGCTAATTTTAACCAAATCACAGAATGAATAATTTTAATTAGATGAACATTAAAAATGATAAAACATTATCAGTTGTTTAATTTTTTAGGATGCCAATGGAGCCATCTGGAAGCTTGACCTCAGCTTTTCAAATATTGTAAGTGCCTGTTTCCCTTATTTTCTCCTAACTGCTAGAGTAAAAAGTCTTTGATAGTCTTTAAAAGTCTTTCTTTTGTTTTCATCAAGTTAAAAACAGAAGTATGTCATTACACATTAAGCATTTCCTAAACACGGGGAGTCTTCATTTATATTATCTATTGTGATCCTGTCAGCTGCTCTACTGAGCAGGCAGGAAGGGCATCTACTGGGATCCATGGAAAATCAGTCATTAACTTCAGAGCCAGGACTCCACATACTTTACCTATTTCCCCAGTCCAGAGCTCTTTTTAATCTATCATACTTTTCCTCTCTGAGTAAAATGGTATGTGTGTTACAGGATTTTATTTATTGTCTTTAAAATTGACTTTAACTATATATTGTGCTGTCTTTGAGATTTGATGTGCCCTTTGTTCTCAGACCCAGGATCCAGAATGCCTCTTCTCTTTCCATTCCGGACCCATTTCAGCCTTGGCAGTTTCTCCTCTCACTTATCTCATGGCCACAACCGCCATGGACTGTAAGTATAAACTACGTGTGCGTGCACGCATGTGTGTGTGTGTGTGTGTGTGTGCATGTGTCTCTGTCTGCGTGTGTTATGTTGTACATGTACTCGTGTTTATGCATATGTACACGTGTTCTGGTGTGTGTGTTGTGTTTTGCAGGTATGCATGTTCATGTAAATGTACGTGTATTCTGGTATGTGTGCATGTGTTATGTTGTGAATTCATGCATGTTCATGTAAATGTACATGTATTCTGTTATGTGTGTGTTACGTTGTGAATGCATGCATGTTCAAGTAAATGTACATGTGTTTTGGTGTGTGTTGTTGTTGTGCATCCATGCATGTTCATGTATATGTAGTGTTCTGGTGTATATATGTGTATAACATCTGGAATCTTCCTCTATTGCTTTTTAACCTATTTTTTGAGAAGGGTCTTTCACTGACACTTGAGTTCACCAAATGGTTGGACCAGACAACTGTTGCATTCTGTTGCTGCCTGCAGCTACTGCGAACTGGGTTCCTGGAACAGAAGCTCTGGGATTGCAGGCACATGTCAGCATGCTTGGCTTTTTCATCATGCTGAGGATTCCCACTAAGTCCTCATGTTTGTATGACAGGCACCTCACTGTCTGAGCCATCTCTCTGGCCTTGGTTTTTGTTTTTTGTTTTTTATTGAATATCATCTTCATTTAAATTGCCAATGCCTGCAAGGCTAGAAATACCTGTGAGTTGGGAGGAGAGAGCGGTGATGAGGACAGAAGAGCGTAGATGCTGCTAACAAAATGAACAGTGCTTTCATCGATAATTTACAACTAGGTCTTCATTCTAATCTCCAACTGTGTCTGCTGCAGGCTGTGCACTTCCTACCTCAAAATCCACCTTGCTTATTATATCCCACAGGTTTCTTTTTTGGAAGAACATTCAAACACCTTTAATAGCACATGTTTTCAATTTGCATACAAACATGGTCAGAAATATTTTTACTAAGAGTTTCCACTTAAGTTCAGAGAGATGCCCCAACAAAGGGAAATTGGGGGTGGGGGGGTGGGAGTGGGTTGGGTGGAGGGGCATATACACGGAAGCAGGGGGTGGGAGGAGGGGTCGGGGGTCTTTGGAGAGGGGGGAAATCTTCCAAAGGTCCTGAGTTCAAATCCCAGCCTTCTAAGGAGCCCCAAACACTTCACATTCCAGTGCCTGCCTTTTGTTAGAAACTAGGTAAAAGGTCACAATCCAGAGCCCGCCCTTTGTTTAGAGCTAGCAGAAAGGCCTTGAATATGATCCTGGCCTTGTAAGCTTATCTTGCTTCTGTAAACTGCTTATGCCGTTACTCCTATCCAGGAGTTCACGCAGCTATAGACATCCAAGAAAATAGGAAACTAATTGGTCCACTGAACACGGGCTCCAATAATTTAAACTGATTGGCCTAAAAACTATGGAGTGGTACAAATCGATTGGCTCGCACTTCGTTCTCGATGCTAAGGAATGATTGGTTTGTGATTCTCGGGCTTTGTTGTAAACTTATAAAACCTGTCCATTCAGTACTCGGGGTCCACAGTCCTCTACCCCTGTGTGGTGTAACCCAGGTTACCCCTGGCTGTGGAACCCAGAATTCTGGAATAAAGAAATCCTCGTGTTAGTGCATCAAGACCGTTTCTCATAAGTGATTTGGGTGTCACCTTCTGAGGTGTGGGATGCTGGGGCGCCCTCAGATTTTGGGGGTCTTACAGTGGCTCACAACCATCTGATATAAGAGATCTGAAGCCCTCTTCTGGAGTGTCTGAAGATAGCTACAGTGTACTTACATATAATAAATAAATAAATAAATCTTAAAAAAAAAAGGAATCCTGGGGACAGTTAGATACAGTGAGGACAGAGCAAGATGACGGCAGGCAGGCAATGTTTGTGTGGGGGCAGACTCAGCTGAAACCTAGCATGTATGAAAACACCACAAGGAAATCTCTTACTGTGCATGTTAATCTAAAAGTAACTCAAAAGAAAAAAAATAAATACAAATTTAAAAGGCTGTTAGGCTGGCTATCAATTGATCTGAGTTACTGAATTTTCTCCTATAAAAAGTTAACTGAGATTTTTTTTTTAAAGAAGTAATACATTTATTATCTGTTTCTTTGAAAACTCTGTTTTTCTTTTCCGCAGGCTCTGTTCGTGTGTATGATTTTGCTAGTAAAAACCCTTTGGTTCAGATGAAATTCAAACAAGGAGGAACTTCCCTCATTTGGGCACCCCGATCAGTAAGTTTGTTGTTTTAATCAGAAACATTGGAAAATATACTGAATCCATGATATCTCGTAGAGATGTAGCTATTTTATGGCTCAGACTTTTTTAAAGAAGTATAAATATTTCAAGTTGTTTATTTTACCTCAAATATTGCAGGAACCACTTCATGATATCACTCTTATGGGGTTACTTTGCTTAGTGAAAATCTGTTTTTGTGCTACCCGTGGCATGGCTCTGTCTTGCAAAATTACCATGCAACCGAACTTGAGGCGTCTTCTGTCCATGCAACCATGGTTTTTAAACACCATGGAACTATTTAGGGAGTGATTAATTCTTATTAATAACAGAATAAGGGGATGAAGTCACAAGAGAGTGTGGTTCAGGTATGCCACTGGTCTGGCTTCCCATTGTTTGGATAAAGACTACCCTCAGTATACTGTGTAAGATATCCTGCATCCTGGCGTCCCCCAGTCTCTACCTCCAGTTCTCGTGCTAGCATTTCTTCTCCGCTCTATCCAGTTCTTGTTTGCCTTCTTGTACCCAGTTCTTGACCAAGCACCCTTCTGATCTCAGTTCCAACCATCTTTGCCTTAGGGGAATCCTCAAGCTAAGCCAGCTTTCTTTGCTGTGTGTTTCTTTCCTATGGACCCATGCTAATGATATTCTATACTTATCTACATGTTAATAGGCCACACTCAGGCTATTTGCATTCACCCCAACTGCTGGTGGCAGGCGCCTCCTACATGGGAGGCAGGCGCACTGTCCGTGTTTGCTCGTTGGAAGTTTGAATTATCATAGGTTACCCTGCTTGTGGTCATAACAGGTAAACGGCCTGGAAGGAGCTGATGGAGACGGTCATAGCATGGAACCAAGGGTTGAAAAGGCCAGCGACACTAAGTTCCCCGAGTCGAGGCAAGAGGTAGAACGACTTTTTTGTGTGCTTCAGCTACTTAACTAACCACAGGTCCTGTGTGCTTGATCATTTCCCCAGGTGAGTGTTTCTGCATCACAGATCGTAGTAGGATTCCAAGACGGTGTCGTCCGAATTCTTGAACTTTTCGATCCAAAAGGACTTACAGTTTTTGCAGGACGGAAGAAAGTCCTAGATGCTGAGCTACAATTGAAATATGTCTTTAAACCCCATACTGAAGAAGTTACGGCTTTAGCTTATGAGCGTGACGGGGAGATCTTAGCCACTGGGGTAAGTGTGATTCTCTGTCATTTCCCATTGAAACTCCACACCCAGCTTCCCTTATATTAACAGCACCTACTCCACTGCGCCCTATTTACCAAAGTTAACCTACGTTTTGTTTTCTTATGTTTTCACTGCAGTCTATATATGATATTTAAGAACTGTCTTATAAGTTAAGTTTTAATGTTTACTTTAAATGAGTAAAAGGTTTCAGATGGAAATCATGCTGGGTGAACATCTTATAACTCTTAGTTTATAACATACATGTGTTCTTAAAGAGGGCTGTCATGGGTTTATGAAGCTCGTGGGAGAACTCTAGCCCAGCATGTAGCCAGCTCTGCTTTGATCTTCGCTACCCTCTGAATGCAAACCAAAACAAAAGTCTGCCTCAGATAAAGGAAATAACTCTATATTCTATAAGAAGTGAGAGGTGAACAGGTGTACTGTTGGAACTATTTTAGAAATTAGTTACATATACATAAACATGTATGTATAAACACATATATGGTAGTCACATTTCTGGACTATCAACTCACTTGGGAAAATGAATCGAACATTTGAAACTATATATATATATATACTTCAGATTAATTTAGAATACATGATTGTTGAGTCTATAAATATAAATTAGATAGACTCTATGGTATTAAACAGAATGCTGTATTACCTTATTGTCATAGTCATATATAGTGGGTGGGTGTGTCTCTTCTAGAGTGAAGACAAGACTGTCTTCTTTTTCGATGTGGAGAAGGAATACAAGCCAGTCGGTTTTTTTAACACTCCTGGGCCCATTTGCCAGTTGATGTGGTCTCCAGCCAATCATGTAAGTCATTAGCATTTGTTCTCAAGATTAAATCGCAGTGTCTTGTGGTTACAGGGGTTCCCCCTCTTTGGGCTACATTTTCTTCATTACTATTTGGCAAAAATACATTCCAGAGTTGCCCCGACTACTTTGCCTATTTTGTCACCAGTGTCAGCCAAAGACTGCAGGAGACAATCATATGTTAAAGAAGATCATTAGCTCTCCCAAATACAGTGATTTAAATGAGTCCCACACATCCCTCGGGACAGCTCTTATCAATGCCTTCTCTCGCACATGATGGCCACCTTGAAACCTCAGAGCTTTCTGACTCCCTGTCATGCATGCCTTCAGCATCGGTTCCCAGAGAGGTGCGGACCTGTCGCATCCCCTCACACCTCTGTGTCCCGCCTCTTCTTTCTTTTACAGTAGAGAAGCTGTCTATTTTCCTACTCTTTGTCCATTCTGCCACTGGGTCTTTGAATTAGACACCCCCCCCCCCACCCCCCCCCCACCCCACCCCTCCCCCCCCCCCCCTCCGTCTACAATGTGGCATATACCTCAGCCTTACCTGCTGCTCCCTGGGTAATTCCTCCGCAGTACTCTCTCCCCACTACAGAGAGTAAACGGCTCACTTCCTGTTGTGCAGTTGTGCTTCCTCGCTTCCGCTCCCGTCAGCTCTCAGGACTGATCGCTCCTGCGCTGCCTTCCACACGGGGCGCTCCATCCTTCCCCAACTTCTGGCTGCCCCTGGCTCCCCGACCCCACCCTGCAGCTCTTCTCCAGGCATCACTGATAGCCACCTAATGTGTGGATCTTATCTCCCTTGGTGTGGTAGCGTTGTTTGACCCCACTGAACTTTCTTTCCTGTTTGAAATATCTTCTCCCTTTAATGTCAATGCTTTTCTACTTGCTCCCGGTGCTTGCTCCCAGTTCTTGCACCTGGTTCTTGCACCCGGCCAATGCTCTCCACTGGTCATTGGGTGTTAAATCCCTCGGTGCCCTGCCCTGCCTCTCTTTCCTCCTGCGCTATGGCTCTAAGCAATGCTTTCCAAGCCTACAGTTTTCTATAAGCTCCAATGTGCACAGCGCTCGCTCCCCGGCTCACTTTAAATCGTATTCATCCTCCGCCTTCAAGCTAGATACCACATTCTCGGGAAACTATGCAGAAGCCGGCAATTCTTGCGGTCCCTTGGCAGGACCTTTGCAATTGCAATTTGTATTTATCTGTGTGAATTGACAGCTGACAAGTTCTCCCTTCGGAGGCAAAGTCCATAACGGGAGTGAGGATGGCGGCTCTTCGTATAACTCCATCTCTAGCGTGTAGCAAAATGCTGAGTACAGTTGTATGCTGGACAGAGCAGTCTGGGATCTGCTGTATGTGAGTGGAAGTTTAAGACTTCTTGAAGCACACGCATGGGGAGAAGAGAGAGCCCGTGGGGGCATCACACTGAAATTTGAACTTAGGAAGAAGACAGGATGAGTTGCCAAGGGTGACTGAGCCAAGCAGACATTCACACCACAGATTTTGCCCCTTGGGTTAACAGATTTCACAAACACGTATTTGGCTATGGAAATAAGTCATGGTATCTTTAAAGGGAACAAATGAAAAATCTAATTTTAGTCATCAGATTAGCAATGAATAATTACATGAGAATAACTTAACACTAGCGACACAATAATGACTCGTGACTAGGCCTGTGAGGTATTTAAAATGATAGCGATATTCTCCCTGGCTTTGAACTGGTAAAAATTTGCCAACATGTAAGTGATATGCATAATGTTAATTATTTTATTTGTTTCTTTTGTTCTTAGCCTGAAAGCACTTTATTGATCATCTGTGAGAACGGCTATATTCTTGAATGTCTATGCCCAACCATTAAGGACGTAGATGACCAGAATGTTGTCACGTTTGCAATCCCAGACATGCTGCTCAGATGCTTCCATTTCACAAGTGTCAAATCTAAGATTTTGGTATGAGATCTTCTTGAACCATTCTCTCCTCTCCTTTCATGCATTTGGAGATGCAATATCCTATAAGAGATTCTTGGAGAATACAAATAGAATAGAATAGAATAGAATAGAATAGAATAGAATAGAATAGAATAGAATAGAATAGAATAGAATAGAAATAAAACAGATCCTGGTCCACAGGAGCTTGTACACTGGTAAGAAGGGGGCTGACCGCGTAGCAGGACACAGTAGTAGATAAGTAACTAAAATCCAGGTACAAAGAGAGGAACCTCAGGGAGTGATGTTGCTGATGGAGGGATGAGAGGGGTAAAAAACATGGCGACCTGGAAGTGACAAATTAAACTCAGAAGATGGGAAGATGTCTGACAGAACGAGAAGAGAGAGAGAACGATGCTGGGAGAACAGCCCCAGGGCGGCCACCATTTAGACAGTTCTCAGCGTTTTCACATCGAGTTCTGGCTGCTTGCAGTGGCAGCAAGCAGTTTGTCAGGACCATTTAGAAGGTCTCTCTAGAAACCGGCCCAGCCTCATCAGTTTGAGCCACTGTGGTCTTCTGTGAACAGAGGATGGTGTGAAGAGATCATACAAGTCAGGAAGGTAATTCTCAGGGATGAAGAGGAGAAGGGGCTACCTGTGTTGGGGAGCTCTACGCTGGGCAGCTGGTGATATCTAGCACCTACATCGCAGGGTTACAGGAGCCAGAAACAAGCTTTCCCATTGGCTATTTTAGACCACGTGGTTCCTAGGTCGCCGGTGGCAGGCTCCAAGGGAAAATCAACACTTTCCTTCTCTTGCGGGAAAGGATGACCAAATGATTTCAATGAAATGGATATCAAGGAAATTACACGGAAATGCTGCTCTTCCTTCCACAATCTTTGTCCTGCTCTCACATAAAATAATGCATTTTAAAAATGTCTCTTTCTTATTTTAAAAGAGGTTTATGGAAGTACAAAGGAGAGAAAAAATAAAGATGATGAAGGAGAAGGAAAGGGAAGAGAGGAGGAGGAAGCTAGCAGAAGAGAGGGAAGCCTTTGGGGAAGAGGAAGTACCGGAGGAGGTCAGTGAGGAAGAGGAGGAGGAGGAGGAGGAGCCGCTGCCGGAGATCTTCATGCCACCAACGCCTTCCCCCATCCTGTGTGGCTTTTACTCGGCACCAGGGAAGTTCTGGGTGTCGTTGGTGAGTAAAGATCCCGTGCCCGGTTCAGGTTATGATAGCTATTGTTCTCACCCCGGTTCATTCATATGCATACACTGAGAATTTAATTTTAGATTAGTGATGTAACTGTAAGTTTTAATATGTTCATTTTTTTTTAAATACATTGCCTTAACATCTCTTTTAAATATGTCTGGCTTCTGTTGTCATTCAAGGCCAAACTCACCTGTTCAGGAAGACCAAAGGTGGGACAAGACCAAGAGTTGAGGGTCAAAGGTCAAAGGAGTCCTCATCATCTGAGTCGGTTTTTCTGTTTGTTGTTTGTTGTTTTAAGTTCGGAAACAACAGTTTTGTGGCAGAACTGTACAGCTAATCTGCTTACATCCAGGCTGTGGCCTCTGGCAGACTAGGAATCCTGTGTTTTTCTTGTTTTACCCCAGTCAAAATCCGGACTTAGCAAACAAGGAACAAGAGCAAATAGACCTCACAAAGACTGACACAAGAACGTCTCACAATGAATGTGGAGTGTTGTGTGCCTTCCACTTATATAGCATATAGTCTTCTCACAAAACATGTTCTCAATATATTGCAAAGCAAGATTTTTTTTATTATAGATGTTACAGTTTTCACTTTTGAATGTGCATGCGTATACACACACACACACACACACACACACACACACACACACTCATGCTTTCCCCCAAGTAACTGGCTTAAAATTATACCGAAAGCTTATTACTACTAATTCATACTTGGTCCTAGTCTCCTGAAACCATGGTGTGGAGCTCTTAAGTGACGTCTTTGATGACTAAGAACTAAGGAACTAAGGTTCGATCTCAGACACACCGGCCCCATCATGAGGTAAATCACAGACCACAGAGGGACTGATCTCCTAGCTTAAGCCAGTCACATGCCTGCTCTAAAAAAAGCTGGCTTCATTCTCAAGTCATGACTCCAGTGCTGGAATCAGGACTCACACTGGTGGCCAGTTCTCCCACCGCAAGTATTTACTTTACAAATTATTATTTGAACAACTTCTCCCCAGGAACATTTTGCAACTCTCCTGTCTCTCCAGACACTCATATTTCACAGGAGGGAATCAGATGAAGTTTCCCAGTCTTTTCTCAGCTCCAGTGCCCTGCAGAGCTGGGCTCTGCTCCACCTGTTGTTATAACTGGTGGGCGTTGCTTAGCAACTTGCCCAGGGCAGTGATCCAGAAAGCCCTTTAGGGCTATTCCTTCTCCTTCACACTCTCCCTGTAATTTTGCTCCTGAAACACACTACTTAATGTATACCAATTCCTGTCTTTTAAAATCCAATTCTATCATCAGCACATGAGGCTCCCAGAATTTCTGACAATACACCACACATAGACACACACAAGCACACACACACATACACACACAGAGACACACAGACACACACACAGACACAGACACACAGAGATGCACACACACACATACACACACAGAGACACACAGACACACACAGACACAGACACACAGACACACACACAGAAACACACAGAGGCACACACAGAGACACACACAGACACACACACACATACACAGACATACACAGACACCATCTCCAGCTGAGGTTTTATATTCACCTCTCCATTTCTTGAGTGATTATTGCACTGCCAGACTTAGTGGCTGCTTTCTGAGCATTTGGCCTGTTGACCTTCCCCTCCTTCTCATGGCTTCCAATACATCACCATGACCATCATGGTTGTTTTGTGGTGCTGGGTCTTGAGCCCAGGGTCTCATGCGTGCTAGACATGCACTCTACTATTAAACTGCATCCTTACCTCCTCTTGGCCTCCAGAATGATGTCATAAACACACATACACACACACACACACACACACACACACTCACACACACACTTTTCCAACTCCTTTCGATGGTGTCTATTTTTATAAAAGAATAAAACATTGTAAAATAGACATTGTAATTCAGAGGACTCCAGAGTAGACCTAGCCCCTCCCCACTTTCTTAACTAAGCTAATTTTATCTAACAACTTTAAATATAGTTTATCTACCCACATGTGTCAAGTATTTATCTCTTACTGAATTCTCTCTTTAACATCAAACACGTATATTGTCTTTGCCAACTGTATTCAGCACTTCAGAATGAGCGTGCCCCACCAAGGCTTGTCTCTAGTGCCGAGCATTGGACCCAGGACTTCATAGATTCTAAGCAGACACTCTCTTACTGAGCTATAGTCACAGAACTCAAAACTTTTAAACTGCATTTAAAGCAAGTAAGCCTGGTACATTTCCATGACAATAATGAAGGCAATTGTCCATTAACGACAAGCCCAGACTCCAAGAGTTACCAAGGGTTCTTCCACGTTCTTAATCTTCTGATAACTTTAGCAAAAGTTTATCTTCATAAATAACCAGACCTGGTTAAGATTTATTTAAATCCTATAGGATAACCTTTTTCTTTAGTAAAAACATTATGTCCATTTACATTTAACACGATTACTGACATATTTTAACTTATATCTCTCACCTTACTAATTATTTCTGTTTGTTATGTCAATTCTATAATCCTTTTTTACCCTTTACTTATCCAGTGGAAGCTTGGGCAGATTTTCCTCCTCTATATGGTTATCATTTATACATTCTTTTGCTATTCCTAAGGATCACAATATACATTTGACTTATAGTTTTATATAAATGTATCATTTGACAAATTACAGAGGGAAACAATTCTTAGAAAGCTTTAACATCAGATATAACAGAGATAACCTTACTCTGTTATGTATTTTTATCTATTAGTCTATGTATGTATGTATGTATGTATGTATGTATGTATGTATGTATGTATGTATCTGTCTGTCTGTCTGTCTATCTACCTACCTACCTACCTACCAAGCTACCTACCTATCTTTCATTGTACTCATGATGTGTGAATGGGTATGGGTACCACAGTACTGATGGAGATGAGATGACAACTTTTGAGAGTCAGTTCTGTCCTACTTTGTCGAGGCAGCATCTCTCTCGTCTTTACCGTTCCCTTGGACTCTAGGCTAGGTGACCTCAGTTGACTGTCTTGTGTCTTCCTCCCTGTACAAGTGCTGGTGTTGCAGCTGTGAGCTATCACAACTGTGCCTTGTGGGGATTGGACTTGACAAGGATCATTAGGCTTGCATAGCAAGCATGTCCATCCACTGACCATATGTCTTATATATGTTTCTATTCCCAGAAAATAATTTATTATTGTTTTCAATTGCCAATAATACTTTATTTTTTCCTCTTATAATTTACATCTGCATCTTTTGTTTGAAAAAGTAGTTTTAACATATTTTTTTAAGAATAAGTTTGCTATCAAAACAATCCTGAGATTTCACCTTATACCAGTCAGAATGGCTAAGATTAAAAATTCAGGAGACAGCAGGTGTTGGAGAGGATGTGGAGAAAGAGGAACACTCCTCCACTGCTGGTGGGGTTGCAAATTGGTACAACCACTCTGGAAATCAGTCTGGCGGTTCCTCCGAAAACTGGGCACCTCACTTCCAGAAGATCCTGCTATACCACTCCTGGGCATATACCCAGAGGATTCCCCACCATGTAATAAGGATACATGTTCTACTATGTTCATAGCAGCCCTATTTATAATTGCCAGATGCTGGAAAGAACCCAGGTATCCCTCAACAGAAGAGTGGATGCAAAAAATGTGGTATATCTACACAATGGAGTACTATTCAGCCATTAGAAACAATAAATTCATGAAATTCTTAGGCAAATGGATGGAGCTAGAGAACATCATACTAAGTGAGGTAACCCAGACTCAAAAGGTGACTCATGGTATGCACTCACTAATAAGTGGATATTAACCTAGAAAACTGGAATACCCCAAACATAATCCATACATCAAATGAGGTACAAGAAGAAAGGAGGAGTGGTCCCTTGTTCTAGAAAGACTCAGTGAAGAAGTATAGGGCAAAACCAGAATGGGGAAGTGGGAAGGGGTGGGTGGGAGGACAGGGGGAGAAAAAGGGGCTTATGGGACTTTCGGGGAGTGGGGGGCTAGAAAAGGGGAAATCATTTGAAATGTAAATAAAAAATATATCGAATAAAAAAAAAGAATAAGTTTGCTGATGATAAATTATCTCTCTCTTTTTTCCTCCCTCCTTCCCTCCCTCTTTATCTCTGGCTTAAACTCTCTTTGTCTTCCCCCCACAAAGCTTTACTGATACATTTTTCAAAATCATCTATGCCTTCCACTCAGTCAGTACCCTATCACTTGTCTGTCTGTCTGTCTGTCTGTCTCTCCTTCTGTATCTATGTAAAACCAATGGAACTCCAATTTTAAAAATGCGGCAAAATATATAAATTAATCGTATTAACCATTTTTAATATACAGTTATATGATAAATATATTTGCAATTTCAAACAATAATTGCTGCCACCCATCTCTATAACCTCTTTATACTTGTAACAGTGAAAGTCTTTTGTTGAAAATAAAAATTTTCAATTCAATATATTATCACAGGTTTCCCTCCTCATCTCCTCCCAGACCCTCTCTACCTCCTGACTCTCTCAACTGGCAAACACGAAGATAGTGCCTACCCGTTGACTGATGGGAATAATGCTTTGCACATATGGGGATTCAAATATCTCTTTGCTTCCGATTATTTCAGCTATGTGTACCAAAGGAGAATTACTGGACCTTATGATAATTCTAATTTATTTATTTATTTATTTATTTATTTATTTATTTATTTATTTATTTATTTATTTCAGAGCTATCCAGTTTTCCACAGTAGGCACACCATGTCACATGAACACCAAGAGCACAAAGGAGTTATAATTCTCCACATTCTTACATAAACTGGCTGGATTTTATTTTTGACTGTAGTCATCCCAAGGGGTGTGAACATGGCACCCCTCCCATGTAGCTCTGGACCTGCATTTCCTCAGGTGTCTTTTCTTGTGGTCCTTGGACATTTCTATTGCTTCACTGGAGAACAATCTACTCAAGTCCTTCCCTGTGTTGGTTATGGTTATGGTTATGGTTATGGTTATGATTAGGGTTAGGGTTAGGGTTAGGGTTAGGGTTTGGGGAGGGATTGTTATTATGATTTTATTTCTCATTTATACTTAGTTTCTATTAAGCCACTCTATTGAATTTTTTTAATTTATTTTTTCTAAATATTTTGTTTTTACGTATATAATTTATACATATATGTGTGGGTGTGTACAAGAGTATATGCCCATGTATATAAGTTCTGGAGGAGGCCAGAAGGGAATTCAGATCTCCCAGGGCTGGATTTATTACATTGTTTTGAACGAACCAACCAACTTGGATGTTGCCAGTCAAACTTGAGTCCTTTGGAAAAGTAAGAAACTTCTAACTCAACTGCTAAGCCATCTCTCCAGATCCTAAGAGCTTAATTTCTACCATTATATCTTTAATTCTGGTATTTCCGCTTTTCTATTATTGTTAATATACTCCAATAGACTTCTAAAGTTTCTATAGGGCCTCTAACTTCCTTTAACATGTTAATCAGAGCTGTTCTGACATGCATCTTAAGAACTTTCCTATGGATAAGGCTTGTCATTCTATCTCATTGATCTGTCTTCTCTTCTGATTTTTTTTCTATCAAACCTTGTCTTCCTAGAAGGCCTAGTTATTTTTTGTTGAGCCCTAGACATTTTATGTGAAAAACTTGAGAGTTACCCTTTTTCTTCTTGTGTTACTACTACCTCCTAAAGATTTCTCTTTGCTTCTAGAAAGCAGGGAGCAAGTATAAACCACTTTAATCCAGTCAGTAATGAGATATGATTTGCGATCAGGCTTTACTTACTGAGAAGGCCATTTTACTTCCGGTTTACTCACACAGCTAGAATACATCATGAGTTCTCTTTTGAAAATTTAAGTATGTTCTCTGCTAACTTTATGTATTTATATAATGCATTTTGATCATATCCATTCACCACCATCTCCCTGAAATGCTCCCATTGTCCCCTACCCAATTTTCCTTTCAAAATCATATCCTTTTCTTAGTATTGTTATTAATAGAACCTTAAATCCAGTTAGTGCTGCCCATATGCACACGGATGTGAGGTCATCCACTGGGACACGGGCAACACGCCACCCACCAAGTCCACAGAGGAGAGCCACTCTCCCTCAGCAGCCAGAAATTGCCAGTAGCTCCTCTGCTGAGGGCGAGGCCTTGGGGGCCCCTCTTCCATCTAGGATGGAAGTTTGACTGGCTTGGTCTTGAGCAGATTTTGTGTAGGTAACCGGGCCACAGTTGCTTTGAGCTGATAATGCGCAACAGCCATGCCTCGCTCATCAGTCAACATTTCTTGACTCTCCTCCTTATCTGCCACCTGTCTCACTCTCTCTGCCCCCCTCCCACAGTGTTCCCAGAGCCTTGGATGGGGTGGAGAAGGCTGATATGGAGGACTGGTTCACAGCTGAACACACATAACTATTTGAGCATATTAATTATCTACTGCCCACTATAAAAAGAGCTTCTCTGACCAAGTACAAAGGAACTCAAGTCTCTGGGCATTCACAAATGTCTAGACAGCAAGCAGTCTGACAACTTGACCATGTAGCAAAATAACAACAGTTTTGTCCCCACACCATCTCTATCATCTTCGCAATGGTACTCTAGGATGTCAATAGTCCAGTGGAAAGTCTAAGGATAATGTCCTTTTCCTCCTCTTTGGGATGGAGAGAGCTGGCCATGCAGTAAGTCCAAGGAGCTGCAGGTTGGGCCCCACAGCTACGCAGCCTCTGTACCCATCCCCACTTTATCTGCTTCAGGAGGGGCAGCAGCACTGCACACCAGGCTCCCCCCTGATGTCCACTCTCTCCCAGCGCTCTCACTGTCTGGGTGACTCCCAAAGCTCTCAAACAAGAGTTGTGTCATTTTTTTTTCCTGATTATCCCCAGTGGGCAAGTTTAACTCAAACAATCCAGAGTGAAAACTTAGTTTTCCAATTCCGAACTGATCATTTTCTTACATTCTCTATGTAAGTTATTTACTTATTTACTTCCGTGTGTAGATGTCCAGACATTTAATCCACTTCCTTTATTTAGGGTCCAATCCGTACAGAGGAAGAAAACGAGTTAGAACAATGTAGCTGCTACAAATTATTAATACCGCCTCGCTTTATAGTGACATACCCCCCCCCGAAAACTAATAGTGTTTAAAGTTACTGCAAACTGAAAAGTAATGTGAAAACAATGACTGACGAAGCCTATTGTGTAAAGATATCATGCAGAATATCACTTCAAATCATAAAATACCATTAATTTGATTCTCGGGGCGAAATTTCTCTTGTGCTGACTTCTGAAGTAGAAACTAGTCATCATTATAATTCCGTAATTGCATATTAATGGGTAATGGAGATGCTTTATATAAATAATATCAACCTTTAACCATCCAAATTAAAAAAAAAACCCTGCAGGAATGAGCTGCATAGTGTGTTCACAAGTCACCTTTCGTGCTTTTAATCTTCCAGGGGAACTACGACGCTGGTTTTCTCTATCACTGTCAGTTTCCGTCATATCTCCGTAACAGTGATTTCCAGAAACAGGAAAATGAGCCATTCGATTTCCGAGTTCTTGAGGACACAGAGGACAACCCGATCAGAACGATCACTTTCAGGTGAAGAGAATTTAGCATTGTCTGCATTTCTGTGCACAGACACCTTGCCTCTTTTCCCCTTGCTGTAATAAAATATCCTGACAAAAAACACCCGAAGAAACAAAAGGTTTATTTTAGCTTACATCGAAGGTACAGTTCTTCAAGACAGCAGGATGACACCACATCTGAAGTCAGAAGGGGAGAGTCACGAATACAAACAAGTGTCCAGCCTGCTGTTGTTTCAGATATACACCAGAATCCCCTGCTCTGGGAATGGTCCCACCCACAATTACTCTGGGTATTTCCTTGTCTGTTAAAGTAATCAAGGTAATCCCTACAGGCATTCCCCCGAAGGCTGTCTCCCTGGAGATACTAGACCCTTTCAAGCTTACCAGAGTAACGGTCATATCTGGAATTGTTGCTTTTTAAAGATCTAGTCAAGTGAAAGGAAATGCTTTCAATTAATTCAGAAGAGCAAATAAAATTAAAGCTAGGCCTAGTCTTGAAACTTTATTTCAACCCTGTAGGCTTTGTGTCAGGTGTTGCTGTATGTCGGCTTCTGTTTATCATATACATCTTGTCTTCATTTACATACAAAGAAGTGATTTCATGGTAAGCTAACCTAGGACCCTACTTACAACCAATAGATATCCATTTACCAAGTGAGAGCAGAGCCCAGATGCCGGTCCTTTCTCTGAGGCCTGGACTTTCAAAGCCGCTCTCCCTCCCTATCTCTTTTGTACTAGTTTACTAGAGCTACTGTTGTGACAAAATCATCCCATGAAGTGTGGCTTAAACAGCAGGAACTTACATTCTTATGTTCTGAAGATCAGAGCTCCGAGTTTGTGGCGTTGACCAATGCAGTTTCTCATGTAGTCTTTCTGTGGCTTTCTCCTAAATGCCTTATTGTTGAGCCTTCTCTTGACTATGTGCAAACTATCCCTAGTGTCTCTCTATGGCTTAATTGTCTTCTTTTACAAGGTACCAGCCAGACTGGATTAGCATTTCTCCTTACGCTCTCATATTTAGCTAACTCTTTACGAGCCCTTGACTTGCAATATAGTTATACTCCAGAGTATTGCATGTAAGACTTGAGCATATGCCTTTTGGTAATTTGCAACTTTGTTCTTAATATCATTGTTATTTACAATTACACATTATTTGCCTGAGAGATGGTTCAGTGGGTAAAGGTACCTGTGGCCAAGCTTGGTGATCAGAATTCAGTCTCTCAGCCTACAAAATGGAAACCAACCATTACTAGTTGTCCTCCAACACTCAAAAACAGCTAAATAAATAAATATGTCATGTCCTGCCCAGCTTGGGTCTTAGAACCCTGGCAGGGGATGGTGGGAGAATGCGGAAAGGACAGATACACAGATACTCATGCGGTAAAGAGGGCATCAAGTGGAGTTCTCTAATGCTACCGATACCCAGCAGACTAGGGACACTAACATGTTTACTAGGTGGGTAGGGACTCAGCTTGCCCTGGTAGGAGGTCTCTGTTGGCCATCAGTCTCAGGCTGTGAACACCTCCATGAGGAAGGCACAGTTCTAGTTTTTGCACAAATTGATCAGTCCCTTGTAAGGACTCATCTCTAGCCTGGCCAGTGTGGATAAGAACTTTGCCAACTTCCCGTAGCTCCATTGGCTCTGTAGTCCTCAAAGGCCATACTCATGTCAAAATAAACACTCACTCAGAATTTCACTCATTCTGAGATTCCTTCACCCACTACATAAAAAGGAAACAAAATGAAACATTATTTCACAGATTATGAGAATAGTATTTTACTCTTTGTCTCGTAGTAATGACCATACTATGATGTTCTGTGGAATGAGAAACGGGGCGATTCGAGTGTATGTCCTAAATGAGAACGACCCCTTCCTGGTCAGTTTGAAGGACTACTGGCATTTCAATGTGCACGACAATAATTATGGATCTATCAAAAGTATCTTTTCCAGTTTTGATGACCAGTACTTGCTGACTGCTGGGGAAGATGGTAATATCTTTGTTTTCGACATTTTTTCTGAATTTATCATCCAGAAAGAGGCCAAAGCCAAAGTGCCTTCTCCCAGGGTATGTAAGCAATTAGCCAATTAATTACCTAATAATAATAGCAGACTTCACCTTAAGATAAAGTGATGGAGTACTGTTAGAGTCTTTCAATACTGAGACTGTTATATATATATATATATATATATATATATATATATATATTATATTAACCTCATAATGTAATCTTATTGTAGGTCATAATATCTGTAACCTATAACTTACTATCTAGTCTTCTTACAACATTATAAATTTGACTTTCTGGAGCTTTTAAATTTGCCAAAATTAATGGCATTGAACTCTTATTTTTATAAAGGTTATACAGCTCTTCACCTTTAATAAGACTGCATCAGGAGTTCTTTATCAATCACTCTCTTAGACAAAGTTTCTCTTTCTTCTTCAAAATGGGCAATATTTTTCATATCTATGTTCTGCCATTATTTACTTGTTAATATACTCCAATAGACTTCTAAAGTTTTCTACAGGGCCTCCAACTTCCTTTAACATATTAATCAGAGCTGTTCTGACATGCATCTTAAGAACTTTCTTATGGATAAGGCTTGTCATTCTGTCTCATTGATCTGTCTTCTGATTTTTTTCTATCAAATCTTGTCTTCCTTGGCTATTTTTTTATTGAGCCCTAGACATTTTATGTGAAAAATTCAAGAGTTACCCTGATTCTTGGTGTGTTATTATTACCTCCTGTTTTAGTCAGGGTTTCTATTCTTGCCCAAACATCAAGACCAAGAAGCAAGTTGGGGAGGAAAGGGCTTATTCACCTTACACTTCCACATTGTTGTTCATCACCAAAGGACATCAGGACAGGACCTCAAGCAGGTCAGGAAGCAGGAGCTGATGCAGAGGTCATGGAGGGATGATACTCACTGTCTTGCTTTCCCTGGGTTGCTCAGCTTGCTTTCTTATAGAACCCAAGAGCACCAGCCCAGGGATGGCACCACCCACAAGGGGCCCTCCACCCTTGATCACTAATTGAGAAATGCCCCACAGCTGGATCTCATGGAGGCACTTCCCCAACTGAAGCTCCTTTCTCTGTGATAACTCCAGCCTGTGTCAAGTTGACACACAAAACCAGCCAGTATACCTGCTAAAGATTTCTCTTTGCTTCTAGAAAGCAGGGAGCAAGTATAAACCACTTTAATCCAGTCAGTAATGAGATATGATTTGCAATCAGGCTTTACTTCCTGAGAAGGCCATTTTACTTCCGGTTTACTCACACAGCTAGAATACATCATGGTTTCTCTTTTGAAAAATTTAAGTATGTTCTCTGCTAACTTTATGTATTTATATAATGCATTTTGATCATATCCATTCACCACCACCTCCCTGAAACTCTCCCATTGTCCCCTACCCAACTTCCCTATCAATGTCATATCCTCTTTTTATTATTATTAATAGAACCTTAAGTCCAGTTAGTGCTGCCAATATGCACACGGATGTGGGGTCATCCACTGGGACATGGAACCCACCAAGTCTGTAGAGGAGTGTCACCCTCCCTCAGCAGCCAGAAATTGCCAGTTGTTCCTCTGCTAAGGGTGAGGCTTCAGGGGTCTCTCCTCCATCCAGAATGGAATTTTGATTGGCTTGGTCTTGTGCAAGTCTTGTGTAGGTAACCTGACCACAGTTTCTGAAAACAGACGTTTTTCCCTCTTTCAACAGTTTGGGATTGAATCGGAGGCTATTCCAGAAGACATCGAAGATCCCAAAGCCTATAGGTATGAAAAAGCACCATAGTTATGGATCAGGACCAAACAAACTGACTGCAGACGCTGAGCAAGCCAAATGAATTTTCTCACATGCCATTTCTGTGTCTGGAATGACAGCTGTTTTACATGTCTGCTTTCAGTATTGAGAATGCCAGGAGGAAAAGGGAGCATGATAAGTTAATGAAGAAAGTAGAAGAAATAAAAGCTCATAAGAGGGAACAAATCAAAATTCTGAGGAATGAGTTTTGGAAGCTGTTAGCACTGAATAAAGAGTTACCAGCGCACATGCAGTTCCAACGGACGGTGAGTCTAAAGGAAGGACTTTTATTTTAACATAATATTTCTGAATCGGGACTACTATTTGCCAACCATGATATGGGAAAAATCGTGTGTCCTGGTCAGCTCCCATTGTCAGCCTTACACGGCCTAGTGTCATCGGATGGAGTCTCAGCTGAGGGATTTCCCAGACCCAGACTGACCTGTGTCACATCTGTCGGGGGTATTGTCTTGATGTCCACTGAAGAAAGACACCCCAGCCCACTGTGGGCAGATACCACTATCCCTAAGCAGGTGGTCCTAGAAGATAAAAGAAACCTGGATGAGTGTGAGGGAGAGGGAGGGCCAGCAGTCCCTGTGCTTCCTGCTTTCCTTCCTGCTTGAGTGCCTGTCCTGTCTTCTGTCCTTAATGAAAGGGTACTAATTAACCCAGCTCCTCCCTAAGTTGCTTTTGGTCGTGGTGTTTGTCAAAGCAATGGGAAAGCAAACTGGGACATGGTGTAAAAATCTTCTTTTACCTACAGTGTGTTTGCATCACCTCCAGGGCTGTAAAACTTAGCACAGTTGGGATGGAAGCCAAGGAGCCTACGCCACACAAAGTTGACCGCTGGACTTGGCTACCTTTATGATGTGCTTTTTCTGTATTCAGTAACAACATAAAAACAAGAGTTGAAATTTGGCTTGTCTGTTGGGAGGGTACATGAATAGTTTGACTCTCTGTTGTTTCATTTTAACTAATCCATTATATTTATGGAAAAAAAGGAGGAGTGGCCCCTGGTTCTGGAAAGACTCAGTGAAACAGTATTCGGCAAAACCAGAGCGGGGAAGTGGGAAGGGGTGGGAGGGAGGACAGGGGAAGAGAAGGGGGCTTACGGGACTTTCTTCTTGTATCTCATTTGATGTGTTATAAAATCAACTCCAGCAAATCGGTGGCCTTCCTATGCTCAAAGGATAAGCAGGCTGAGAAAGAAATTGGGGAGGTGACCCCCTTCGCAGTGGCCACGGACAGTATAGAGTATCTTGGGGTGACTCTTACCAAACATGTGAAAGATCTGTATGACAAGAACTTCAAGACTCTGAAGAGGGAAATGGAAGAAGACCTCGAAAAATGGGAAAACCTCCCATGCTCATGGATCGGTAGAATCAATATAGTTAAAATGGCCATTTTGCCTGAAGCACTATACAGATTCAGTGCAATACCCATCAAAATCCCAACTCAGTTCTTCACAGAGTTGGAGGGAGCAGTTGTCAAGTTCGTCTGGAACAGCAGAGGACCCAGGATAGCTAAAACTATTCTCGGCAACAAAGGAAAATCTGGGGGAATCAGTATCCCTGACCTCAGGCAATACTACAGAGCAATAGTGTTAAAAACTGCATGGTATTGGTACAGTGACAGGCAGGAGGATCAGTGGAACAGGGTTGAAGATCCAGAAATGAACCCACACACCTATGGCCACTTGATCCTCGACAAAGAGGCTGAAGACATCCAGTGGAAGAAAGATAGCCTTTTCAACAGATGGTGCTGGTTCAACTGGAGGTCAGCATGCAGAAGAATGCGAATTGATCCATCCTTGTCTCCTTGTACTAAGCTCAAATCCAAATGGATCAAGGACCTCCACATAAAGCCAGACACTCTGAAGCTAATAGAAAAGAAACTGGGGAAGACCCTTGAGGACATCGGTACAGGGAGAAAGTTTCTGAACAGAACACCAATAGCGTATGCTCTAGGAGCAAGAATTGACAAATGGGACCTCATAAGGTTACAGAGTTTCTGTAAGGCAAAGGACACCATCAAGAGGACAGATCGGCAACCAACAAATTGGGAAAAGATCTTCACCAATCCTACATCAGATAGAGGGCTAATATCCAATATATATAAAGAACTCAAGAAGTTAGACTCCAGAAAACCGAACAACCCTATTAAAAATGGGGTACAGAGTTAAACAAAGAATTCTCACCTGAAGAACTTCGGATGGCAGAGAAGCATCTTAAAAAATGCTCAACTTCATTAGTCATTAGGGAAATGCAAATCAAAACAACCCTAAGATTTCATCTTACACCAGTCAGAATGGCTAAGATTAAAAATTCAGGAGACAGCAGGTGTTGGAGAGGATGTGGAGAAAGAGGAACACTCCTCCACTGCTGGTGGGGTTGCAAATTGGTACAACCACTCTGGAAATCAGTCTGGCGGTTCCTCCGAAAACTGGGCACCTCACTTCCAGAAGATCCTGCTATACCACTCCTGGGCATATATCCAGAGGATTCCCCACCATGTAATAAGGATACATGCTCTACTATGTTCATAGCAGCCTTATTTATAATTGCCAGATGCTGGAAAGAACCCAGGTATCCCTCAACAGAAGAGTGGATGCAAAAAATGTGGTATATCTACACAATGGAGTACTATTCAGCCGTTAGAAACAATGAATTCATGAAATTCTTAGGCAAATGGATGGAGCTAGAGAACATCATACTAAGTGAGGTAACCCAGACTCAAAAGGTGAATCATGGTATGCACTCACTAATAAGTGGTTATTAACCTAGAAAACTGGAATACCCAAAACATAATCCACACATCAAATGAGATACAAGAAGAAAGGAGGAGTGGCCCCTGGTTCTGGAAAGACTCAGTGAAACAGTATTCGGCAAAACCAGAACAGGGAAGTGGGAAGGGGTGGGAGGGAGGACAGGGGAAGAGAAGGGGGCTTACGGGACTTTTGGGGAGTGGGGAGGCTAGAAAAGGGGAAATCATTTGAAATGTAAATAAATTATATCGAATAAAAAAAATAAAATAAAAATAAGCAACAAAAAAAAATAAGAACCTTTTTGACAAAGAAACCTACTTACCCTGCAGGATTTCAATATCGATGCCAAAATTCATGCTGAGATCCACAAGAAAACAAGTCTGAAAATGGAACAAGTGGAAAAGGAGCTAGCTTGGGAAAAACAGAAATTTGAACTCGGTCTGAAGAAGCTCCAGGACAGGTGCGTCTACCCTGCACATGGAGATGTCTGAATAGAGTTGTGTGTTGTGATGGCCACGGGGTGTCCAGATGAGCCATCGTGTGAAGCACCCAGGGATCCGGATGACACCTCACGCAGCCCTCCTGCCCACGGGGTCCTCCTGGGCGGCTGGCTCCTCCTTTCTAGTTAAATGATGGGAATTTGGGTGACCATTATATTTTTTAAATTTACAATGTCTGTTCGTTTTCTCTCTTGACAAACTATTTGTTTTATGCCAAATTAAAGCATGTCTATGAAGGCTTCCATGTTTTAAAAACCCCAAGTCGAACGTGGTTAGAAGCCATACAGTAGAAGATAATAAACTCCTGTCTAATCACCTTCACATCCCAGTCTGCCTTCCCAGGAGCAACGCCCTTTTGTTTTTTATGAAGGTTTGGTTTATAGACAGAGGAGTGTACACATCTTCCTAGAACAGCCCAATTAATACTTCCATCAATGCTCGTCAGTTCATGTATGTATGACTGCCATTAAGATTGAGAACATTTATATCATGCCAGGTCCCTCATAGCTTCTTTGAGCTCACATCTTTTCTCTGATGTGGAGTATTACTGCTACAGATCATCTTTATCTGTAAACTCCATATAAATGCAGTGCTGGTTAATGGTTTTTTCCCATCTGGCTTCTCTCATTCACATATGTCTAAGATTGTCTACAAGGAGCATGCAGCTGTCTTTCTTCTTATTATAAACTTATTTTATTTTTAATTGTGTGTGCTGGGGGGGGGGTGTCCATGGAGACCAGAAGAGGAGGGCACTGGATCCTAGGAAGTTGGTAGTCATGAGAGTTTGTAAGTGCTAAGAACTTGGTTCCAGTTCTCTGCAAATATTCTTAGCCACCGAGTCATCTCTCCAGCCTCAAAATCCAGTCTTTCTACAGAGAAACGTTTGAGAATTACCTCTATTTAACCTCCCAAAGTCTGCTCACTTCATAGTGACTACATACAAACAAATCTCTTTAGTGCATGTTTATAAACACATGCACACACATACACATTCACACGCACCATAGAGTTTAAGAAAATGTGTTTTAAATATCCCAGTGAAGTAAAATTTCTTAAGTCTTTGGTAAATAAATGTTAATTCTTTTCTTCTTTTTAGCTTAGGAATCTCATACACAGATAGTTATATTTTTATATAATTTATATATTCCTATTTAATTCTTATACAATGCATATAACATTGTCTATAATACATAGGGCAATAGATTACACATAGTCAGAGTTTGTTATGATCTGCTTTCCATTAAGCCTAATTATAAATTGTCACTCAGTACATATTAGCACAATTTGATGGTGTATTGATCAATAATGGAGTGTTTACTAGTTTCACTAGAATTAATTTTTTATTACTTTTCAATCAAGTGCAGCCCAACTTTCACAGAACTCTGATGGCATAGGTATGGTTAAATTCTAAGCAGTGCCTAAACATTTTGGTAGAATATGTGATCATTGCAAAATGATCAAAATATTAACTATTGCAAATACCTATTCTATTTTTTTTTTTTCAGATTTCGTGAACCATTGGAAAGTGACACTATTGTGGTTTACGCCATCCAGAGTGACCACCAGATAGCCTCCTATAGGCTGACAAAGCCCTCTAAATATTCCAAGTTAAAACGTCCAAGTCAGTCTGAGAGAAGAGCTAGCAAACTGGAGAGGTTCGAAAAGGAAGGGCCGGGCAGGAAGGAGAGCCAGAGAGATACAGGTGGGCGTCCAGACGGCAGGAGGCTTTGAATCCATATTGACAGGATTTCTCTACAGACTTGACTTTTTGTAGGAAAGGACTTTGACCCTGCCTTGGTGTCTGGAGCTCAATTTGTCTTCCCTATCCCATGATCTTCTCCCTTGGAAGAGGTAATCTTGCAAGTCAGGATTATGTGGTATGGCTAAGACTAGATGCAGGCGCACTCCACCAAATGCACAGTACCTGTTTTCTTATTGGCTGTGTGCTGCTAAAGCAAACCCATACTGGCCATGTTCCTCAGGCCATAGATGAGAACACAGGATGGTGCCGCTTTCTCACCTGCTGTATCCAAGGAGCCTCTCGTGTAGAATATCCCCTGGGTTCTGTTCCTCTCTGTCTTCCTGGTTCCCACCCCGAAGAACGGAAAACTGAAACACTGTGTTTCAAACTGTTTTCCAAGAACATACAAACAGAATGCAGGTGTGAAAATGGTACTTAACCTCCTCCCCGCAGCCCCCAGCCCAGCATGCGGACTGCTTCCTGCAGACGGCTAGCAAGGGAGTGCCAAAGGAAGACAAGTTGTGAGGAGGGAAATGTGATGTTCGTCTGTCCGAGACTACTACTACTACTACTACTACTTCTTCTTCTTCTTCTTCTTCTTCTTCTTCTTCTTCTTCTTCTTCTTCTTCTTCTTCTTCTTCTTCGTCTTCTTCTTCTTCTTCTTCTTCTTCTTCTTCTTCTCCTCCTCCTCCTCCTCCTCCTCCTCCTCCTCCTCCTCCTTCTCCTCCTCCTCCTTCTCCTTCTCTTTCTCTTCTTCTTCCTCCTCCTCCTTCCTCTCTCTCTTCCTCTTCTTCTTCTTCCTCTTCTTCCTCTTCCTCCTCCTCTTCTTCTTTCTCTTCTTTCTCCTCCTCTTCCTCTTCTTCCTCTTTTTCTTCTTCTTCCTCTTCTTCTTCCTCCTCCTCTTCCTCTTCTTTTCTGCAAACAGAATAATTTCATTCTTCTTTATAGCTGAATAAAATTCAGTTGTGTATTTATAGCACATTTTGTTTTGATCTTTACTTTTTTTCTTTTTTAAGATTTATTTTTTCACACCAAAAGAGAGCATTGGATCCTATTACAGATGGTTGTGAGCCACCATGTGGTTGCTGGGAATTGAATATAGGACCTCTGGAAGAGCAGTCAGTGCTCTTAGCCGCTGAACCATCTTTCCAGCCCGATCTCTACTTTTTTGAGACAGGATATTTATTTATTTATTTATTTATTTATTTATTTATTTATTTATTTTAGGTTTTTAGAGACAGGGTTTCTCTGTGTAGCCCTGGCTGTCCTGGAACTCACTCTGTAGACCAGGCTGGCCTCCAACTCAGAAATCTGCCTGCCTCTGCCTCCCAAGTGCTGGGATTAAAGGTGTGCGCCACCACTGCCCTGCTGAGACAAGATCTTTTGTAGCTCTGGCTAGCCTCAAACTCACTAGGAGCTGAGGTTGGCCTTCAACATCTGATCCTTCTGCCTCCCCCTCCAAGTGCCAGGATTATAGATGAGTGCATCACACCTGGTTTATTATTCATTTTAATGTATGTCTAAATGTATATCTTTGTATACATAGAACATGAGGAGTCACTCCTCAATAGACACATGTTCGCTGGTAAAAACATTGTTTTAAAACTACAGTTTTAATGTTAGGTGCTTCTGACTAATTTTTACATTTATTTTGTCCTTGAGAATTTCATAAAAGGGTATAATAAAATATGATCCCACACCCAACCATATCTTTTTAAAAAAGACCTACTAAGTGCAATTAGTGCTACCCATATATGTTTGGATGCAGAACCATCCTTGAGAATCCTACAGTGGCCATGTCCTTCAAAAAAGGATTTTGTTGTTTTTGTTTTTTTAAGTGGCCACAGCCCATTTCACTTAGTATATGAAGTGTCAGTTCAAACTCTGTCAGATTATGCCTTACTCAATCCTGTCCCAAGGCAGTATTGCAAACACACTCTGCAGCTGAATGCCAGTGCCCCTTCATTACTTACAACATTCTGTAAGGATCTGGTATTAGCTTTATTTTGCCAACTTTCTTCATGATCGACTACGAAGCTGACTCAGTTATGCCGTGCCATAACATTTATCCTTTTTAAAAATTAAGATCAAAGAATACTTTATTGCAGTTGTTTGCGTTTTTAAATTTCGTTTACTTTTTGAGACCATATAGTTGTGTCACTTGCCCCTACCCTTTTCTCTCTTAAAACCCTCCCACCTACCCCTCCTCATTCTTATCCACATCCATGACCTCTTTATCTCATTGTTCCATGCACATCTCCCTATCAGTTCTTAGTTGCCTGTGGTTCTTTATAGAAAACTGGGGACTTGTAGCCTTCCCCTGTCCATTTGGCACATCTGTTGTTGTCCTTGTTGGGCCTGTGCTCGGGCAGTCATGTTGGTGAGACTGTATGGATATAGCGCCTGACAGTCTTAGGAGAAACAGTCTCACAGCCATCTCCCTGGTCCTCTGGCTCTCTGTCCTTCTGCGAGGTTCCCGAAGCCTCGGGTGTGGCATCTGGACTGTAATTTTGCCAACTTTTTAAATAGAAAGTAATTAACAGCAATAATTGTGCCTTCAATGTCTAGTCTACTATTTCTAAATAGTAGACAACTTAATGATTGTTTAACTTACATTTTTGTAATTCTGTAATGGTGTGTAAGCATACCCACCTGGTCAATCTATTTTCCACAGTCAGTACAATATTTTAAAAAATTGCGTGAGATCTCCAACATCCTAGTGTAAAGAAGGCTTTGAGTGTTGGGTAAGGTAATGTAGATATTCTGAGCATGGTATGCTCAGATATGATATCCTATGGGCTAGGTATCATAAATACATTTTAAAATCAGCCACTTTCAATTTACAGTGGGTTTATCATTATGTGACCCTGGATCAAAGGTCAAAGAACATCTGTGGTCTGGGGGATTGAATTCATGGTAGTTCCATATTTTATCTTGATCTTGTGTGTGTGTGTGTGTGTGTGTACACTCATGTGTGTAGGTTGAAAACAGTATTTGAGAGTTATTTTTCTGCCTTAGAAGTACTGAAAAGTAATTTTTTGTTCAGGTGGAAGTATTAGCCTCCAAGAAGAATCCGTATCGGAAAAAGGGAAGAAATTTCGGCCTAGAACTTTAAGTGAAATTATGGTAGAAAACCAAATCGAGAAAACAAAGAAACTCATACAACAGGCTGAACGGGCTCAACTCAAGATTCTGCAGCGCAAAAAGGAATGGGAGGAGCTGTGAGTCACGTGTGACCTATATTCTTACACTCAATGTGTGACCCCCAAAGAGAGCTTTGTAAATGTTGCATTTGTTTGATACGGTTGTTGCTTACACCAAGAGGTAAGAAAATAAAAATCTAGACAGGATGGAATTGTGAAGGGGCAAAGACAGCAACACTCAAAAGTGGTTGTGCTTCTACTTGACATTTCTAGAATCCCCAGTTTCTGCTTCAAAACTACTCTTTGATAGTATAGTCAGAATGCTTTTTAAGCAGTAAGAAACTCTTTTCTGGGGGCTGGAGAGATGGCTCAGAGGTTAAGAGCACTGACTGCTCTTCCGAAGGTCCTGAGTTCAAATCCTAGCAACCACATAGTGGCTCACAACCATTCCGTAATGAAATCTGCTGCCCTCTTCTGGGGCCTCAGAAGACAGCTACAGTGTACTTACATATAATAAATAAAATAACAACAACAAAAAAAGAAGTCTCACTCTAGATCTTAAAAAAAAAGAAACTCTTTTCTGTCACAGAATCATAGAAAAACATGATGCCAGTTGCTTGAATAAATACCTCCCTGAAAGACTGGCGGGCCACATGGTGGTTGTAGTTTGCCTTTTCTGCGGGACTTCTTTCTCATCTGTGTTCTATAGCAGCTATCATTCTTTTTATTAAACTAGCAATGCACAGGAAATGTCATTCCTCTGCATGGCTTCAATGCTTCCTGCCCTTTGGGGCTTGATCGCAGTCACCCTGGAGAGCATGAAATGACACTTTGCTGAAGTTTGGATTGATATTTTCCCCGGGGGCTAGAGATATTGAACTTTTTGTGCTTTGCTTTGTTTTGTTGTTTTTGGAGACAGTCTCTCGATATAGTCTTCATTGTCTTGGAAGTCACTGTGTAAGACCAGTGTGGCCTCAAACTCAAAGAGACCCACTTGCCTCTGTCCCCTGAGTGTAGGGAATAAAGCCACCTGTGACTTCTTTTCATTTTTAAACAAAGAAGGGTTCCTTCAGCTTCCTGTCCATCCCTAAACTGGCTCATTTGATCTATTTTAATATAATAGACAAGTTAAGTTCAACTGCGTATGAAAACTCTCCTTTCAAGTTTTTGTTTAAGTAAGTGTGTGTGTGTGTGTGTGTGTGTGTGTGTGCGCGCGTGCATGCCTGCACGTGCACGTGCTCATGTGCATGTTTGTGATATAGCTGTCTGTGTGCTTGTGGAGGCTAGAAGAGTGTTGAATCCCTTGAAGCTGGAGTCCCAGGCATTTGTGAGACACCTGCCTGGTCCCATGGGTGCTAGGATATGAACTCTTCTCCCCATGACTGTGCGGCAGGCACTCATGACCGTTTCTCCAGGCTGCTGTGATTTTACTCTTCAATTTTCCTCATAGTTTCTATCATTATTGTCACCATTTAAATCTATTTATAGAGTATGTATCTTTAACATGTTTAAGTTATTATCATTTTTAAGAGTCACCTTTTAACTTTTATAAAAAGATTTAGAAGTTACTTATAGTGGCGCACGCCTATAATCCCAGCACTCTAGGAGGCAGAGGCAGGCGGATTTCTGAGTTCGAGGCCAGCCTGGTCTCCAGAGTGAGTTTCAGGACAGCCAGGGCTACACAGAGAAACCCTGTCTCAAAAAATATCAAAAAACCACACACACACACACACACACACACAAAAGAAGTTACTTATACTCCAACATTATAGTAATAATAGTGCATATATTCTGTTATTCTAAAATCTATCTACCATTACAAGTTTCATACCTGTGATATTAATGTTTCTTTTTACTGTTCTTTCATTTTAATCTGAAGAACTCCATTTGGCACTTCTTATACGATAGGTGGTCTTGAGGAATTCCCTGGATTTTTACTCTTGGGGGCTTTCTCTGCCTCTCTCTGTCTCTGTCTCTGTGTCTCTGTGTCTGTCTGTCTCTCACTCTCACTCTGAGATCCAAAGATGTCAAGAGAGAAACTCGTTCTTTAGGCAGTTCTGGGGAACAAAGCTCACTTCTTCCCCCCCTCCCCAAGCAAGGCGCTCCTGGGAGCTGGACTTTGTTTCACCGTGTGAGTATGTGCTTGTCATCTTCTCTGATGGCTCAGGCTGTGCGGTCCAGCGCTATCAGTGCTGTCCAGCATGCAGCACCATCAGCGCCATCAATGCCTTCGGACTCAGAGAGAGCAGTCCTCTGCCGATCCCCTTGACAAAGCAGACTACCCCATTCCCTACCCTAGAAAGAGCAGAAAGCGGGGATCTCAGCTCTGGACTGGAGGCTGAATCTGGGGAGTACTCCTCCGTGACTGTCCTCTCTTCAATGACACCAGTTCTTGTCCTGCAGAGCCTCGGACTATCTGAAGGCTTTCCACAGAGGGAACCAGAACTGTCGCTGTGTCAATGTAGTCGCACAGTGTTCCTGAGCCGGGAGCCTTTCTGTTCTTGTTTTCTTTTCTTTTTTTTTTCTGTTCTTTTTCCTATTCTTTTTCACTTGATCTTAGCCCAAAGGCCGAGAAGTGGTTTCTATTCCTTTTCTGTTCTACTCTTTCATCTTGCTCACCTCACTTTGCATTAAAGAGTGAGTGATTCTACCTTCCTAATCCCTTTGCCTTTTATTTCTTATTTTTCTTCATTTTATTGTGTGGTACATGCTATATTATGTTGGCTGAAAATAATGAGACTAGACATTCTCGTTCATCTTTAGAGTTAGGGAGAGTCACTCCATCCTTTTATGATTTTAAATTCCTTTTTTATTAAGTTGAATAAATTCTCTTTTATTCCTAGCTTTTCCCCTCATCCATCTATTTTACAGTGTTCCACTATGACCCAGGCTGGGCTTCCTCATCCACCCCCAACTTTGGGGTTGGGATTACAGGCTGGAGCCATTAAGCCTGGCTCGTTCTTAGCTTTAAAAATCAAGATGGATTCTGACTTTTATAAAGTGTCATAATTTGTTTCCTGCACGAGGGATGTGACACAAGGCACACATGGAGATCAGAGGGCAATTGCAGGGCTTTGTTATCTCCTAATGCCAGTGGGCTCTGGTGACAGAATTCAGGCTGTGTGACATGGTGATACGCACCAGGACCCACTGGACCATCCTCTGGCCCAGTAAAATGTTTTTTGTTTGTTTGTTTGTTTATTTGGTTGGTTGGTTCGGTTTTTTTTGTTTTGTTTTGTTTTAAGTAGAAAAAAATGTACTTGTGTGGAAATTTACAGGGCTACCAAATACATCCAGCATTCCATTTCACGCTCTGCACCTGTGTCCTTGAGGCTCTACAGAGAACATATTTTTGTAGCCTCCTCCCGGGGCGTTCTAGGCCACAGCTTTTTCTACTCTTATTTATTGGTTAATATAATTTCACCTTTCCCCCTGCATTCCCAAACGGTATCACTATGACTGATGTCCTAAGAGTTTTCCATCCTTGCCTCAGCTTCCTGTACCTCCCAAAAGTTGTTTCCGTGCAGCAAGTGCGCATGTCCGTGGAGTTCTGGACGCGGCGGCAAGTGCGCATGTCCGGCGTGACATTCACGTCTGTGCCTTCTCCTCCTCCTATAGTTACAAGAGCAAGCCCGATGACGACTATGAAGACCCCAGAGACGTTCAGGCCATCAAAGAAGCCCAAACATTCATGGGGGATTTCAATCTGAAGACAGCCCCGGACTACAAGATACCTGAGCACATGAGAATAAATGCGGCCAAGAAGGAGGAGGAACTGGGGTTCCTCGACTCGATGGTACTTAGCGCTTGGACCCCGCGACCCTGAAAAGCATCCTGTTGTTAAGTAGAGTCTGCCCAACCCCTCCATTTATCTCTCTAATCCACACATGCACATACACATGAACATTTAGAGCTGAAGGCGATTTTTGTAGGAGTTTAGAATACATCTTCTTTTTATAAATGGTGAGACAGGGACCCAGAGAGGTCAGGAGATTCATCTATGGGTGTGTGAGCACAGCGTAGAGCCGGCCTTCAGGTTAATTATATGGCCCCAGGCCATTTTTATGGGGAAGTCCTATACTGTTTCACGTACATCAAACTTCTGAAATTCAATGGAATCCTTGATAGATTTGTTTTTTGACTGCCACAGACTGCTAAACGGTTAGAACTGATGTCATTATTCAGTCTTTTCTTTACTGGACTTCCATTTTTTGTCAGAAATGAAACTGTTGCTGATCACACTTGGCTCTGAGCCTCATTTTTCTTATTAAATGTTTCCTGTTGTATTCCGTAGCTGCTGCCTGCAGCTGCTACGAACTGGGTTGTTGGAACAGAAGCTGAGGGGTGGATGGGGAAGGGGTGAAAAGAACGAGGCCAGGACGATAGTTTACCGATCGAGGCCCCAACTTTAATGGGGATCAGACCTTTTAACAGTTTGGGTAAGTCCCTCCCCCCAGACTCCAGGCTGAGTTCCAGGGAAGTCCTCTGGCCATCCTTGTCTCCACTGCTCAGACAGCTGGGTGGGTCACCTGCTTAATTCAGGAACTCATAGACCTGGAGGAACAATGAACTTAACCTTCACTCTGAGCTTCTCCACCCTAGGATAAAAAATCCTGCTGTAACCTACTTTCTTATCATGCCTTAACGTCAGATTCCTGCCCGAAGCCAGGAATTGTCCTTGGTCAATGCCAAGTTCCTACCAAGTGGTGTAACCCCCCAATATGGCTCTGTACAGTTTCCCTTGTTGATGCCTGCATTTCTGATGAATGCTAATTCTTTGGGCCCCGTTTAAATCATTAGGGGATTGCTTCTTCACACTCAGAGACTCTGAAGGCATATGGCTACTTTGTTCAAAAGGAGGGTTAACTACTTGCCCACCCAGTGTGGTTGTATAGACCACACCGTTCACCGTACCACACTGACAAGGGTGTCAGTTCTATATCCCATAGGTAGCATATTCTGAGAAACGGGAAAAAAGTATCCTGAAGAAGGTATATCCTTTTCTTTTTTTGCAAAAGGTGTTATTTAGGCCGGTGCTATAAGTGCCTTGGCATGCTAGCTAATATCCACAAATGAAGGATCAATGACCTAATAATTTTATTCTTCTGGTCACAATCAACATTTCAGACATCGTACTACTAGTGACCATTTAGATTATTTTTCTAGCTAATTTTCCCCCCAAATAAGTTTAATTTACCCATTATTTTTATTGAGTATTATGTATTTATTATTTACGGACCCATATTTTTGTGAACACTTTATTTATTTATTTATTTACTTCCTTACTTAATGTGTGAGACTGTTTTACCTGCATGTATGTCTGTGTCCCTATGTGCATGCACGGTGGTGCCCACAGAAGCCAGAAGAGGGCTTGGGATCCTCTGAAACTGGAGTTATAACTGGTTGTGAGCTGCCATGTGGGTGCTGGGAATTGAACCTGGATCCTCTGTAAGAGCAACCAGGTGGTTCCACCCATGCCCCGTGCTGAGTTCTCATTTTTAAGTCTTAGTTCTTTAAAGACCCATCCTCAAGTAGGTAAACATGCTGATCTTGTTTCAGTGATTTTTCTTTTTTTTTTTTTTCCAAAACATTTTTTTATTCGATATAATTTATTTACATTTCAAATGATTTCCCCTTTTCTAGCCACCCCACTCCCCGAAAGTCCCGTAAACCCCCTTCTCTTCCCCTGTCCTCCCACCCACCCCTTCCCACTTCCCCGTTCTGGTTTTGCTGAATACTGTTTCACTGAGTCTTTCCAGAACCAGGGGCCACTCCTCCTTTCTTCTTGTATCTCATTTGATGTGTGGATTATGTTTTGGGTATTCCAGTTTTCTAGGTTAATATCCACTTATTAGTGAGTGCATACCATGATTCACCTTTTGAGTCTGAGTTACCTCACTTAGTATGATATTCTCTAGCTCCATCCATTTGCCTAAGAATTTCATGAATTCATTGTTTCTAATGGCTGAATAGTACTCCATTGTGTAGATATACCACATTTTTTGCATCCACTCTTCTGTTGAGGGATACCTGGGTTCTTTCCAGCATCTGGCAATTACAAATAGGGCTGCTATGAACATAGTAGAACATGTATCCTTATTACATGGTGGGGAGTCTTCTGGGTATATGCCCAGGAGTGGTATAGCAGGATCTTCTGGAAGTAAGGTGCCCAGTTTTCGGAGGAACCGCCAGACTGATTTCCAGAGTGGTTGTACCAATTTGCAACCCCACCAGCAGTGGAGGAGTGTTCCTCTTTCTCCACACCCTCTCCAACACCTGCTGTCTCCTGAATTTTTAATCTTAGCCATTCTGACTGGTGTAAGATGAAATCTTAGGGTTGTTTTGATTTGCATTTCCCTAATGACTAATGAAGTTGAGCATTTTTTAAGATGCTTCTCCGCCATCCGAAGTTCTTCAGGTGAGAATTCTTTGTTTAACTCTGTACCCCATTTTTTAATAGGGTTGTTTGGTTTTCTGTAGTCTAACTTCTTGAGTTCTTTATATATATTGGATATTAGCCCTCTATCTGATGTAGGATTGGTGAAGATCTTTTCCCAATTTGTTGGTTGCCGATTTGTCCTCTTGATGGTGTCCTTTGCCTTACAGAAACTTTGTAATTTTATGAGGTCCCATTTGTCAATTCTTGCTCTTAGAGCATACGCTATTGGTGTTCTGTTCAGAAACTTTCTCCCTGTGCCGATGTCCTCAAGGGTCTTCCCCAGTTTCTTTTCTATTAGCTTCAGAGTGTCTGGCTTTATGTGGAGGTCCTTGATCCATTTGGATTTGAGCTTAGTACAAGGAGACAAGGATGGATCAATTCGCATTCTTCTGCATGCTGACCTCCAGTTGAACCAGCACCATTTGTTGAAAAGGCTATCTTTTTTCCATTGGATGTTTTCAGCCTCTTTGTCGAGGATCAAGTGGCCATAGGTGTGTGGGTTCATTTCTGGATCTTCAATCCTGTTCCATTGATCCTCCTGCCTGTCACTGTACCAATACCATGCAGTTTTTAACACTATTGCTCTGTAGTATTGCTTGAGGTCAGGGATACTGATTCCCCCAGATTTCCTTTTGTTGCTGAGAATAGTTTTAGCTATCCTGGGTTTTTTGTTGTTCCAGATGAATTTGATAATTGCTCTTTCTAACTCTGTGAAGAATTGAGTTGGGATTTTGATGGGTATTGCATTGAATCTGTATAGTGCTTTAGGCAAAATGGCCATTTTAACTATATTGATTCTACCGATCCATGAGCATGGGAGGTTTTCCCATTTTTTGAGGTCTTCTTCCATTTCCTTCTTCAGAGTCTTGAAGTTCTTGTCATACAGATCTTTCACATGTTTGGTAAGAGTCACCCCAAGATACTTTATACTGTTTGTGGCTATTGTGAAGGGGGTCATTTCCCTAATTTCTTTCTCAGCCTGCTTATCCTTTGAGTATAGGAAGGCCACTGATTTGCTTGAGTTGATTTTATAACCTGCCACTTTGCTGAAGTTGTTTATCAGCTGTAGGAGCTCTCTAGTGGAGTTCTTTGGGTCACTTAGGTAGACGATCATGTCGTCTGCAAATAATGATAGTTTGACTTCTTCCTTTCCAATTTGTATCCCTTTGACCTCCTTATGTTGTCGAATTGCCCGAGCTAGTACCTCAAGTACAATATTGAAAAGATAAGGAGAAAGGGGGCAGCCTTGTCTGGTCCCTGATTTCAGTGGGATTGCTTCAAGTTTCTCTCCATTTAGTTTGATGCTGGCTACCGGTTTGCTGTATATTGCTTTTACTATGTTTAGGTATGGGCCTTGAATTCCTGTTCTCTCCAAGACTTTAAGCATGAAGGGATGCTGAATTTTGTCAAATGCTTTTTCAGCATCCAATGAAATGACCATGTGGTTTTGTTCTTTGAGTCTGTTTATGTAGTGAATTGTATTGATGGATTTCCGTATATTGAACCAACCCTGCATTCCCGGGATAAAGCCTACTTGATCATGGTGGATGATCGTTTTGATGTGTTCTTGGATTCGGTTGGCAAGAATTTTATTGAGTATTTTTGCATCGATGTTCATAAGGGAAATTGGTCTGAAGTTCTCTTTCTTTGTTGGATCTTTGTGTGGCTTTGGTATCAGCGTAATTGTGGCTTCGTAGAAGGAACTGGGTAGTGTTCCTTCTGTTTCTATTTTGTGGAATAGTTTGAAGAGTATTGGTGTTAACTCTTCTTTGAAGGTCTGGTAGAATTCTGCACTGAAGCCATCTGGTCCTGTGCTTTTTTTGGTTGGAAGACTTTCTATGACTCCTTCTATTTCTTTAGGCATTATGGGACTGTTTAGATGGTCTAGTTGGTCCTGAGTTAATTTTGGTATTTGGTATCTGTCAAGGAAATTGTCCATTTCCTCCAGATTCTCCAGTTGTGTTGAGTATAGGCTCTTGTAGTAGGATCTGATGATTTTTTGGATTTCCTCAGTTTCCGTTGTTATATCTCCCTTTTCATTTCTAAGTTTGTTAATTTGGATACTTTCTCTGTGCCCTTTGGTCATTCTGGCTAAGGGTTTATCTATCTTGTTGATTTTCTCAAAGAACCAGCTCCTGGTATTGTTGATTTTTTGTATGGTTCTCTTTGTTTCTACTTGATTGATTTCGGCCCTGAGTTTGATGATTTCCTGCCTTCTACTCCTCCTGGGCGAAATAGCTTCTTTTTGTTCTAGGGCTTTCAGGTGTGTCATTAAGCTGGTAATGTATGCTCTCTCCATTTTCTTTTTGGAGGCACTCAGGGCTATGAGTTTTCCTCTTAGCACTGCTTTCATTGTGTCCCATAGATTTGGGTATGTTGTGTTTTCATTTTCATTGTGTTCTAAAAAGTCTTTAATTTCTTTCTTTATTTCTTCCTTGACCAAGGTATCATTGAGTAGAGTATTGTTCAGTTTCCACGTGTATGTGGGCTTTCTGTTGTTTCTGTTGCTATTGAAGACCACTTTTACTCCATAGTGATCAGATAGGAGGCATGGGATTAGTTCGATCTTCTTATATTTGTTGAGGTCTGTCTTGTGACCAATTATATGGTCGATTTTGGAGAAGGTACCATGAGGTGCTGAGAAAAAGGTATATTCTTTTGTTTTAGGATAGAATGTTCTATATATATTTGTTAAATCTAATTGGTCCAAAGCTTCAATTAGTTTCATTGTGTCCCTGTTTAGTTTCTGTTTTCCTGATCGGTCCATTGAGGAAAGTGCAGTGTTGAAGTCTCCCACAATTATTGTGTTAGGTGCAATGTGTGCTTTTAGTTTTAATAAAGTTTCTTTTACGAAAGAGGGTGCCCTTGCATTTGGGGCATAGATGTTCAGGATTGACAGTTCTTCTTTTTGTATTTTTCCTTTGACCAGCAAGAAGTGTCCCTCAGGGTCTCTTTTGATGACTTTGGGTTGAAAGTCAATTTTATCTGATATTAAAATGGCTACTCCAGCTTGTTTCCTGAGACCATTTGCTTGTAAAATTGTCTTCCAGCCTTTTACTCTAAGGTAGTGTTTGTCTTTGACCCTGAGGTGTGTTTCCTGTAAGCAGCAAAATGTAGGGTCCTGTTTACGTATCCATTCAGTTAGTCTGTGTCTTTTTATTGGGGCATTAAGTCCATTGATGTTAAGAGATATTAAGGAATAGTGATTGTTACTTCCTATCATTTTTGACGTTATTTTTTAAATTTGAATGCTTAACTTCTTTTGGGTTTGATGAAGGGTTACTATCTTGTTTTTTCCAGGGTGAAGTTTCCCTCCTTGTATTGGTGTTGTCCTCCTATTATCCTTTTTAGGGCTGGGTTTGTGGATAGATATTGGGTAAACTTGGTTTTGTCATGAAATATCTTAGTTTCTCCATCTATGGTGATTGAGAGTTTTGCTGGATATAGTAGTTTTGGTTGGCATTTGTGTTCTCTTAGAGTCTGCATGAGATCTGCCCAGGACCTTCTAGCCTTCATTGTCTCAGGTGAAAAGTCTGCTGTGATTCTGATAGGTCTTCCTTTATATGTTACTTGGCCTTTTTCTCTTACTGCCTTTAGTATTCTTTCTTTGTTTAGAACATTTGGTGTTTTGATTATTATGTGACGGGAAGTATTTCTGTTCTGGTCCAGTCTGTTTGGAGTTCTGTAGGCTTCTTGTATATTCATGGGCATCTCTCTCTTTAGGTTAGGGAAGTTTTCTTCCATAATTTTATTGAAGATGTTTGCTGGCCCTTTAAGTTGTAAATCTTCACTCTCATCTATGCCTATAATCCTTAGGTTTGGTCTTCTCATTGTGTCCTGGATTTCCTGGATATTTTGGGTTACAAGCTTTTTGCATTTTGCATTTTCTTTAACTGTTGAGTCCATGGTTTCTATGGAATCTTCAGCATCTGAGATTCTTTCTTCTATCTCTTGTATTCTGTTGTTGATATTTGCATCTCTGTCCCCTGATTTCTTCCCAAGGCTTTCTATCTCCAAAGTTGTCTCCCTTTGAGTTTTCTTAGTTGTTTCTACTTCTGATTTTAGATCCTGGATGGTTTTGCTTAGCTCCTTCACTTGCATGTTTGTGTTTTCCTGTAATTCTTTAAGAGATTTTTGTGTTTCGTCTTTCATGACCTCAGCCTGTTGACCAAAGTTCTCCTGTATTTCTTTAAGAGATTTTTGTATTTCGTCTTTCATGACCTCAGCCTGTTGACCAAAGTTCTCCTGTATTTCTTTAAGTGTTTTTTGCATTTCCTCCTTGTTGGCTTTTGTATTCTCCTGGATTTCTTTCAATGAGTTTTGTGTTTCCCTTGCAAGGGCTTCTAACTTTTGATCCATTTTCTCCTGAATTTCTTTATGTATGTCCTTCATGTGTTCCTGTACCAGCATCATGACCAGTGATTTTAAATCCAAATCTTGTTTTACTGGTGTGATGGGGTATCCAGGACATGTTGGTAGAGGAGAATTGGGTTCAGATGTTGCCATATTGCCTTGATTTCTGTTAGTGACGTTCCTGCGTTTGCCTTTTGCCATCTAGTTCTCACTGCTGTTAGTTTATCTTGTCAGTGCTGGACTCACCAGTGCAAGCTGCCCCTTCCCAGTTGGCCTCTGGTGCACAGCTTACCTCCTGCACTGCTTGTAGACAGTGTGCTGCTGCCCAGGCTGTTCCGATCCCAAAGCAGGCACCCGAAGGCTCCCGCTGGGGCCCGCTGGATTCACTGGAGCACACTGACTTCTCCCAGCTGGCCGCCCGGAAGCCCAGCTAGCCACTTGCAGGACTTGGAGATGTAATGCTGCCGCCCAGACTGATCTGGATCCGGAAGCGGAGAGAGTAGAGCTAAGGGCTTCTGCCTGAGGCCTTGCCCCAGATTGTGTCTGTGGACCAGATGGAGCCTGTGTGCACCCCCAGGGAGTGCCGACGGTGTATGCTACTGTGACCTCCCCTGTGTTCCGCTCACTCCGCTGGGCAGCCGATCCGCCAACCGGGCTGTCGCACACAAGGTTAGCCTGGCCGCCCAGTCCCTGAGTCCAGGCAAAAGCCTGGGAGGCCAAGGTCCGAGCAAAGTTCCCCTAGGGCTATGACTGTTACTTGGGTCTGCCAGGTGACTAGGATGGCGGGCAGGCGTGCGCGCCCCGCGCTCCCTGAAAGCGCCGGGAGAGTCTGCTTTGCTAACAATCACCTGGGCGGGTTGACTCACAGATGGCCCACCAAGCCGCCCAGTTCTTGGGGTCAGTCCTGTGCCTTTTGGGGCCTGGACCCCCGCTTTGTTAGCCTTAGGCTATGCCTGTTACAGGTCTGCCCGCCTGAGCTCTCTGTCGTCCTGCAGACAAAATGGCGGCGGCGCGCTCGCAGGCCTGGGCAAAAAACCTCCTGGCTGGGTTGGTACCCCGATGGCCCCCCGACCCGCCCAGGGCCTGGGTGCAGGCCAACACCCGTCGGGCTCAGACCACCGCGTTGTTGGCCTCGGATTATGTTTGTGTACCTCAGTCTGTCCGTTCCCCGGAGTCCGGAACCAAGATGGATGCACCTCTCCTGACTGGTGGGAGGCCGAGTTCTGAAGTGGCCTCCGTGCAGGAAAGGCGCCGCACAACTGCAGCTGCTTGCTGCCCGGCTGGTCAGCGAAGGTCAGTGGTCGTGGGCGCAGGGCCTAACTGGTCCCTGTGATGCCTTGGTTCCACTGCTGATGGCCCTTCAGCTGGAGCAGCCACTGCTGCCGCTGCCCTTTTTCTTTTTTTTTTTTTACTTTCTAGTAGACATGTAGGTAACTTTTATAAGACTGTTTGACAAAGTGCGTTTGGTCTTTTTTTTTAAACACTATATTTCACGTGGAGTAATGCTTAGGCTGGTTATCAGCCTCATTGCACACAGTTGCTGTTGTCCTTTTAGGCCCTGGGAGATACTTCTAGGACGGAGTATGTAATGAGTAAGCCACGGGTGTATGCAGTACTGGTGCAGGTATGCTTTGGCTCAAATAAGTAGAAAAAACAAACAAACAAACAAAAAATCAAAAAACACACAGAAAGATGTCATGGTATGCTGTATGAAACTGATATTTCATGACCACAAAAGAGTGATAATCCAATTGTCCAACTAGGAAAGGAGCTAGTTAATGACCGGAGTGTCCAGCTAAACACAAGTCTCCTGAGAGACTTCCACTAAGAGGCTGAGGGACAGGAAACCCAACCTTGCAAACCAGCAGAAGGGACCAACGGGACAAAGAGAAAAGGCTCTAGATGGCCGGTCCAGGCTGGCTCCGGTCTTAAAGTGCAACACCTGAAAGCCAGAGGAAAGCGTAACTGTGTTTGCTTTCCCCTGGTCTTGCCAGTCCAAAGATAAAGGGTAAATAACTGTGAGCAGGCGGTGATGTTGTCCCCCGCCCCTGTTTCAGGCCCACGGAAAGAAGAGATACATGAACAAGTGCATCCTTTCCCTTCGGGATCTCAAGTTGGCCGTCATCGAGGAAATCCAGTGCCTGGTACATGAACTGAAGAACATTCAGTCTTCCATCCCCGCGTCCAAGCACATGCCCATCCCCCAGGTCCCGCAGATCTATCCAGAAGAAGTCCCAGAACGGAGATTCCAGTACGACGAGGAAACACTCTTGAGATTTAAGAGAAAGCAGAAGAAACGGCAGGATGCAAAGAGCAGCAGCAAGCAGTCGGGCTCCGGGGGCTCCGGAGGAGGCCTGGGGTTCCTCAAACTGTCCTCGGGAAAGGAGGGAGACCTGACCACCAGAGACTCCCTGTCTAGGTCGTCCAAGGCATCCGCCTTCCTGGAGCTTCCAAAGCAAACCGAGTTTGAGAAGGCGGAGCCAGGCGACGTGGAGCTGGAGATTATGAAGAGAGACGAGGTTAAACACCTGTACATGCAGCAGTTCTTGTGCAACCGGGTAAGAGGCGAAGCCGCCGAAAGGATGAGAATAACTGGTAGAATTCGGTCTGGCTTATGATTGGCTGGTGTCAGATTTCTCCTCGTTAACCTTTCTCCCAAATGCTGACCAGCTCATTACTCCCTGAAGGCTCGGCTTCTCCCCCCCACCCCACACACACCTTTGCCCCCCCACCCCCGCCGCCCCCACCCCACACACACCTTTGCCCCCCCCACCCCCGCCGCCCCCGCCCCCCGCCCCGCCCCGCCCCGCCCATGCAGCTAAATGAAGTCATGGTAAAGGGAACTGGAGAAAAGATAAATAGGGTGTACTTAAACCGGAAGCTTTTGCTTTTTTCACACCACCATCTCTGTCTCCGTCTCAGTTTCTCTTTCCGTCTCTTTGGTACTGTCTTATTTTGTACCTCAGGTTGGCCTAAAATTCACTATGTAGCCCGAACTGGCCTCAAAGTTGTGGCTAATCCCCCTGCCTCTGGCTCTCAGGTCCCTGGATTACAGGTGTAAACACCACGCTGCTGGCCCATCCTCTCTCCTTTCTTTAGTGCATGGGTTGCTCCGGTAGGAAGGAGTGTCTGTGGTGATGACTGGATTTCAAAATTATTTTAGAACTGGAAGGACAGGTGCCATCATTTCCAGGGAAACCAGAACCAGACTTGGGTCAGAAGTGCCCGGGTACAGTTTAACCACGGAAGGAGAGAACCTTTCCTGGACAGGTAGCTCCCCGCTACCAGACAGATACCAGGAGCCCCTTCCTCAGCTCTCGTCAGCCCCGCCCTGCAAAAGTGCTCCCAGTAGCTCCTCCTTCACTATCAGCCCTGCTCCCCCAGGCCGGGTAGAGTTGACAGTCCTCCAGAGAAGGGCCACATCTCTACTCTCTTCTGTTTCCCTCATGATGTCTAGTCATAAGACACGCCAGACACATAGTAGATGTTCAACCACAAGCTTTGCTATAATCACGTTAATTTATTGGTTTTATCAATTTAACAAACATCTGTTGGCTATGCCACATGTAGAGACTCTCCACCCTCACAAACCTAGCAAGCTGTCAGCTCTGAGAGCCCACAGAACAGGCATAACCCATACAGACCTGTGGACCTCTGTGGACCGGTTCCAGAATGGCTTTTTGAAAAAGAAAATGTCCTCCTGCCTCCTGAGAAACTGGGGATAATGTAGCCTTATTGAATAAGCATAAAAGGAAGCCTAAATAGGCACTCTATCACCACGCTTACTTAAAAGTTTGGTGGGTTGTGTTTTTTTTTTCCATCTCTTTTCTTTGGGTTGATTTCTGTATTTTAGCACCCTAAAATTTCTCTAGCAATTTGACCACTACAAGCCTGCAGACATCTTTCTGTTCATTCTCCTCTAGTAGGGGGCTTCACATACACCAAGTTTTTGACAGTCAAGACTTCCTGTAATGTACAACCCAGCAGATAGCATTCAATGGTTTCCTCCCCCCACACCTCCACCCCCGCCCACACACTGTGCGAGTTTCCTTGGGCTCATCACCAGCTGTGGCCCCCTTAAGCCTTTCACTAACCCTGCAATAAGTAGGCAGAGCTGTGCCCAGTCAGAGTACACAGGAGGGTACACAGCCCTTCGGCCTGGAATAAAGCTCCAGACCAGGAGTCAGGACTTGGACTCTGGAGTTGGGACTTAAATTTCTGTTCCACCTTTATATTAAGGTAGCCTTGATTACAGGGCAGTCACCTTTAACCTCATTTCTTCATTTGGAAAATGTGATAATTGAACAGTTCCTTGTGACTCTATTATTGTATTTACCTATGTAAAAACATTTTCCATTCTTTGCTTTTTAAATTTTTATTCTTCTCTCATACATTGCATCCTCACCACAGTTTCCCCTCTCTCCACTCCTCCCGGTCTTCCCTCCTCCATCCCTTCTTCCTTAGATCAACCCCTCTTCTGTTTGCCTTCAAAAGAACAAATAAATAAGATCAGGCCTCCCAGGGATACCCACGAAACATTGCCTAACAAGACAACAAGACTGGGCACAAGCCCTCATATCACTTGCTGGATGAAGCAACCCAGTAGGAGGAAGAGGGTCCCAAGTGCAGGCAAAAGAGTCAGAGTCACCTGCCCACTCTTGGGAGTCCCACAAGAACACCAACTATACAACCATGATGTGTATGCAAAGGATCTTGCTCAGACCCACACAAGGTCAATGATTGTCACTTTGGTTTCTGTGAGCCCCTTTGAGCCCTGCTTAGTTGGTTCTGTGGGCAGTCCTCTCATGGTATACTTGACCCCTCTGGCTCCTAAAGGCCCACCCAACCTCCCACTCCCCACCCCCTGAACCCATCTTCTTCAGGGTTCCCTTTTGTTTTAGTTTGGGTTCCCATTGCTATGAAGAGACACCATGACCAAGGCAACTCTTATGAAAGAAACATTTAATTTTTCTGTCTCACTGACAATTTCAGAGGTTTAGTTCATTATCACGGTGGGAGCACAGCAGCCTACAGGCAGACATGGTGCCGGAGAAGGAGCTGAGAGGTCTACATCTCCATCTGAAGGCAACCAGAAGGAGACTAATTCCTCACTGGGTGGAGCTTGAGCATAGAGACCTATAATCCCACTCCCACAGTGACACTCCCTCCAATAAGGCCACACCTCCTAGTAGTGCCACTCCCTATGGGCCAAGCATTCAAACATATGAGTCTGTGTCAGCCAAACCTATTCAGACCGCCACACCCTGGCTCCGCCTGGTGTTTGGCTTTGAGTCCCTGCATCAGTTCCCATTGCTCTTCCATCACTGGGTGATGCCCCTCTGAGGCTAACTGAGCTGGGCACCTAGCTACATTTTCAAAGGTTTTTAAATAAAGGAGTTAAGAGTAATTTTTCTTTAGACTTACTGTGAGAAAGCATTGAAATGGGTTAGATAAAAGAGGATATATATATATATATATATATATATGAAAAGTCACTGAACAATGGCTTATTCAATCACGATAAAGTACCTTAACGGACTCTATTATAGAATTTCCATCATTGAGCTATGCAAATTTAATGTCACTAATAAGTGAGTTTATATGGGTGCATAATTATATCTCTAGTCAAAATATATAATGAGAGATATTTTAGATACATCAGTACTGTTGGACAGTTTGGAAAAGAACATTTGCTTTTTAACTTACATATCCTCAAATCTCTTTTCTACCTCAGATCAAAGAACTGACCGTCACTTTTGACGCAGAACTCCATCTTCTGAGACATCAGAAACTGAAGCTAGATACTAAAATGAAATTATCTGACCTTCACCATGTCACGCTATTTCAAGAAATGCTTCTCCTCAAGAATTTTGAAAAACAGGAAAATATTCTGCAAGAGCGAGTTAATTCCTTAGACAAAGAGGAGCAAGACATGCAAGTAAGAGCAGGTTGGACCCTGGTTGGCTGCTCTCCCTAAGTTAGGGAACATCCATTTGATTTGCCAGAACCAATGTAAAGATCTAGGCACACAGCCCATGTCTGTAATCCAAGTCTGGGAGGCAGGAAAAGGAGGGTCTGTGGATCTTGCTTGTCAGCCAACCTAGCCAAGCTGGCAAGCTTCAGGTTCAGTGAGACATGGTGTCTCAGAAAAACAAGACAGAGAAGGCTAGCATAGCTCGTTGGGTCGAGGTACTTGTCGGCAAGCCTGATGACCTGAGCTCTGAGCTTCAATTCATTCACTAGACCAGTGGTTCTCAGCCTTCCTACTGCTGCAACCCTTTAATGCAGTTCCTCGTGTCGTGGTGACCCCCCAACCATAAAATCATTTTGTTGCTAATTTCATAATTATAATTTTGCTGCTGTTATGAATCCTAATGAAAATATTCTTGGAGACAGAGGTTTGCCAAAGGGGTTGTGACCCACAGGTTGAGAACCACTACAATTGATGGAGTGACCCAACTCTCAAAAGTTGTTTTCTTGACCATGCATGCCCTGTGGTATAGGCATACACACACACACACACACACACACACACACACACACACACGAATACACACACAGAGATGATGTATAAGAGAGATGTTTAAAAATAATAAAGTAGAAGATGATTAAGGAAGACATAATATCCATCTCTATCTTCTGCATATATGTGAGTACATGTACCCCTGCAGACATATGAACATATACACTCACACAAAATCTAGGAACTTCATTTGGTTAAAATGATTATCTCCTGTTGCAACCATTTTTCTGCAAATGATATAGCTTGTTTTTTTTAAAAGAACATTTCTATTTATTTGTTGCCAATTTCACACACTCATATAATATATTCTTACCATTTCCATCTTTCAGCTCCTTCCTTCCAGCCCCCAGCCCCTCCCAACGAACCTTGTTCCTTCTCCTTTCTCCTCTTCCTTTTCCTCCTCCTCCTCCTCCTCCTCCTCCTCTTCCTCCTCCTCCTCTAACTCTTCCCCTCCTCATACCATCAGAGAATGGACATCCTACCAACTGCCACACCCAAAGAAAAATTACTCTTGTCTCCCTCAACTCCTTTCCTAGACTTGGGACATCATGAGATGTCCTTGGACTTCCTCATCCAAGATAGAATGTTGGCTGCTTATTTTGCCCAGGTCTTACTCAAGCTGCTGGGAAGTTATGAGTATAATGGCTATGCCATGTCTAACAGACAGCATTTATGACATTCCTCTGATCCTCTGGGTCTTACATTCCTTATACCCCCCTCTTCTGCATTATCCCCTAAACCTTGGGGCAGGATTGGTTTAGTTGTCCCATTTAGGAGCTCATTCTTATCACCCATTCTTAGTCTTTTGACCAAGTATGAGTCTCTGCATTAACAGCTGCCCACCTCAAAACCAATCTTCCCTCTGACCAAGGTAGAGGTCAGCACCGTTCTATGAATATAATCACAGATATTTAGAAGTCAATTTGGTAATATGCCCATTTAGCAAAGCAACACTAATAGGTTCATCTTAGGGTTTATATGCTCCCAAGATTTTGCTCAGGTTCACGATGCCAGGGATAGATTCTTTCCTGTGGAGCAGACCTCAGCTGTGGTCAGAAAGCAGGAGGACACACCCGTAGGTGTCATGTAACTATCGCACCAGCTGGCACATACAACCTGGAAGGATGATATGTTAGCATGATATTCTAGCATGTTGAGCAAGACTGTTGGTGATTTGTTTCTCCCAGTAGCCTGCAAAACCCCTTCAGCACTTAGAAAGGTAGCCAACAGAGAAGAAGTTCCAAGGTCAGTCACAGCTTGAGTTCTCCATGTCGTTCAACCAAAGTTTGTGGTGTCTTTGGCAATAGGGGCCTGCCATATTGTTATAGGGGCCAGCTAAAAGCAATGGCAGTGGCCTGCTTTGTTTTGTTAGTCTCTGGGGCCTTCCTGTCAAATAACTCATAGGTATTCCCCACATCCGGCATGGATTTTCAGGCCTTGGGTTGATGTGTGTGATTTATTTGGTGTTGACTTTTGGGCAATGTGAAATATAAGGACTTAATTTCATTTCTCTGTGTGTCCATTTGCTGCTGCTGCTGCTGCTGCCTTTTCTCCAATGTGTGATTTTGGCATTTTTATCAAAATGAGGGGGTTATAATTATGTGGACTTGTGTATCTGGTCTTCTATTCTATTCTATTGATCTGTGTGTCCAGTTTTTTTTTTTTTTCTAACAATACTAAGCTGTGTTGTTGTTTCAGGTTTTTGTTGTTGTTGTTTTCTTCTATGGCTTTAACTTGAAACGTGGCATGGCGATTCCTCACAGCAAAATTATTTTTGCACACAATTGCTATGGCTGTCAGGATATTTCAACTTCCTATGATTTTTAAGATTTCTATTTCTGTGAAGAATATCATCAGAATTTTGTTTAGGATTGCATTGATCTGTAGATTGCTTTTGCAGAGTGAGAATGGGGATACTGTTATCTACCTTGAAAAGAAAGAAACACCAACCTGGGTAAAACAGCTGGGAAGAGGAAAGTTGGGATCTGTTAGTGTCTACAGAACTCAGAGATTGTTAAATCGATAGAAGATTATAATCATGAAGGAAAAAGATAAGGGTATAAGGATGACAGGAAGAGGAAACATAGAGCTAAGAAGTGTATGAGGCATGGGTGGACAATATGGTAAAGAATGCACAATAATCCTCAAACCTAGCCGAGCAGCATGCAAACAAATTAGGATGAGGGCGTCATAGAAACAAGGGGTGGGGGTGAGAAGAGAAGTAAAAAAATAAAAAAGGCCACAAGCTCATCTAAGAGTCCCAAGCCTTAGGGCGTGAAACCCTGCCTACCAGGCTGGCCTGTGTTCTTTGGGAAAAGGGGGGGAGGGTGGGGCAGGGGGCGGATAACAGAAGAACAAAAGAGGAAGACAGGAGGGAGAGAAGTGGCTTGAGCATTAGATGCAGGTGTGGGGGTGGAGGGAGGATGTGTATAGGAGAGAGATGAAAGGGGCACCGAACTGAATTGCTGGCTAAGCTTCCGCTCCTTGGCAATCCTTCTGGGCTTCCAGATGCCTGCCTGGGCCCTGGGTGTGGTGCTTGCTTTGTTCCCAGGTGGTTGTGCAGGGAGGGGTCAGGTCTCGAACACAGTCACTCTGAGCAGGCCTTTTTGAGGCTCATGTCTGGTCACAGATACTGCTCCCGTCAGTGGGCTGTCCTTCACGACATGAATCGGAGACAGACATTAGTCAATCTTCTGGAATGGCGTTCAGAAATCCAGCTATGAATGCTGGCCCTATGCCATATTGGATGCACTGCTCCAAACCCGTGACTGTGTTTCTCTGTAGGCGCCATCTTATCTGAATGCCAGTAAAAATTCTAATCTGTCTGGGTGGTGGTGACACAGGCCTTTAATCCCAGTACTAAGGAGGCAGAGGCAGTTGGATCTGTGTGAGTTCATGACCAACCTGGTCTACAGAGCAAGTTCTAGGATACCCAGGGCTACACAGAGAAGCCCTGACTCAAAAGACAAACGAACGAATGAACAAACAAACAAATTAAGCCAAACCAAAATTCCAATTTGTTTAATTTGGATTTTTTTTTTTGACAAAGGTGAACATTCCAAAGATACTGAACTTGAGTGATAGTTTTAAAGAATGTAAATTTATTTAATCAAATAAACAGGTCCAGAACCATCAGAAGTAGATTTCTATTAAGAAGCTCAAGAATATCTGTAGACTCCAGCTTTGCATTGGAACGGGCATTGCACTCTGAAGCCGGCTTGTGAGAAACCGTTACGTATCTTGTGTTCCTCCCCCCTCCCCCCCATAGTGGAAAATAAACGAAACGCTTAAAGAGATGGAAGAGAAAAAGAATGAAATCAACAAACTCCAGGAGCAAGAAAAGGCACTCTACGCTGGCTTCCAGGCAGCCCTGGGGGAAAACAATAAATTTGCAAACTTCCTCATGAAGGTCCTGAAGAAGAGGATTAAGCGGGCAAAGAAGAAGGAAGTTGAGGGAGACGCTGGTTCGTGTTCCTCCCTAACTTGCTGCTCCATTTCTTCTCCTCGGCACTAACGAGAGGCAAAACGGAACTTTCTGTCTGGTGCAGTATCTTTCTCACCTACTACTGCACAGGCAACATAGAAGTACTGACAGGATTAAAGGGCAGGGGCTGTAAGCCGATAGCGTGTGTTTGAAGAACTGGAGTGAGTCCATTTGAGTGGTGTGTGTGCATTTGCATGTGTGTGTACTAAAGTGTGGTGCATGCATGAGTGTGTATGAGTGTGCATGTATATGTGTATACTTGAGTGTACGGTTTGTGGTGAATGTATGTGTGCATATATGTGTATGTATGTGTGTGCATGTGCGTAGTGGTGCATGCATGTATGTGTATACATGTGTGTGTGTATGTGTCTGTGTGTGTGGTGTGTATGTGTGTATGTGCCTATGTGTGTGTACATGCCTGTGTGTGTGTGTATGTGCTTGTATGTGTGTTAGGTATGAATTAATACAGGATAGTTTAGGTGAATTGCCTGCCTCAACTTTTGTAGGTGCTTAAGTAAGGTTAGTGAGCTCGGCCTGCTGTCTTGGTCTGGAGTTTTGAGAGTTTCCTGTGTTCTGGAGACTAGTCCTTTGTATACTGCGTGGTTCACACCTCCCCTCCCCCCATCTGTAACTTTGTACCTGCAGCATCTGTTGAGGAGGCTGTCTTGGTCCTCTGAATTGTCTTGGGTCTTTTGACTCACACGTCACAGTAGTCTGGGTTTCTGCACAGGGATCTCGTTCTGGGCTTTCTGTCTTGTTACGGTGCCCTTCCCCCTTTGTTATTGTGACTGCACAGTGAGTACTGGAATCAGGCTGACCACCTCCTGCCGTGCCAGTCTTCTTTGTCAGAATGGCTTTAGCTGTTCTAGCTCCTTAATCTTTTCATATTTTAGAGTAATGTTGTTTATATCTACAACGAAATCCTGTTGGACCCGTTACCACATTTGCGTTAAACCTGTTTATCAGCCTGGCTCTGCATGTTTCGGGGAAGGCCTGGCAGCTTGCCTGTGACTCATATGTCCACACATAGCCTGCACATGCTCCTGCTCTGTTAGATTTACACCTGCATAGTTCCCTGATTTGAACAAATGTACGTGGGATCACACTTATGCTCTCGGTGTCTTCAAGCTCGCTGCAGGCATACAGAAGTATGATTGGTTTGATATACCTGTGCGCCTCATGTTCTGTGGACTTGCTTCTTACTGCTAGAAGGCTTGGATAGATTCTATGGAAATTTCTGGTAGGACTTTCTTCCGTATATGTATTACCTATTTCTGCCCTGTGTGGCTCAAACATCCAGGATTACTCTGAATGGAGGGGGAGGCTGAGGTCTCTGTTTTGTTTGCAGCCTTAGAGGGAGAGCGTCCAGTCTTTGGCCAGTAAGTGTCTTGTTACCTTCAGGAGTAGGTAAATGGGCTTCCTCCATTTTGTGAGTTCTAATCATGAATGTATATTGGATTCTATCAGATGTTTTTCTGCAGTAGTTGATGGTATGTGACTTCCCTTCCCCCAGCCTTTTGCCAATAACTTGGCAGAGATCACCCACTGATAATTAAACACGACTTCTTCCTGGAAATAAACCACCACTGGTAGAGTATAATATTTTGTGTACTGCTGAATTTTATTTGCTAAGCTTTTAAAGGAAGCCTTTACCCTGCCTTTACAGAGCATGTTCATGGTTTGTGACCCTCAAGGACTCTTACACTCGATGCTTCTTAGGACTTAATGCAGGATACTTGGGTCAGTGGGGGGTACTGCTTTGGAAGGGTTAACAGTTCTCACCCCAATTGGTTCATGGAAAGATGAAATAAGCCGTTATAACATAGCAAGATTACCCATTCCTGGGGTCTCTCTTGCTTCAGTCATGGGACCCCTCTCCCATGTACTTCCACTATGACATTGTGCACCGGAAGCCCTTCATCAGAAACCAACACACGGCACTGCTGCTCTTGGATTTCTAACTTCCAAATCAATGAGCCATATAGCACACTTTTCTTTATACAGTGTTCAGCCTCAGGTAGTTTGTTATAGCAATGGAAAATGTGCTAATATAATATTCATGTGGGCCATTGGTCAGTAGTTTTGCTCTCCTTCCCGCCCTCCCTTTTTCCCACTCTTCCTTTCACCCTTCCTTCTATCCTTCCTTTCCCCCCCCTCTCCCTCCTCTTTTCTTCCTTTCCTTCAGCTCACCCACTCTCTGTCCTTTCTCTCCACTTCCTCTTTGTCTAATTTAAATATGAGGCTAATGCTCATCCCATACTGTGACTGGGAAAATCAGAGTTCTGCTCAGGGTTCTTAGTCTCATTAATACAGGAATTTAGGGAAAGATTTGGAAGCGAACTTGTGAACTTGTTTTGTTAAAGAGTTTGAGACAGGCCAGAAGCAACAGGGCCAAAACGCTTTAAATCTCAGCAGTTTCCAGAAGGAGGGAGACCAGAACGAAAAATGCCAGAACATGGTAGGAGACAACTGCATGAAGAAGGACAGGCTTGAGAGAGAGAGAGAGAGAGAGAGAGAGAGAGAGAGAGAGAGAGAGAGAGAGAGACAGAGAGAGAGAGACAGAGACAGAGACAGAGACAGACAGAGACAGAGAGAGAGACAGAGACTGGAGTGTCTAGGAAATCATGGCCAAGCTTTGGCTAGTACCTAAAATGGAAAATGGAAAGAGTTCAAGCAGGCAGGTCACATTGCTACATCATGGGAACCCAGCAAACAAGCGTTGGAGTGGATGGTCCATCTCCTCACTACGGGGAACAGTTATTTCTCCCCTCTCCTTAGCATGGCCATAAGCAAACCAGCTTTCCAAGGTAGATGGAGGCTTGGCCAGGTGATGAACATACTCCATAGTGTAGAACGTTCTAACCTTTGGAGTAGATCAGAATTCTCTCAGTCTCTGTCTCTGTCTCACTCCCTCCCTCCCCACACTCTCTCTCACACAGAGTTATACACACACACAGACATACACACACACAGGCACACACACAGAGACAGAGACACATACAAACACAGACACACAGACAGACACACACACACACACACACACACACCAGGCAACATTCAGACTACAGACAAGCCAGAAAACATAGAATGCTGAAAGAAGGAAAACATGGAGAGAGAAGTAGAAAACTCAAATTTGGGCTTGCTATTGGTCAGGCACTCTAAGCTGCAGTGCTTTTGCTTCTTATTGAGACATCAGCACATGCTGCTGTCTCTAAGGTTATCTTTTATATAACCCATTCCCACCTATAAAACCCAGAGACCAAATTCCACAAGTGCTCACCAAAATAGATTAGTGTCTGGGCTGGAATGGCAGTCACACCCTCAGATATGGCTTCCAGGCAGGGGCCTCATTCAGGGGAAGAGAGATAACTAGAAACCAGACAAGGGTCTGGACTATTTTCTGACATCACTGGCTTCTGGCTAGAACAGAGTCACAGACATTTACAGCTTCTGGCCAAGAACCGGAAAGGAAATCTCTAACCCTGAACCACCTGGGCCACTTCTAGCTCTGATTCTCATCAAGGCTGAGAATTAGGAAGTCTTTTCTCATCTTTGATTTTTCTAGAAGATACTAAATCTCTCATAATTGAGTAGAATTTGCCTGTGAAGCTATTTGGAACTGAAGACTTGGTGGTGATGGGTTAAACTACAGAGTAAAATTGTTAACAGTTCCAGTGATATTCAGTCATCTGTTTTATATTAGATGGGTTTGGGTAGCGAGTTCAGTTTTCTTAAGGAATCGCCTCTTTTTCTGGAAAGTTCATGAGCATAAAACTGTTTCCTGTTGTCATCTGGTAACTGCAGGAGTGTTAACACACATAACACATTTCAGTATAATTATTAGCACATGGAAATGATACAAAATGATGTCCTGCATTGAACTTTTCATTTAATATATGTATGTGATACTGCTCAATGGTCCTCCGACCCCTCCCCTGCCTTCTCCCTTCTCCCTAAGGCCTTTCCCGTTCTCAACAGTCCCACTCACGGGACTTTTATTTTTTCTCTCTCTTCTTTTCCAGTTCTCATCTATAACAGAAAACACGTGACACTTGTTCTGTGTCCAACTCCATCATATATAAATATCCTCTTTCCTTTACCTGTTCATCTGTTGACAGGCTGAGTCTGTATCTTGGCAATAGTAAATAGTGGCACAATAACAACACTGCTATTTCTGCATGTGGATCTCATTTTCTTTGTATATATACCCAAGAGTGGAATATTGCCTTACATGGCAATATTTCTTTTTTTCCTTCTGAGGAAAGAAAGGTCATATACAGTTTCCCCCAAAAGTTGCCATGCTAATGTACATCCCTGTGTGTAGTGTATATTGTGCATAGTGGATATAGTATATGCAGTGCATTCCTTTATCTCTACATCTTCACTCTCTATATATTAATATATAGATTAATATAAATATATTAGTATATAATATATACTAATATGTTTATATGTGTACATATATAATTATATGTACATATATTGTATGCATATTTCCTAGGATGGGGATTCTGAACGGTATAACTGAAGAGAGTGAGCCGAACCCAAGTATGCATGAATTCATTGCTTTCTGCCCTTACTTTGGATGTAGTAACCTGAATTAACTCAAGCCATTGCTCCTTCAGTTCTCTGCCATAAAGGACTGCAACCTGGAACCTTGAGCCACACAAGCCCTTTCTCCCTTAAATTACTTTTGCCAGGAAATTTTATTGCAGAGGCAGAAAAGAAAGTAATGCACACCCTAGGAGACTCTCTTGCTAGTCTGACACAGCGCAGTTACCATTGATGCAGTAGACCTCAATAGGTCTGGTGTTAGCATCCATTGTGTTTTCCTCCCCATTGCTACTGTGGTGATATCTTCTGGGAGGTGGGACTTCAGACTTCCCTACGATCCTGCCATAGACTAGACTGATTTCCTGGGATCTTCTGTTGTCCCCGTTATTAAAGTAGAAATATGTATCATTTAGTCTTCATTGTCACCGAAGAAAAGTGAGTCCTCCTTGTGGCTGTTGTGTGTGGGAATGAGTTCTAGCACTAGCAGTCTTTACTGACAAAATGGTGGAGATGGACTTGGTACCTATGGCCAGTAAGCCCTGACTCTCCTCTAGGCATCTTCTTGGTGTTGCAAGATGGCAGAGGTGCAGGCTACCCATGCTCTTTTTGTTTGTTGAGACAGTTTCTCTATTTAGCCCTGGATGCCCTGGAGCTAACAACTACGTAGACAAGGCTGGCCTCAAACTTGGACTCCGCCTGCCTTTGCCTCTCATATACTGGTATTAAAGGCACATGCCATCACACCTGTTCCAACCACATGATCTTTACAGCTGCATTGGTGTTGGTGGCAGTTAAAGAGTTGTTTGTAAGCTAGCCGTGGTGAATGTCCCAAATCCCCTCAACTGCCTTCCCTTGATACCATCCTACTTGGAACATTAAGAGGCTTCACTGCAGCCTGTGAGAGCACATATTTGGACTCCTCCTTTAGCTTTGATGGTATAGTTGGAGGTGACTATGGTTTTCCTTTAGAATTTGATTGCAGTAGTTTGATAGGTTGCTCTGTTTCTAATCTTCTGGTAAGTAAGAGTAAGCATTTGTTGGTCTTTCCTCTATCAGTTACATCACTTGGTGTATCTAGTGTGCCCTCTCATTCACCTCCAAGTCTGACGTGTATGACCCAGAGAACTCACCACAGTATTGCCTTTCAGGTTCCGGGGCACATGGTTGGTTTGCTTGCTTCTCTGTTTCTCAGAATCTTTAGTGGTTTTAAGCTCTTCCCACTGTGTCTTCCCTCCCCCACCCCCAGTAGTTGATGGACAGGGAACCCTGTCTTTGGTGCTTAAGATCTGTTCTCCTAATAAGATCACCTTCTCGCCTTAGACGAGGATGAAGAGAGCGAGGAGTCCAGTGAGGAGGAGTCCAGCCTGGAGAGTGACGAGGACGCGTCCGGGTCTGAAGATGACGTGTTCGATGATTCTATCTGCCCCACGAGTAAGATGCGCAAAGCCATGTGCTCTCTGTGTAGTGGGAGTGTGGGCTGTCAGCACAGAGGTGGTCCTCCTCTGTTTATCAGCACTCTGGTAATGAAATTTCATTTTAAATGGATGAGGTGGGGGCTGGAGAGATGGCTCAGTAGTTAAGAGCACTAACTACTCTTCCAAAAGTCCTGAGTTCAAATCCCAGCAACCACCTGGTGGCTCACAACCATCTGTAATGAGATCTGAAGCCCTCTTCTGGAGTGTGTGAAGACGGCTACAGTGTACTTACATACAATAAATAAATCTTAAAAAAAATGGATGAGGTAAAGCCTACAAGCACTTTGGGAAGGATTTCTGGAGAAATTATCATTACTATTATCTAGTCCTTTACACAGGTTACAGGTTTTATTAGTAAAAAATCAATCTATGGAAACCAACTGCTGATTCAGAGATATTATAAACTATGTAGTAAATTTTAAGTTTATAAGTAGAAGGCAAATTTTACTTCACACACACACACACATACACATTACAATATTTTCTTTTTGACAAATTCACTCAAAATTTTGATTTTAAATCTATAAGGACTTCCATACTGACTTCCTGGAAATTGTTGGTAATTTTTTTTTAACTAGTGAAACTATCCCAGAGCCATTTGGCCAACATGCTTATAATCTTTGTAAGTTAATAAATAGTTCAGTGGAGAAAATCCATCCCATTTGGTTTATAAGTTGCTTTAATTTTTGAATCTTGCAATTTTTTTTTAAATCCCATGTATGTGCATGGGAATGCCAGTGTCCGTGGAGTCCAAAGGCAGAGGGTCCCCCAGGAACTAGAAATACATGTGGGTGTGAGATTTCCAACAGAGGTCCTAGTGACGGAACTCAGGTCCTCCGCAAGAGCATTTATGAGCAATTAATGACTGAGACACCTCTCCAGCCCCACCCCCCAAAAATTTATTTAAACATTTACAATATTTATGAGTAGAATAAAACGTTGTCATTTACCTTGTTCCAATACAGTGCGATTGAAGGGCTTGCACATCACACAGCCAGTCTAATAGCTATCTAATACGAAACTAGGGTTCCTGAATCGCACTTGGCTCTCTGATTTTGTGGTTGAGGAGTGGGGTAAAACTTAAGCTCTTACTCACACTAGGCTAGCATTCTGCCACTGCGCTACATTCCCAGCAATTAGGTTTTGGAGACTGTAGCTTAACTATGTAGCTTAGCCTGCCTGGCCTTAAACGTCTAGCCTTTCCTTCTCCATCTCCATCCCTAATTGCTAGGATTACAGACATGTGCTACCTACACACAGTTCTATTTCAACATTCTAATTTCATGTTTTAATCTATTATTCAGTGTATAAATGTGGCATTAGTGTAACACAGCTCAAATAAAAGCATGCCCTTGGAGCCCGTTGAATCACGCGCAGATTATACCCTATCAGCTCCCTTAAGGACGGTTCCCTTCTTCATTATAGACTCGTCTATTAAATAAGGACAAGTGGGGCCTCAGAGATGGCTCACTGAATGAAGTGAGTAAAGATGGCTCACTTGACAAAGAAGTGTGAGGACCTGAGTTTGGGTCCTCAGAACCCACACAAAGCTGGGCAGGGTGCCGCAAACATGAGAACCCCAAAAGACTCAAAGGCCAGTTAGCCTAGGCAAGCAAACAAGATGGAAGGCATCTTGTGGAGATACAACACACGTTCTACTCACCCCAGATAGGGAACCTACACCAGACCTCAGTATGGATACCACCACAGTCCAATTTAGTGAACCAATGAGTTTTATTGGAATTACTTATGAGAATATGGGCAAGGGGTTACTTTTAGGAACAGAAATGACTCAGAGACAGCTACAGCACCAAGGCCCACCCCAGCATGAGTGACAGCTCACAAAACCTGGGGACTTGGAGCACACTGCATAGCCGGCAGGCAGCTCAACAGATCGGAGAGTGATCTTCCAAGTGACTCTGCTCTAAACCTCTTGCAGGCAGCTCAGCTGGCTTCTGCTTCTTCCAGACCAATGGGTCTGGCTTCAGTCTTCTTTGCAGCTTGGCTTGTCTGAGCCTCCTCTGCAGTTCAGCTTCTGTCCTCTGGCAGGGAGAGATCTAGTGAATCTTCCCAGTTTCAGGGATTTCTTGAAGCCCCCTGGAGTTGTTTCCCTTGCCACCTAAGGAGCTTCCCTGTAAGGTAGAATGTTTAAGTCTTGGAGGAAACTATTACAATGACTCTGAGGTTGGTATCTGACCTCCACATGCAAACACACGCATGCACGCACACACACACACACACACACACACACACACACACACACACACACTGTCCATTTTGTTTTATAAGAAGGAAAATGGTTTCTCCCATGCAGGGTCTGGTATGGGTCTGTGCATAGCTGCCATTGATTGTGGATCTCCAAGTTCCATGTTTGTTGTATCACCACATCCCCTGTCAAGCAGGCCTGCCCTCTTCCTTCAACTCTCTTTTTAGATTGCGATGTCAGTCTCTTTGAACTGGCCCTCCAACTCAGAGAGAAAAGACTGGACATTGAGGAAGCCTTAGTTGAAGAAAAGAAAATTGTTGATAACCTGAAAAAAGAATATGATACAATCTCCAAAAAGGTATGGCGGCCTTCCGACTTGTCTTCTAACATACTATCTACCCACACTCCTACTTCATAGGCATGACATTGCTAGAACTTCTCAGAGAAGTTAACAGATGTTATCAACAAAGCCCATTAGCAGCTGTTGAATGGAAAAGTATCAGCTGAGGATACCCCAAGACCAAGTTCTCAGTGCAAATGAGATTTATTTGTCCCAGAGGGACAGAGGGCCAGGAATCAGAGACAAAGATAGAAGATAACGGATGAGGGAAGAGGAGAAGGGAACAGGGAGAGGGAGGAGACAGAGGCACATTGGAAAACTGTGGTTTATAAAAGTAAAATGGTATATCCTGTGTTCGGATGGGGTGTTTAATTTTAATCAGACATGTTAATCAGGTGAGCCAAAGGGGCCTTTTTGCAATTCTTTTTGCAATTCTAGGAGACAGGAATGACTGAATAGGTAGTATGCATCCTAACTGGGCAGGAAGAAAACAATACGTGTTTCTGGGCTGTACTGTAGACTTAGGCCCTGGGTCTCCCAGAGCACATCCTGTGCCGGTTGTGCTTCCGCTCACCCTGCCTTTGCTTACCACCTTGGACACGTCTGCGTTCACCGACCCATGCCAATATCTCTCCCATGGCTTTGATCAGGTAAAAGTTGTGGCAACCAATCTGAATGCCGCGGAGGAGGCGCTGGAGGCGTATCAGCGAGAAAAACAGCAGAGGCTGAATGAGCTACTGGTCGTTATCCCTCTCAAGCTCCACCAGGTGACCCTGAGATCCGTGACCCCGAGACCGGGGCAGAGACAGCGTCACACCAAAACCCTCCCAGAGAAAGATGCGTGGCTCACCGGTGGTGTACCAGGGCCCCTGATGTGGTTCTGTACACAAAGACGGCCCTAACTCTTCTTCCCATTCAGACTTTCTTTTTTAATTTTAATTTTAATTTTTTCTGGCCCTGCTCACTCCAGCCATTCAGACTTTTAACTAAGGAAAAACACCAAAACATACCCGTTTCCCTGTGTCACTTCACCAGTCACTTTATAAGAATGAAACGGCTGCAAGTGGAGATATCGGGTCTTGTACACAGGTCACTTCCCATCCATCCTTAATCAGCTGTGCACCCATGAGGGGAAGCCTTATCTTAATGTCATTAATGAGGGAGGTCCAGACAGGACAAAAGTATTCTTTTTAAAAAATCTTTCTATCTCCATTCATTTCCACTATCTATTTGAATTACAATTTACAGTAAGCTGTGGAAATTCGTATCCATAAGAAGACAAAGGCTTGCTGTAGACTCTTGTCATGTTAAGAGAAGAGACCATTCTTCGGGGGCGAGAAACACTCCAGAAATCAGTTTATCGAAATCTTGTTAACAGTTTGTTATGTTATCCTTGAAGTGCCTGCCCCACTGTCATGAAGTTGTTATCAGGCAAGACCTAGTGTAGAAGTTTGCTGTTCCCAGAAAGACCCCGTGTGGCTTACACTCTAAGGACAACTTTCTGTTTACCGTCACTGTCACTGTCACTGCACCGTCACTGTCACCGGGGTTTAAGCAACAGGACAGAGAGGTGAAGCTCTCCCCCCTCTGCCTTCAGTCTGCTCTCTTGTCTCTGTCGGTTCTGATTTCTATTCACTTCGTTCTGTCTCCACAGATCGAGTATGTGGTATTTGGGGAGGTGCCTGAGGACCTCTCCGGGACCTTGGTCTTCTCCAACCACTCCCTCGACCGGCTGCAGGAACGAATCGTACAACTCCAGGAGGAAAATGCCAAGCAGCAAAAACTCAACAAAGAATGCAGGGAGAGACGGAAGCTGCTCACCCGGGAAAAGAGAGAGATGGCGAAAACCATCAGCAGTGAGTGTCTCTGCCGGAGGGAGGAGCAGGAGTAACTGGCAGAAGAGCCGGCTGGTCCCATCTCAGAAAACCGAGGACCGTAGACACAGTCCCTGAAGTCGCAGGCGTGTGCCCACCCAGGAGCTACCTCAGATTTGCAGATGAAACCACACACACACACACACACACACACACACACACACACACACACACACTAGTTCATTCTTATCCTGCCTTACTGCCTCAGTGGCTGGGCTCTTCGAAGCCTCCTGAGGCTAGTGCGCCCATCTCTTTACTTCTAGCTCAACACCTCTAAATCTGCCCTCAGCTTAGTTGCCTGGTTACCTTCTGTGAAGCCCATTGGTCCTGCTGCCCAAGATGCTTTCTGGTTGCCCTTCTGTGAGCCCCTTTCCCTTTTCACCTACATTGTGGATGATCTCTCCCGCAGCTCTGAATCTGTTCCATCTTTCTCCCCCAAGTATCTCCTCTCCTCCAGGATTCTCCTCTTCCTGCCCTCCCCTCTCTCTAGCCTTCAGGAACCTGCAAGTCCCATCTCTTTCTGTCTGTCCATTCATTGGCCTCTGGCACCGTTATTGATTGATCGAGAACCAACTGGGACAAGGACCTTAGCTTATGGACGTGCAGATTCCCGATCAAAGCACCAGAACCACCCCGCTATAACCCAGGACTACAGAGAGGAAACAAAACAACTCTCGATGCCTGTTTTAAAGAGGAAGGATATGACATACAGCCTACTTCTCTTCATGTATGAGAAAATACAGCATAGTATGATCATCTCTGCTGTACAGTCATCATGATGGAGACCCAGCCAAGCCCCTCCCCTTCTAGTACAGTATGCCCTTCCTCCAGGGCATGCACATGGCATAGATACACACACACACACACACACACACACACACACCCTGATGTATTTTCACACAGCATAGAAGCCTGTCCAGCATACTTGACTGATGGCACTCAAGAGTTTATGGTGTACTTCTCTAGACCATGTTTTATTCGTATTCGGGTAATTTATTCTTTAGCTGCTACTGTAGTATCCCATTTTATAAACATTAACATAGTTGCCTAGCCAGTGACCTCTTGAACATTTCAGTATTTTTAACTTTGCATTGGGGCAGTGAGACTTTTATACAAGATTTCTCATGCACGCATTCACAAAGGGTCTCTGGGTTCTGAGTACTAAGTACCAAGTCTGCATAGTCTCATATAGTGAGACTCTATTTTGAAACAAACAAACAAACAAGTTTTGATGCAACCATCCCTCTATGGGATGTATATACAAGAGAAGTAAGATTGGCGTATCAAAGGGCTATCTGCACAGCCATGCTCAGTGCAGGGCCTTTACAACAGCCAAGATAAAGAATGCACTCAGGAATTCTACCAGCAGATGAGTGGACAAAAAGATGTACTAATCATAACAAAATCACTTCTGTGTTAGTATTACTACTAATGCTAGTATTGGTAACCTTTTTTAAAAAAAAAGACCAAGCTACTGTCATTTTACAACAGAATAGATGAACATGGAGGGCACTGTGCTAAGCAAAATAAGCCAGGTACTGAAAAATAAAACACCATATGATTTTACTAATCTCTGGTATATATAAAAGGTTGAATCACCAAGAGTGGTGGCACACACCTGTTGTCTCAACTTTCAGAAAACTTAGTGAAGAGGCTCACACATTCGAAAGCAGCCTGGGATATAAAATGAGGTCCTGCCTCAAAAAATCATGAACAAACCTCAGAAGCGTAGAGTTTGACGGTTAGCAAAGGCCTGTTAGGTGGGTTGGGCCTGAGAGAGATGTTGGTTCAGTGCTGCAAGACTTCAGAGAAACAAGAAAACAGATTCAAAAGTATTCTTTTATATACTATATGGTTACTAGTTAACAACAATGACTGAGTTCTTTAAAATCGCTGGAGAATAGGGTTTAGGGGCTGGAGAGACGGCTCAGAGGTTAAAAGCACTGTCTGCTCTTCCAGAGGATCTCGGTTCAATTCCCAGCACCCACATGGCAGCTCATAGCTGTCTGTAACTCTCCTTCCAGGGGATCTGACACCCTCACACACACAGATGCAGGCCAAACACCGATCACATAAAATAAAAATAAATTATAAAAAAAGAGAGTAGATAGATTTTAAATGTTTTACACACACACACACACACACACACACCACGATGGAGTGGGGGGGATGAATTCATAAAATAATATATTTACTTAGTTCAGTTTGACCCTTTCTTGATTCACATTTCAGAATGGCATGTTTGATAAATATATATAATTTTTGTCAAAGTTTTTAAAACTCTATTTTCTTTAAGTTTCTTTTATCATTAATGTTACATTGTGTTTGTAATCTACCTGGAATTAAGGTGATATGCAACAACCCTAATAAGAAGATAATTATTTTTTAAAATACTTTTTATAATGTATGGTATGTGGAGCTTATATATAAGTTATCAAGCATCAAAACAAAATGAATCCAATAAATGTACCTCCCAACTTAATGTTGACAGTATTGTAGCAGCCACCTGTGAAAGATATACTCTCTTGGTTTTCTTTACCCAGAGAGAACCACTATTGCCAATTATGTGTTTAGTATTCCTAAATTTCTTTAAAAAGAAACACACATTTGTATGCATTCCTGGCTAGTATGCTACTTTGGAACCCTGTAAAGCTATTGTACCTTACGCAGCCCGTGGAAAAGACATTTTCATTTACTATTACATTCCAATACTAAGTGTGGAGTGGAGCAAACAAGAAGAGGTGTGGGAGACGGAGGGGCGTAACAAAGGAGTGGGGCAGAGAAGGACCACAAGGCCCTACTGTAGTGTGTGCTTGGAGCAAGATGTTTTCATGTTTTAGGGTTTACAGTTAGGGTTTTACTGCTGTGGACAGACACCATGACCAAGGCAACTCTTATAAGGACAACATTTAATTGGAGCTGGCTTACAGGGTCAGAGGTTCAGTCTATTATCAAGGTGGGAGCATGGCAGCATCCAGACAGGCATGGTGCAGGAGGAGCTAAGAGTTCTACCTATTCATCTGAAGGCAGCTAGGAGGAGACTGATCTCCAGACAGCTAGGAGGAGGGTCTTAAAGCCCTCGCCACAGTGACAAAGCTACTATAACAAGGCCGCACCTCCTAATAGAGCCACCCCCTAGGCTAAGCATATTCCATCACAGATGGAAAGTTCTAGAAAGCGTCTGCTCCATTCCTAACATTAGAGTCTATAGATACCAATTAGAGAAATCAGATAACTCAATACTTTAGTTGGAGGCTGGCGGTAGTTGAGGAGGGAAGACGATCAGAGCTTACAAGCCACTTAGGGAAAAACATGTCCATTGTACAAGTTTTTAAAATGAGAAAGGCTGTCTGTGGCCAGCATCTTCAGTAAGAAAAGCGGCAGGCAAACATCCAAAGGATAGTCTCTTGCTAACAACAAAAAAACTTAATGGCCTTGCAAAAGCTGTCCCTTGGCGCCTTGTAGTTATGGCTTTGTTCATTTATTATCGGCTTGGAGCCACTGCGGAGACTGAGGATGCGACTGTCGTTTCAGAGATGGAAGAAACCGTCCGGGACCTAATGATCAGCAAGTTTGGCCGTGTGATCGATCTGGAAGCCCTCCAGACCCTTTCTGTCAACACAACCCTTGAAGAACTGAAGATCAAAAAGCTTCGGAAGGAGCTATCCAACGCAAAGGAGATCAGGATGTGGGAGGTAGGGGGAAGGGAAGAGGTGGCTGTGGACGAGAAACCACTGTTCTCTGAGAATCCCCGTAGCTCTCCTGTGGCCTCCAATCTGGAAATTAGAAGGCACATTTAGGCCTTGGGGTTGAGACTCAGTGCTCGCTTAGCCCGTGTAAGGCCCTGGGTTCAATCCCCAGCACCAGCAATAAATTACACCTGTCTAGTTCTGTTTATGTACATACACGGGGACAGTGGATCCACTGAGAGTCCACAAACCAGACTCAATGCAATTGTTTCTGTTTACATTTTCATACTGGCTTCAGATTCTATTTTCACGCACGCCCAATGTTCCCTTTGCATTGGCTGGCTTACAAAGTTAATTTTCTTTCCCTAGTTTTAAGTACTGAACCCAAAACCTAATATGTGTTTGGAAAACACTCTACCTTTGAGCTGCGTCCCCATAATTTTGACAGAAGCGGATGCTCATTTTTCCTTATTTCCTGTCCAGATTCACCTAGTCCATTTTTTTTTCTATCTTCCCTCCTCGGTAGGAGAAGATTGCTCAAGTGCGCTGGGACCTGATGATGAAGACGAAGGAGCACACCAAGAAGCTTCACCAGATGAACGACCTGTGCCTGGAGAAGAAGAAACTCGATTCCAGGTTGAACACGCTCCAGAACCAGCAGGTGAGTGGGTTCCTTTCCTTCAGGCCCTTCGCGGAAGCCAAAGCCTGGCAAAGCGCTGGCATTCAAACAGACCTTGAGCTTGGACCACTGCCAGGCCACCTGTCCCTGGACACTGACGAGGCTTCCAGAGGGGACGAGCTTTAGTAAACGCCCCTTATGTGCCAGGAATGCATAGGAAGAATCACCAATGCACTTTACCTCAGTCTTGGAGAGTAAGGTGGCAAGTACAGATGAAGACACCAGTGTACTCCCTGAATTTGGTTGGTGTCAGGGTCCATTTTCTTCTTTTTATTAGATATATTTTTTATTTACATTTCAAATGATATCCTCTTTTCTGGGTCCCCCCTCCCCGAAAGTCCCATAAGCCCTCTCCCCCACCCCCTGTTCCCCAGTCAACCCCCTCCTGCTTCTCTGTCCTTGTGTTTCCCTACACTGCTGCATAGAGCCTTTCCATGACCAGGGGCCTCTCCTTCCTTCTTCTTGGGCATCATTTGATATGTGAGTTGTGTCTTGGGCATTCCAAGCTTCTGGGCTAATATCCGCTAATCAGTGAGTGCATACCATGTGTGTTCTTTTGTAATTGGGTTACCTCACTCAGGATGATATTGTCCATTTTTAACATATTTATTTTACTCCATAGGAAGTAGGCATCTCAAATGCTTGCTAGTTTTTTTTTTCAACTTGTCATTATGGAATCCATATTGACCCCGAGAATGCACTTGCTATGGAGTATGTTATTAAATAAGTGTTACCAAAGTGAGTCTTGTCCTTAGTAGCTTGGCATCTTCTATAGTGTCTGCGAAAACATCAGTCGTCTTTCTTAGTCCCCTCACCCCCGCCCCCCCCCTTTGTATTTCCTTTAAGAATCCCAGAAATAATTTAAACCAGGTGTTTTCAACTTAGGGTCCCCCAGGAACAGCTTCTGCATCAGCTGAGAACTTATTTGCAATGTAAAATGAGGTTACAGGCAGGGAAAACCGTGGGCCACGAGGTGGCACCCGGGAGCTGACGTGAAGTTTATACAGTCCTGTTTGTAAGATTATCACAGGCTTTCAACTAGGAACGCAGAAAGACTATGCCGTAAGGCCACGTGTTCACCGTAAGGTCACGTGCTCGTCGACTTTATGCACGGCTCACGGCTGTCTTAGCCTTTGTACTTGAAATATCTATAAAAGGAACGGTGCCTCTGTGCAGGCAACCTTCAGGGCAAATTTCAGTGGTGCTAGAATCCTTCAGTTGGTGAGAGGCTTTAGCTAGACTCCCCGGTGAAGGGTTCATCTTCCATCTTAGGCCCCCCTAGCTTGTCTTTGTACCTTATCCGGGTCCCAGTGATGAGCCTCCAAGTCCGGAAGGGTGGAGAGATAGTTTAAACTACTTCCAAAGCAAGGTTGAATTTCAAAAGTTGTTCAAAGGCATATGATTTAAGAGTGAGGTTTCAGTGGAGTCTCTGGAGGAGGCAATTACTGTTTAACGGAACTGGGGTTTTTGTTGTTGTTGTTTTGTTTTTTAATTTTTATTTTTTCCCCCCAAATAGGGAAACGCCTTCCAGGGTCCTCGGAAAGCAGATATAGTGGCGAAGCAGAAGGTCACCGAACTGGTCCAAACCCAGTCAGAAAAGATCACGGCATTAAAGGAAGAGATTGCGCTTTTGCGGAAGAAGGGGGGGCTTATCCTCCCTCCCATCACACCCATGCAAGAGAACGAAATGAAGCCCATGGACGCTTAAGATTGCTGTCTTCTCATTTCCACCCGAGAGGTCCAGTGGAATTCACCAGTCTGCCTCCCCGTACTGTGAACTTAACCACTGTAGTGTGATCCTGCCCCGTGACTTAACAGTATCTCCCCAGGTTAGAAACCACTGTGACCCTGACGTGTACCTATGACTGTGCTGAGACAAGGTAGATGTTTTAGCCCTAAGTTGGCTATGAAGAAGTCTGAATCTCATAGTTGCAAGAGAGCAGCTGTTAGATGTGTTTTCAGGAAAATATCTGTATCTCTGGTATTCCGACTATGTAGCCATTGGCAAGAAAAACGATCATTCAGCAACCTATGAGGAAGCTTCCTTTTCTTAGTCCTTGGATCTTTAGAAAATAAACTGTTTGTGTTAAATAGTCTGTGAAAGGACATAAGAGGGGGAAAAAAGCCAACCATCTTGCCAATAATGACTTAGAATAAGAAATGCAAATGCGAACGTTGCTATTGTTGACTCCATAAAGCCATTATTTGAGGGCTCAGGACTGAGGAAATGCAGACAGACACAGCGAACCAGCCTGCTTTGGGTTGGCAGAGGCAGCGTCCTGGTTTGCCCAGTTTCTGGAAACTCATTTCTGAGGTTCACATTCTCCAAAACAAGTCAGTCAGGCATGCCCTGCTCTAGCTAGGTTGTCTGCGACGCCCTCAGAATTCTACATCTGGCCAGGCTTTACTGGTTCTGATCCCGACAAGGGGACAAATAGATTTTCGCCTCTCCAAGGTACTAACTCTAATAGACATTTTGGACTGTGTGTGACATTTTACACTCAAGAGTGTTCTTTCCAGCACAGGGAAGGGTTTATTGAAATTCATGGCTGCACCCCCCCCCCCTCACAGATTGATCTCCCTGACACGGCGTCCTTCCAGTAGTGACACTTTGGCTTCCCAGGTGGACTATTTGCATCTGTACCAAAAACCTGTGCCGTGGCAGAGGCTGTGCTGGAGAGCCCTTACGAGTGTCTGTGCTGTACATCTGAGAGGACAGCTGCAGGCGACGTAGACAGACACATCTGTGCTGTTCCACACACTGTGTCAGGTTGTATTGAACGGTAATGTAGTCACAGGGCGCATCAGGTTTATTGGCTATGATTTACAGTAGTTTCAATTCCCCCCATAGCTGGCTATTGGTATTTGAAGCCTTTGACCACACTCTCGATCACTGATACTAGAGCTCAGATCCCAGGTTACATTTACACGATACTAGAGCTCAGATCCCAGGTTACATTTACACAATAAAATGCCATCTTTGTACGTGTGTCTACAAATGTCTGCAAAGAAATTAGAGACCACAGAGCTCAGAGAGGCCTTACCAGCGCCAGCAAGGACGCTGATATAGATGGTTAGACACTATAGAGGCCAGTTGGAAGCCAAGCCCAGATGAATTAAGCCATATAATCCAGCCCAATTAGCTAACTGGAAGCAATGATGGGGTTTGACCCTAGCAGCAGAAATGCTGGACTTTTGATGCAAGGTTCAGGGCTGGGTCCAGATGGACCAATGGCCACATCAGAGTAGAAACCTCCAGAATGTTTTGTGTGTCAGTAACCCCGGACCCATTTTCTGGGGGTCAGATGATTGGCTAAAGGCTGCTCTCTCAGTGTTAAATGCCCTTATTCTTATGGTGTCCAGGTGAGGGCTGAAGTATATTAGGTATGTTCTTGGGCCTGTTTTTTTTTTCTTCTTTACTGATATAATTCTAACACATCCATGTATCTGCATACTGCATCCATGTATCTGTCTACTTTGGTAAGTTGGTAGGTAGCATGGTTCTACTTGAAAAAATAACCTAACCCTAACCCATGGTTCATGCCAGACGTGGGAGTAGTGTCTGTGCATACAAACACGGCATGAAGATTCTGCCTCTGGGTCTGTACTGCTCTGGTAAAGGGAGACAGATTAAGGGCACGGCCACCCCAAAGGCAATCAGCCAATGCGTCATGTCATGCAGTATGAAGTGGAGTAACCTGGTCTCTCCACTCAGCTATGAAAGTCAACAGGTGCTAACCTCCACTGCTCATTAATGCGCAAAAAGTTGCCTCAAAACTTAGCTTTAAAAACAAGTTATCGCAGTAGCGGTGGGAGGTTTGCGGGGCTTGGGACCTGGTAGCAGACCTGGAAAGCAGGGTCCTAGGAAGCTGGGCAACTCCTTCCCGTCTGACCATTCTGAAGGAGTACAGGAAGCGGGCTGTCACTGTGGCTTTTAGTGGCGTTCACCAAAGCCCAGTTTGACAATTACTTTAGATCATGGAGAGGTAAAAGGCAAAATTAGGCTTCAAAACAAACAAACAAGCAAAGCTTCCAACAGTCTGTCAAGTGAACTACAGCTCAGATTTGAGCGGCATTAGCAGATACCGCTGCAAACATTAGCTCCGCCCATTCCTCTCCAGGAAGTGACCGTTAAAGGCTTCATTCAATGTGTTTGAAATCACATATCTTACTTCTTCTTGCAGGGTTACACTTCACACTCCTATAATTTCCATGTTCCTTACACTTATTTCTAGAGATACTTTAAAAGCCACGGCCTTCCAGAAAATCATGCTGCATTTTGAGGACAGTTCTTATTCAGATTAGCTAGCCGGCTTTGTAGAAAATCTTGTTCTGATTAGCTGTCTGTAGAAAATGGATGCAAGTCTACAGACGACTAGGTGCAGTACTCCTTCAGACCAGGAGATGGCGGACTCATCCCAGGCAACCCGAAGGCGGCCCCCAGACTACCTGTTTATCAAATCCTTGGAAAAGCAGTCTGATACAACTCTTAATAAGATTGAATGTGTTAGGCCGAATTTCAGCTCTTCATTTTCCTGACATTTTCCTGAAATATGCAATCCCTCCCCGCACAATGAATACTCAAAATGTGGGAGGGAAGACTTGCATTAAAATTTTCAGTTCCTAATTAAGTCTAGTGCCTTACATAAAGGTTTTAAGTTTACACACACACACACACACACACACACACACACACACACACACGAATTAACTTCATTCCTTCAATATGGAGGCTCCTCACTTCCAGTCCAGCAAGAGAACGGTGAATTTGCTTGCTGTCTGTATATTCCTTCTTGGAATAAACAGTTTGCAATGTCATGTTACATGAATCCAAACTCAGCACTCATTGTTTAAAAAGACAAAAAACATGAAAAACATTTGCTACTGTTTCCAGATTTTATCACTTGATGGATTGGAGATCATCTAGTGCAGTTCTTTACTGACGGGACTCCCAATGTCTAAAGAAAACGCTGACTCACGGGTGACTCAGACGAAGGTTACAAGGAAGACTAAACATTTATTTAGAAGTTACAGTGTTTGTTTTTACAGAGATATGTTGCCACCGATTATTGATTCTGGGAGACTGTTAATGCTTAGAGTGCTGCACACATCTGGGGATTTTCTCCTGGCTTCTTAGAAACCTGTCCTGGGTCACCACACAGGCGTGCCTTCCAGGTGGCTCCAGTCTGTAGCACCATGGCCTTTGCTTTATCCCTGGTGTTCTTCATGACCAGTGTGCTTAGGGTCCTCTGTCAACGCGCCCGAGGGCCGCCTGGAGCCCCCGGTAGTGCAGGTCCGGCGGCCCATCCGCAGCCTGACTATCTGTGATACTTCCACTGGTCTCCAGTCACTCAGCCGCTTGTTTTCTGTCTTGTGCCAGAAAGGGGAAGATTCCATATCTCTCCAGAATTATAGAAACACATATACATTTATTTACAAGTGCATAAATATATAAATATGGCTATAATAGAAAAATAAATACCAATTTTTCTCTGTCACAAACAAACAAACAAACAATATATAGTCTTTCTGGGATATTAGCTTCGGCCTAAATGGTGGGAGGTGGCGTTTCAAAAGACACGTGAACTGATGGGCTGGAAGAGAGCCTCATCCCAAGTTCCTGTCCTGTGTAGGTCCCCGAAGGGTGCTGGGGACACCAGTCTCCTCCACCCACTTGGCAGGAGTCGGAACTGTCTACTTCTTCCACTGGTACAAGACCTAAACAGCACCGGGGCCCTGTGAGGGGAGAGAGCAGGTGACATTAAAATCTAGCCTCACCAAGCAGTAGTGAGCTGATCTCTACCTATGGCTGGTCACACTGGCCCTGGAAGGGGAGGACCCTTACTGTAGATCATCTATGCTGGGACCAAAGACCTTGGACTGTAAAGCAGTCTGCTTGTAGCCATCAGCTGCACACACAAAACACAAAGGGAGGCCTGGCTCTCTCTGACCAGGCTGTGTTCTACCTCACGGTCCATTCCCCTTGTCCGACCAAATCTTGTTTTCATGGTCTGGCTTTGGAGCTGTAGGTATTTTAGAATTTGATGCCCTAGAGACAGGGTCCAGGGCCATCATAGCAGGAGCATGCACACCCTGGAAGCTAAGAAACACCAACTGATCCTCTGAAGTACAAGTGCCCCAACTAAGTCCCTGTGGATTTGCTTGACGTGGGTACAGAGGGAGCTATGGGCAGGGGTGGGCCCTCAATGAACAAGTTCTGTGGGCGTACACAGTTCCAATGGCTACGTGTGTGCAGGCATGGCTCCCTGATGACTGGGAAGAACCACCCCCTAATTATGACCTGACAGACCAGGGGAGCAGAGAGGCCTCTGGAATAGAGGATGCTTTTCCCCTCAGCCTTTGAGGACCACAGCTACAGTGTTGAATCAGACTGTCCTGGGAAGGCCTCATGGTCCTCTAGGCCTTTAGTAGCAACCGAGTGGCCATCATGACTTTTTAACACTCCCCTGAAGAAGTGCCTTGTCCTTTCTCCTTGAAGCCATTGCTGTGTTATGGGTGACCCCATCAGACAAGTTCTCCCTGCTGCCCCTGGGCGGACCTGAATGATATGGGGGGTCCCATGAAGCTTCTAGTCCAGGACCTTCAGGGGTTCTCCTCACTGCTGTTTGGCATGTGGTGACAGGTTGCTTCTGGAGGTGACAGCAATCTTGAGGCTGGAGCAGCTGGTGAGTTGAGTCATCAGGCAGCGTGTATAAGAAAGAGCCTTCTTCTGAGCCAGACTTGGGACCCCTGCATTGTACAAGGTCAGATAGTGTGGGTTAGGTCAAGCAGAACAGGTGGGCCTGCCCTTTCACCATCTGACACCTAAAGGTATCAGAGCAGGCCCAGAACACGCACTGGTCCCCTGTGACCATCAGGAGCTGCCACACCAAATTCAGCCGGTAATCGTTCAGCTTTATTGTGGGAGGTGGCAAACTGGGTGTTCAGGGGCCTGTAGGCAAAGCTGGTTCTCCTTCAAGGGTTTCGGTGAGCCAGTGAGTGGCAGATGCTGAGTAACAACTAAAGCCCCCAAGCAGAAGAGCATCGTAACTGTGCACACAGCACCTTGCCCACGGTGTAACTGCCCCACTGAGCACAAAACATGAAGCACTGCTTGACTCTGGGTGACAAACTTTAGACAGGAGCTAAAGGGAATGAGAGGCTTGGAGACTTGGGAATAAAAGCAGGAATGGAAGGGGCCTGGTTACCTGGCAACTTGCTGGTTCTGGAGGTCACAGCCATTGCTAATGAAGGGCTGCCTCAGGAGGCTGTTGGTGTCTTCCCGCTGTTTGAAGGAAAGAATAAAAAGTCATGATGGGAGCCCAAGGAACTTTCCAGTACTCCCCACTGAGCAGGATGGGCTGTGGTTAACTATAGGGAGTTCAGTCCAGGGGCCCTGGGTGGGCAGGGGGAATGCCCAAAAGGCAGCTCATTGTCCCTCCATATGTGCACGGGGGGGGGGGGGGGGGGCGCACTCGGGACCCTTTACCTGTGCAAGCTCCCCTGGGCAGTGCTGAGGAGGCTTCCTGCCCGGGCAGCCCACCGTAGCAGCAGGGCAGCCCCCGCTTCCGTGCAGTCGGCTGACGCAGGCCCGTCCACTGATGCCACCGAGGTAGGGCTGCCCATTGGCTTGGTGACCTGGAAGTCCCCCTAGTGGCACCATTGTGTACTGGCAGGAGGAGGACAGGAGGGCACTCCGAGGAAAACCCAAATCTGTTGTATGTTCTGGAAGAACAGAAGACAGAGGTCTGCTTACCCTCCTAGAGCTGGTTAAAGTCCCACAGTCATAGTGTCAGAGGGATAGACGGGAAGGTGACTGTCCCGTAGCCCGAGAACACTTTTTCTAAGTCTTCCTATCACCCACTTCTTCTTTAAAGTGAGAAGCATAGAAAGACATGAACCAATGGCTTCAGGAGGGGTGACGAGTGAAAGGACCACTTAGTGTGTGTGTGTGTGTGTGTGTGTGTGTGTGTGTGTGGGAGGGGGGAGTCAGCTGCAGATACTGCTATTTGAAGCAGAGATTAACAGACAAGGCAGGTTAGCCCAGGAGAAAGGGAAGACTCAAGGCAGGCCCCCACTGGACAGAAGAGGGGACAAGCCAGGAGCAATTTGTATATGAACCTGCTTGAGAAACAGCTTCAGACATCCGGAAAGGATGGAACAGATCATCACGGAGCACCAGGGGTAGGAAAGGATGCTTGCTCTAGAGAGGTGAGGAGGGAGGCCTCAGATACGCAGCGGTTCTGTGGGGCCCCCTGACCCTGGTAGCTTCAGCTCCCAGGAAGGAGGAGCTGGACCATCTGGCCCTGCCTGGGCACTGGCCTGCTCGGTGGGCTGGGAGACGCGTCTCTCTCCTTTGCCTCCGTGCTGAGGTGTTACTCACTCTGCTTAGACCAGGCCCTCCAGAGGCAGAAGGGGATGAAGGTGACGATGATGAGGACGATAGAGCCCAGAACGACCCCGACAATCAGATAGGGCAGGTCGCTGGCCCGGGCCACCATGGCTCCAGTGCCCACCGGCCGCTCCATGGTTTCCAGGGGCGGAGGCTGTGGTGGAGCCAGAGTTAAGGGTGGGGGTCTTCCAGGCTGGCCAGAAAATTTCCGAGCTGCAATTGAAGACAAAACTCGCATCAGTATTTATTTTTTTTAATACAAAAATAGGAAAACAAAGTGCCTCGATTCCATGGACATAGGAAGGAAATGGGGCCTAGATCTCCACACAGGGACTCGATATCTCTTATTTGAATCATGTCCATAACTTATCAGGGACACACTAGTACCTAACATGCAATGTGCTGTTGAGGTGTTTGTGAGCCAGACACTGAGTCAGAGTGGACAGGGGTAATTGTGGTTTCTGAAAGAACAACTAAAATGTGTGAGAGCAGTGAACGAACTCAGGTGAAAGAGCTTTCCCACAGCTTCGCCATTCCCAGGTAGATTAAAGGACTCGAGGTGCTAGGTAATTGCTTGGGTTGTAAGACAGGGCACCTGCAGACTCCGTGGGACCGTGGGACAGAAGACAACTGGGAAATTCGCATCAAAGGTAGACCACAGTCAAAGGCCTACGTTCCTCACTGGGCTGCTACTGCCAGCAAACCAGCATGGACTCTGCCACCTGCTTCCCTCAGCTTTCTGATGTCACAGCCTCCCGGCCCAACACCCCTCATGGTCCTTGTGCCTCCTCAGATCCTGGAAGACTGCCCCAGCCCCTCTCAGTCTGGGTAATCTCTCCTGCGTCCATGAATCCCTCCATGACCTGAGGACTGTGGAGGCAAGAGACATTCTGCTTTTATCAGACACTTTCAGCACCCTCCCCCCAAGATTCAGCCACTGGGAAACTCCCGCAGTCCTTCTCTCCTCCCAGCCCAGATCTCCTCACCCTCTCCATCCCAATGGAGGGCAGCTACCTGCGTAAGGATGCTTCATGTGAAAACATTAAGCTTGCTTTATATCTCCCAACCCAGCACGCGATCATCCCAGGTCCTGCTCGCACCTCCTCAAAAGCAATGACAAAAACCATTTTCTTCACCTTTATTTCAGGGCCCCAATTCGCTCTCCTCAACCTGCCTGTGACCGTTATTATAAAGAAGCCCGACAAGGACCCTCTACCACTTCACAGTCCCTGCCAGCTGCACTAGGTTCTCCTCCGGCATCCTTCAGTGCCCCAGTGATGCCAGTGCTTCCGGCCTCTCCCCTGAGCTGCCCCCTCCTCGTCCTCCTCCTCCTCCCATCTGGAGCTACTTTTTCAGCTTGGCGTGTCCCCCAGTGCACTTCCACTTCATTCTAACTTAGAGTTAGTCCAAAGACTTGAGAAGATAGGTGAATTTGGGCTGTGTGTCCCTCCCTTGGATGGACGTGGCACAGAGGACAAGTGTATAAAGTAGGCGAGCAGTGAGAATTTGCAGACTGACTGAAGGCAATACGTAGTGGAAGAGAGAACACAGTTGCTTCAGCCACAGGGGGGTGTTGTTTTCTCCTTTGTGATCCTATGATTAGGTCTTTAGTAATACATGACTTCATCTCATTTTGAGTATGTAAAAACTGGAAATAATGATTCCCACTCACCTGAACAATGTGCACATATGAACAGTGCATGTGTGTGTGTGTTTAATACACATTAGTGCAGAATATATTGTGTGTTTAATATGTCTTAGTGCATAAAATGAACCTGGGCTTACAGCTATATGAAACTGCCTGAAGCTATTTCTACCACATCTTGACTATAAGACTTTGGCCAAGGTGCAGATATAGTAAGTTTCCTGAGGTTCAGATTTCCTCCCCATATCATCAGGCTACAGTTAAATTGAATAAAACCAACCAATATAGTACCAAATACCAAGAAATATAGAGTACCTAGAACATTTCCATCTTAAGATGGGTTCTGTTCCTAATGAGTTCATGGGTCAGTTAGTTCCCACACCTTGAAGCCATCATGGTGGCAACCTACTTGTATTAGCACACAGCTCAAGAAAATCATTTGGGAGGCAATTGATGAGGTCAGGGATCCTTGAAAAGTCGGGATCTTCTTGGAAGGGATACCAGAGTGGGTGGGAGTGAGATTCTGCTCCAGCCTGTGGGAATTCCTGGGACAGGAGAGGACCCTGGGAGAATCACCTTTGGTCTCGCAGATCATGACGTTGCTGAACTCGCTCTCCCCTCCCTCATTGAAGCACTGCATCTTTATGTCATAGGAAGTCTCTGGCTGCAGGTGGCTGATGGAGTGCCAGTACCTGTCCCCTGGAAGGAGAGCGACAGTCACCACGGTGATGCATATGTTGTTTTCTTAACCTTGATCACACAGTCAGACCTGTTCATGTAAGTTAGTGCCTCTGACCAGCACAGGGGAGAATTATCTGTGTGACTACCCATGTTTCTGTTGTGTCGTGGTCATTAAGAAATATGTTGCCTATATATAATAAATAAATAAAAAATTAAAAAAAAGGGGGAGGCTGGAGAAATGGCTCAGCGGGTAAGAGCACCGACTGCTCTTCCAAAGGTCATGAGTTCAAATCCCAGCATCCACATGGTGACTCACAACCATCCGTAAAGAGATCTGACACCCTATTCTGGTGTCTGAAGACAGCTACAGTGTACTTATATATAATAAATAAATAAAAAATTAAAAAAAAAGAAGTATGTTGCCCCCTGGTTCTGGAAAGACTCAGTGCAGCAGTGAATATCAGAACAGGGAAGTGGGAAGGGGTAGATGGGGGAACAGGGGGAGGGAAGAGGGCTTATGGGACTTTTGGGGAGTGGGGAGCCAGAAAGGGGGAAATCATTTGAAATATAAATGAAGAATATATCGAATTAAAAAAAAGAAAAAAAAAGAAAATCCCACATTTTAGCTGAAATTTTATGTGATTGTATATCCTGTGGAATGTGATTCTAGAATTTTCATATTGGCTTTTTTCTCCTTTGAATTTATTAAAAAATATGTTATCATGAAAAAAAAAGAAGCATGTTGAGCCTTTTAACTGGCTAGCCCCAAGTGCGTCAAAAGGGACTCACTGACGCGGAACACAGACTCCATTTCATGATTCATGAGGTTTTGCCAACACCCAGACCCCGTTACCAGTGAAGGAAACCTCATCAGTGCATCTTCTCACCTTCCACCATGTCCTTCTTGTAGTCACTGTCATTGTCACTGTCTGTGGGTCGGTAGTAGATATAGAAGCCGTGGATTGGGGTGTTGTTGTTGCTGGCGGGGATATACTATGTGGAATAGAGAGCAGACATGTTCATAGTGCATCAGAGAAATCATCAAAGCAAACCCACCAGCCTGTGGAATCTTCTCCCGAGTCTGAACTTCATGGAGGCCCCAGCAAACATTCCTGAGTAAGTCCCTCAGGTTCTCTGAAGATTGTAGAGACTGGGCAATATTTTATTTTGCTGATGGGCTCTGGAGCTTTTAGAAGCAAGAAACAAATTATAATTCTTCAAAGACGTTGATCCCTTCTGAGCCTTTCTGAACGCACAAAGGGATGATGGACAAGGGTGGAGATTCCTATGGTGTCCAGTGAAGAGCAGGAAGGAGGGTGGGATGCCCTCAGAAAGTGGGGACCAGTTTAAAAGACAACAGCCAACAACAGCTGCAGCTACCGTCGTCCCCCAGGACACCCCAAAGGGGCTGTCAGGTTTACTAAGTGGGAAGCCAAACTCACAGACAAATAGCAGGAGAAACATTTCCACACTACTGGCAGCCCGGCCACTTACCATCCACTTGAGCATAATAGCGGTCTCGTTGACTGCATCGGTGAAGGTGATGTAAGGTCCCGCCACGGGCCTCTCATACACACGGCCGCTGTAGCCCGACACCACATAAGGCCGGGAGGGAGCGCTGGGCTCACTCTCCCCTAGCATGTTCAAAGCACGAACTCGGAACTTGTAAGAAATACCTGTGAGAGAGATCCTTCCTGAGCCTGGGAAATACAGCTGGTTTCCCCTGCTGCCCTTCAAGGCCCAGCCCAGGGATATCTGGTCAGCTCTTCCCCAATGATGTCCACACAGGATCCATAAGAACCCTCATCCTCCTCATGCCACACAGGAAGTGGCTCTGGACTCCTCTTTGAGAGGAAAAGAGGAGAGGCTGTGGGGCTGTGGTTGAGCTGAGCCACAAATGCCACACCCATGAGTACTCTGTGGAGAATGAAGGGAAGACTGGATTACAGAAGACCTTCCATTATTCCTCCTTCTCCTCCATGCGGTCCCAGGACAGAAAGGACCAGGAAGAGGACCAGGCTCCTACCTTTCTCCAGGCCTGTGATCTCCACAGAGAGCCTTGAGGGAGGTATGGCACTGGTGGCCAGAATCCAATCTCCCACTCTTTTTAGCTTCTTGTACTCCACACGGAAAGACTGAATCGGGAAGCCGCCGTTTCCTCTGGGAATCCAAGTTACATACACTGAGGTTTCAGAAGCTGTGGAGATGGTGGGTCTGTCTGGAGCTTCTGGGGCTGGAGTGACCGTGCACAGAGGAAAGACGTAGACAAACAGGGACACCATGACATGATGCTCTGGTTCAAGTAGACCCAACCTGAGCCTGACAGGGCCTGTTCCTTCTTCTTCCTGCTGTGGTATTTATCATATCTCCCTGCATTCGAGAATTCCTGGAGCTAAAACTTCACCTAATCTACAAAAACAGAAGGTAGAGAATTACTGCTCTCTGGATCCACAGATTCAGTAATTCCAGTATTTTCTCCAAAGGCTCCACAGTGTGTATATTTTCATTGTAGTCCACTACAGAGATGCAGAATATCTCAATGGGACTCTTGGATCTCAGAACCCTAACTGCATTTAACCTGCAGCAACAAGCCCTCTGTGACAGTTTGTCCTGATTGCTCTCTGCCTGCCCCTCACTGCTGCTGGGCTTACGGGAGAGGCGGCCGTGGTCAGGCTGGCTGCTGCTCTGGAGACCGGCACCAGGGTCATCTCTCTGGATCTGCTGCTCCTTGCTGGCCACGATCTCAGGTTTGGGCCGCCGTCCTGAGGAGAAGGATTGAGAACAAGAGAGAGAGCATATAAGCACTACTCCCTTATCAAAATCCTATTTGGTCTAAGAATCTGATGAGGGCTCCAGCAAGGTGACACAAATAAGATTTCAGGGTACTGAAAGTGTGCTGTAATTCCCAGCTTTGGCCAACCCTACTGTTGCTATTAGCTCCTGTGCTTGGGGGATCGGGGGAGATGCCAGAAAGGCTTATCAGTCACATGAAGAAAGATAACACTTTAGCGCAGACAAAAATGGCCAGAGAGGCATCCACTGGAGAAGGATAGAGGTGAAGAAAGTGAACAGGACTTTGCACCCAGCCTCACTATAACTTGTTCAGGCCTTTGGAACTCTGAGTTAAACAAAGTATTTGACTTTACCTGTTCGGAAGGTGACCATGGCTGTCTGGCCTTCGCCAGCACAGTTGTAGGCTGCCATCTCCACTTCATACAAGCTTCCAGGGTCAAGCCTGGCCAGGGTGAGGCGGTGCTGGTTGGCTGGGATGCCAGAAATGGTCCAGTCCTCAGAGGAGTTCGTGACCTGCTGAAGAAGGTGAACGGGGTCAGGACCTGCCTCTGCTGTGGTGTCGGGGCGGGTTTCAGCCTGCGCCCAAGATGGCAGGAAGAGAGAAAGAGGTCCCTGGTCTAGGTTGAGGGCAGTTGGGGACTGCAGAGCTCAGAGTGGGTCTCCTCCTCTCTAAGGTAATAATCCCATCAAGGGCCGTTTGCAAGGATAGATAGAAAGCCAGACAGATACTGCTGGTCATTCCCCCATCTCCTGCAATCCCCTCATCTAATGTTCCCTCTGTTTGCATACGGAGCATGCATATTCTAATGAGAGACAATCTAATGAACCGAATGCTAATTGGTCCGTATTCTAATGAGAGACAGTGAGGAGAATGGTAACAGAAGCTGAAGCAAAGGAAAGATGACCGTCGGGTGCTCACTCTCAGTGCACTCACGGCCTGTCCCCAAGTCTCAGCAGTCAGTGTTCACAGAGAGCCTAAGTCCGGAGAGCTGAGCAAGTCATCTACGGCTGCAGAGCTGGTAGGCACAGAAACCCTGACTTGAGCCCAAAGAGCATGCTCAGAAGTTACCTGTTCAAGACTGAGGATTCTGGGAGTGGAAAACGGCAAGTTCAGGTTCTGACTGTATAACCCCAAGCAAACTCCCACACTGGTGAGCCCTGAGCCACTCATTTCCAAGATGGGCCAAATACAATGTCTTGGGCTGCTCTGGAGTCCTCTTAGATGACTTGGCACAGGTGAGGTTCCCGACACATGAATGCCTGGCCTGTCTCCTGCTGCTCTTGGCAACCTTCACCCTGTGAGATTTCTCACTTTAAAATTCTTTCCCTGTTTCTGCTCCCTGTCCTTGTTTTTGAAGCGCAAAAACAGAGTGTACGTGAAGGATTAGAAATGAACTTTTAATGGTTAGCTCTCAAAAAAAAAAAAAAATTTGTGGGAGGGCTCCGGGTACCCAAAGGCAATGGTGAGAGATTATTTCCTCTCGCCCACCATCTTTTAAGAAGGACTTTATGGCCAGCTCTGTGCATCGCAGAAAGCCTGGCGGAATGGAGAGTTGAGGTTTGATTAAGAAAGCGACCAGCTGCTGGGGAAAGCTCTTGTCCCTGAGCAAAAGATTCCCAAGTAGAACAAAACCTTCCATTCAGGGCAAGGGGATGGTCTGAGCTCATTACCGTCGGGCTTGCAGGATTTGTTCCAAGGGGAAAGGTTTTCACAAGCTGAGAATCCCCAGTGATGCTGGAAACCCAAACACAGTAGCCCGGGTCTACAGTGGACTAGATGAAACTTGCTTTGTGCACGTGAAAATCAGCCTGACTAATTCCCAACGCTCTGCAGAAGACAGAGCATGGAAAGGGGGGGAAAAATCCCACAACCCAATGCTGACTTCTGATTCCAACCTTCTTTCTTGGGTGACGACCATTAAGCTATGTTAATTCCTTGGGCAAGAAAAACTTTTTTTCTGCCTTGGCAACATTCACTTAAAAGCTCCAACTGTTCCACAGGGTAATGCCTAATGGAAGGCAGACTGGCAGGGCCCCGTCCTGACTGTCATTTTCCTGTACCCCCTCCTCCCTCTGCCCTCCCAGCGACGGCCTCAGACTTCCACTGGGACCCAGAAATGAAAATAAGAAAAGCAAGGGTAATTAGTCACTGTCACAGGCACTGGGAGGGTGAACGGAACATCAGCTTGGCATTTCCGGATCACCCCAGTGCGGTCTCTGCCTGCTTGCCTGCAGTGGGAGGTGGCTTCAGGGCCACCTATTGGCCTGAAAAATATTATTCTTACTATCACACTGGTTTCTGTCTCTTGGGTACTGTGTTTGACCTTCCCTGATCTTTGGCTACAACTCACAGGGAGGTATCTAGTTACACCAGAAAATAAGGACTGGGACCAGCCCTGCCCTGGAACACAGGCTAAACAAGGCTGTTTCTTTTCAGAAAGCCATTCACACCTTTAGCTGGTCCTGGGGGTGGTGTGTGTGTGTGTGTGTGTGTGTGTGTGTGTTGGGGGGGGGTGTTGCAGACTCCCCTGGGTCTACATGGGGAATTACACGTTCACACCTTTAGCTGGTCCTGGGGGTGGTGTGTGTGTGGAGGGGGGACTGCAGACTCCCCTGGGTCTACACGAGGCCACAGGGTGCTGCTCTGCTCTGGTACATTGCTGACCAGCTGAGGGCTCTGGGAACTTCTTTGGTACCGAGACAATGCACAGACTATGAGAGGCCGGTGGTGTTTGCAGCAGGGATGCTGTTTGTGCGGAGCCAGAACATTCCACCGTGTGAGGGGAGGCCTGTTTTCTTGTTTGCTTTTGGAGTAGGAAAAGGTGGGTAAATATTTTTAGTTCCATTTCACATTTCCATATTTTCTACCAAGTGCACAAAGCATTTTTATAAGCACAAATAATCCAAACACACACAAGCATTTAGAATAGGTTGCTGGTATTCAAGTTTTTGGTTTGTCCATGCAAAACCAGTACTTTTCTACTATCTGGTGGTATTGGAAAGAAACAGCACAAACGTGTGGCGGATAGAAATGTTTTATGAGGACTCTCTTCTCATCTTTTTGTGCAGCTCTGAAGGAGAGTGGCAGAGGGTAGGGCCTGATCCACCTCACCCAGCAGTGGCCAGGACCATGGGACAGGCACAGCTCTGTCTCTGCATCCTGTCGCAGTCTAAAAGGTTCTCTGTGACAGCTCCTACAAGCCCTGGACAGGTTCCCTCTGTTGAGGGAAAAAATAGCTAAGGTCTTAACACCTTAACACCTGGTCCTGGTGATGTCCAGGAGCTCTATTGCCTAACGGTCAAACAGGAGCTACCACAGCCCACAGGGAGAACATGTGTTTCCTAATATTCGTTTTCCTGGCTGGAGAGACCTGTTTGACCTGCTCAAATTCTCGAAGGTATGCCTAAGAAAGAGCTTGTTTTGGTTGGAAAACAAATGATAGAGAGGTGTGAGGGAGAGTGGGGAGGGTGGCTATAGTAATGGAGGGGGGGTGTTATCTCTGGTCTTGTGTTGGCACAAACTTCCAGGTAAGAGTACACAAGGCTCACACCTGAAGGCCCATGCAGAGTCTCTGCCTGGGCCTGTGAGAGATCTCCTGTATTACAGCTCGCTCTCCATTACCGCGAGCTCTCCAGGCGGGTGGTAGGGATGGGCATCTGAGGAGATGGGGAAGGAAGAGCATTGCTGTGCTGAATGCACACTGAGTCCTGGCTTCAGACAGAGGGACTCGATTCACATTCACTAAGAAGCAGCTTGCAGGGAGGGAGAGGCTCCGTGCCAGGCTCATACCTTACGATGCTTCACTACGTAGTACAGGACGGGTGCCCGGCTGCTGCCCTCGTGTCGAGGCCGCCACACCAGCTCGTATGAATCTGTCTTGGAGGTCCGGGGCGAGCTGAGGATGACAGGTGCCTCCGCAGGGGCCGCCTGCTCCTCTCCCGGGCACTTCAGGGACGTAGGCTGGACGGACGTCGGGGGCTTAACAAGCCCCGGTTGTTCCCGAAGTATCTGGTCAGGCCTGCTGGGTCTGGAGGGCGGCATGGGAGGTGTGGCAGCAATCGCCTTAGTATCCCTCCCGGGTCTCAGGGTTGTGTCTGAGGACCAAGCAGGAAAAAGAAGGGAAGGGGGAAGGTGTTAGTGGCCCTGATCACCTGCCAGGGAGAAAACAGAATAAAATCAGAGAAGACCTGAGGGCAGGATGAGCCCACTCTGTGACACACAACCAGGCTCTGCAGAAGAGAAGCCTGGTGCCCTTGTCCTGGCAGAAGGGAAAGAAGGTCTTGGCATGATGCTGAGGATTATATTTATATTTTATTATATTTTATGCTCTCTCTCTCTCTCTCTGTGTGTGTGTGTGTGTGTCTGCCACACAGTGTGAGTGTGGGTCCTGGGGCTTGTATTCAGGTCTTCAGGCTTAGCAGGAAGCACCTTTATCTGCTGAAGCATTTCGCTGGCACTGATGGTTTAAATACCAAATGTCCCATCCAGGCATTGTCCCCTGATTGGTCCCCAGCTGCTAGTGCAATTTGGGGGGAGGCTGGGCCTTGCCGGAGGAAGTGAGCCACAGAGGCATACTTGTGAAGGTTATCCTTTCCCTCCCTATGTAGTTTCTGTCACAGAAACTGCCATGAGGTTCTGCCTCACTATGGGCCCAGACTCAGTGGAGCTAAGGCTTTGCACTCAAACCTCTGAATTCATGAACCAAAGCAAGATTCCTTCCCTTCAAGCTGTTCTCTCCTTTGAAGTTATTTTGTTTGTGCTGGAAAAAGTGACGAACCCAGAAAATTGGCACCAGGGAAGTGTGACGGATGCGCTGTAAGTAAATCTGTCATGTGGTTCTGCTGCCGCCTTCGGGGCTGATTTATAGGGGGTGGTTTAGAATGGATTTGAGTGCTAAGGGAGCTGCAGAGTTCTGTCAGCAGAACATGATGGGGGTCGGGGAGCTCAGCACAGGATGCTGATGGGGAGGGCAGGGAGGCTGTACTTGGGACTTATGGAAGACTAGGAACTCTGCTAGGAATTGGACTAGAAGCCACGCCACTGTCCCTGGGACAAAGATTGTGCGAAGCCATGTTTGAAAGTGTCAGACTAACTAGAGGAAATCTCAAGGTAGTCCAGCATCTAGGCCACGGCATGATTAATGCCAGCTGATTTTACAAGGCCTGTGGAGAGAATTAGGAACAAGGAGGAATATGAAAACAATTTGAAGAATAGACATTGGGCCAAGGAAACCTCCTTAAAGTCCTTAAAGTCATCAGAGCCATTAACAGAAAGCCACACACTTTGCACCTACATATGTACGAAGTATGTCTTGAGGACATGTCAGGAAATGGTTGGACCTCACTCTGGGCAGCCTTAAGGGTGTAAAGGCTTTAAATCATTTGAAAGACTTTTTGCTTTGAGACAAGAACTCTGGGACAACCTGTCCGCACAGGGTCACAGTTTCCCTTCAGGAGGTCATCTGGGCATTCATGGGCCACAGGGTTGAAGGTGTGATCCAAACGGGATAGGCTTGGGCAAAGAAAACAGCAAGACTGCATGGTCAGACTTTGAACTTGGACTTCTTTAAGTTGCTTAAGTTTTTTTTTTTTTAAATCTGTGTGCATGTATGTATGGATTTATGTGCACTTTGTGAACACAATACCCTTTGCGGCCTGAAGAGGGAGTCAGAGCCCCTAAACTAGAGTTACAGGCCGCTGTGAGCCACCTGACACTGGTTCTGGTAACTGAACTCTGGTCTTCCAGTTGGCATGTGATGGAGAGATGTCCTTTGCTTTGAAACTTTAACACTGACACACAGTGAGTCTTTCCCTTTTCCTCTGAGGTGACGAGAGACATGAATTCAATTGGGACTGCTCTTCGAGAATCTAGAAGCCAAGAACAGCGTGGCAAAGTGTCATCCACAGACTCTTCCAGCCACAATCTCAGCCCTACCTGACCCCCTCACCACAGGGCGTTGGCATCTGATAATGACGGCACTAAACTGTATCGTCCATTGTAGTGTTTCTCTCAAATTCTCCAAGCACACAGTGGGTCCTAGCCAGTGCAAGTGTAATTGAAATGGCTCAAACTGAAGAGAAAGGCTTTATTCATCCTTGTTTTAAAGCCCCGGTTGTAAAGTACGATTCTTCATAATCATGGAAGCCGTGGAAAAATTATTCATTTTTTTAAAAAATCCTACCAAATAGGTCATATTCATTAACAAAAATTTGCACAGTTGATTTATTAATAAGTCAATGTAATTTTGAACTTACAACTAAAAGTCACTATGTTTGACTTTATTTGAGAAAAGGACTGTATACCTGCTCAGCTGGAATTTCTGACCTCTGGGCTCCTTGCACTCACCTGGCCGGGTGGTCTTCAGTTGGACCACAGCGTGGGCACTGCCAACTGCATTCTCAGCCATGCACTGATACACGCCGTCATCCTCAGGCCCGACACTGACCACCCGGAGGGCTCTTCGAGACAGCCGGAGGCGTTGGCTGGAGGTGAGGGGCACGGCATTCCTCAGCCACAGGACAGAGGGCGGGGGATTTCCTCGAACCTCACAGGTGAGCTTTGCACTCTGACCCCACGGGATGGCCAGCTGGGACAGCTCCACAGTGACCTCAGGGGGTTCTGTGGAGAAAACAGACCAGAATGTAGAAGGCTGCATTTTCCCAGCTCTAGGACCACACAGGATGAGACACTGCCTCAGATTGGCTTCCTCCTCACAGACTGTTGGGTTCTTCCTATGGGGGGAGTCGGGCGTGGAGGGGGTAGATGTCTAGGTGACCAAGGCTACACCAAGATCCAGGACCTAAGTCCTGGGATCTAAGAATTTCTGTCTCCCCAGCCTGCTTCCTTATTTATCAGCTCCATGGTCTTTCACAATAGAATCCCTTCTGAGTTAGGTTATAGGCTTGTGATAGGGTATATGTTCTCGGCCTAGGGAGGGGCACTAATAGACAGTGTGGCCTTGTTGGAGTAGGTGTGGCCTTGTTGGAGTAGGTGTGGCCTTGTTTTGGTGGGTGTGTCACTGTGGGTATGAGTTTTTAAGACCCTCATCCTAGCTGCTGGAAGCCAGTATCCTGCTTGCAGCCTTCAGATGAAGATGTAGAACTCTCAGTCCCTCCTGCACCATTGCTGCCTGGATGCTGCCAGGTTCCTGCCTTGATGATACTGGACTGACCCTCTGCATCTGTAAGCCAGCCCTAATTAAATGTTGTCCTTATAAGAGTTGCCTTGGTCATGGTGTCTGTTCACAGCAGTAAAATCCTAACTAAGATAATGCTTCCAGAAGGGCCAGGAAGATGAGCAGGAAGATTAAGGAAGAGGAAGCCCATGGAGATGCTCACCAAACACCTGGACGTTGTAGAGGATGACAGCTGCCCCCGGGTCCCCAACCCCGTTGCTGGCCATACAGCGGTAGGTGCCTGAGTCCTCCTCGCTGGTGGTGTCAATAAGCAAGTTACTCAGCAGGAAGCGAGTCTTGTTGTAGGCCGCAATGCTGGCCCCATCCTTGGCCCACGTGACTCGAGGTGGCGGGATTCCACTGGCCACACACTCCAGTATGAGGCTCTGGCCTTTGGTGACGATGACGGACTGGGCTTCCGGTGGGTAAATGATGCGGGCGGCCTCAGCGGTGGACCCTGGAGTGGTAAAAAAGGACACGCAGAGTGAGACTGTCCTTCCTCCATCCTGTCTCTGATGGCCCAGCTCCAGAAGGGCTCCAAAGAACATGGACCTGAGATGAAGCGACCTCTCTGAGCTCACAGCATAGCCAACGCAGGAGTAAGGGCTTCCTCCTGCCCAGAACACGACTTAAGCCTTTTTGCTACAAGTTCGTACAGAAAAATGAGGGTGCTGACAGAGAGGATTTCCTGCTTGACTTCAGGCAGTGCACCCTGAGTCTGAGGACTAAGTGTGACAGCAGGATCTGCTAGGCCCCTACTTGACCTCAGCATCTGAGGGAGCATATATGTCCCTTATAGGGTGAGGACCCCACCAAGCTGAGCAGGAACACCTGCTGAAAGCTATACATGTCTTACAAAGGTCCCAAGCACAAATCAGCGGTTCTTTCCGGAGCTCAGCATAGAAAGCAGCCATCTTTCTCAGAGCTGTGGGGAAAGTGCACAGAGAGGCTGAACGGCAGTCGGTCACTGTCTCTCCAGTGTGCTGCTATCCCAGGGTCCCCACACAGCCTGCCTTCTGGGCCACTTGATGGGCCAGCCAGCGGCCCCTAAAGTTTTGGAGACTCTCTATTCCTCCTCAGGGAGAAAAGAAAGTTTTGTTCCATTAGTTTTGGGGGGAAAATCTACCTCAGGTGCTCGGTGGCAGCTCTCTGAGTACTTAGGCACTCTTGAGGGGCGTTCTCACATGAATGGGGGAGCCTGTGGGGGTCTATGGAGACATTGGACACGATTTAGGAGTAAGGGGCAGAGGGTAGGTAGGCCCAGAGGCCCAGCAAACTCATTCCTCTTGCAGAGTAACACGGGGCAACATGAGAACGGAGTTGCCCTCCACAGTGGTGACTTGTGGTGGCAAGCAAGGCGAGATGCTATGCCCGCTCTCCCTCTAGGCTCAGGGACCTGAACTTGGTCCGCCAGATCCTCCCCCCTCTTTCCAGTTTCACTGGGCCATGCCCACAATACCCCATGAATGACAAGTGAGCCTGGCCCTTACGGCGCACGCGCAGCCTGTCGCCGGAGCCGGAGGTTTTCACTTCCTGGGTCACTGGGTTGTAGGCAGCACACCTGTACATGCCCTCGTCCTCCTGGCTGGCGTTGACGATTTGGAGATTCCCCGATGGCATGATCAGGTAGTTGTCTGCGGAGACGGTAGGGGAGAAGCGAGATGAGATGAGTTCGGGCCCAGAATCTTACAGTCTGAAACCCCCCTAGACATGCGGGGTCCAAGAGAGAATCAAAGAAAGCCTGAAATGCTGTTCTCCACAGAAAACTTAGTGCTTGTGGGCGGAGCATCAGAGTAAGGAAATGACTAACTACAGGCCTCTGGCTGCTTGGCTGACTGACTCTGAATTAGTAGTGCTTGCCTGAGGCTCCTCTTACTCTCTCAATGGAGGGTAGAAAGGGCGCAGGGCTCAGGGCCAACCTGGGCTTGAGCTCCAGGTCTACAGGATAAGGCGTGATCCTGAGATGTTCATCAGCCTCTTAGATCCATTTCTGCTGCTAAAAACACTATTAAGATCGAGCCTCAGGGGCTGGAGAGATGGCTCAGCAGTTAAGAGCACTCACTGACTCTTCTGGAGGCCCTGAGTTCAATTCCCAGCAACCACATGGTGGCTCAGAACCATCTGTAATGGCGTCTGTTTGGTTTGTCTGAAGACAGCAACAGTGTACTCATACACATAAAATGAAAAATAATTGAGTCTCCGTGCCATACAAGTGGGGAAGAGGTGAATTATCTAACTGACTTTAGCATTTCCTACCCATCTGTGTAACAGTCGCCACTCTAAGTCGCCTTACTAGTGAAATCCTTCTACTGAAGAGGAATGTTCTGAGCTCTAGTCATTGCCCTGTCTGTGACAGCCACTGAAACACCATATTGTTGTTCATCGCCAGCCTGGCCAGTTTTGTCTGCTCCTAGTCCAAGAGGGCTGTGGGTGGGTGGGGCTAAAACTTGTGTTCAGGTTTGTTTGGCAGGAGGCAGACTCGCAACTTCTGGACAGCCCAGCCACAGGGGTGGCCCTCTGATTCCTGGCAGGCAGGGCACTGGCCTTCAGTCAGCTCTGTCCTGGTGGCCCCTCCTGGGACTCGGGGTGTCACCAAGCTTGCTGCCTGCCTGCTGCTGGGCCACCCAGGTGTGAGCAGCTTAGGCAAGTGCCAGACGGAGTGACTGTCGCCCCCGGCTGCTGCCAAGCCTCTGCTGGGAAGGATTAGAGTTCCTGTCCTCTCTTATCTCTTCTCTGCTATTTCTGAGCGATTGAACCAGGGTGCTAACGTCTCCAAAGCAGCTTTCTGAGTTTCTTCTCCCTCCCCAAAGATTTCAATCATAAAATAAATTCTTTTCATAAGCAAAAGAGTCTATACTTATGGAAAGTATGCATTTTTTTTTGAGTGACAAGGTCAGGGCGAGTTAAGTTTATTTGGCTTCATGTATAAGTTTGTCGTAAGGTGAGCTAACTTCATTTTAATAGACACTCGCCTCCTTGCTGACACTGTGAACCACTGTGGCCTCTCCTAGGCCAGCCATCATGCCCACTGTGGTCTGAGCAGGGATCTGTGAGAGCTGAGATGACCACAGAACCCAGGAAATGGGGGAGCTGTGCAGCCTCCCCCCCCAAAGACTGCTTTGCCCGTGTGGGGTAAGATCCTTTCCCACCAGGGTCCGCAGAAGCTCTGGGGACTCTGGGCTTGTCGGACAGTCTTTCTCTACACGCCTTGTGACAAGGGCTTGAACAGAGAGCATCCAGAACCAGTCATGTGCTAAGCACTTGGCAACACCCTCCAGGGCCCCACAAGATGAGTTAAGTCTCCGTGACAGGACGGAGGAACTCCATCATGGAAACTGTCCCCTTAGGATCTTTGAGAGCCAGAATGTCAGAGTACAGGACAGCTGGCTAGCCTGAGGTCGGGGCTTGTCAACATTATCCTGGGGACTCAGGGAGGTAGCAACAGCTGACACAAATGAAAGCCATCAGAAGCCAGCTCTCTGGGGCTTTCTGTCCATTCCTTACCTCTAGAGGCCTCCAGCCACTCCTGTTTGACGCTGTACCGGACCTGGGCTTTTGGGTGGCTCTCAGGGAGGTGGCAGGCGATGACGGCTGTGTTCCCCTCATCTACTTCAATCACATGCTGCACATCTAACTTAAAGTCCTGAAGGTCTGTGAGGAGAAAGGAAGGTTCCTATTAGACCTGGATGGAGACTGTCAGTGTGGTATCCATCCCTGGTGGGTTCCTGTTGGGAGTCACAACAAATGGTTTCAGAATTCACTCCAGAGAGTGCCGAGACAGTTCTGGGCCTCTGGAGACACATACAGCTCTACAAGGATTGTCTGCATAGCCCTCATCACTGGATATAGTTCAACTTGAGGTGTATATAACATAAGTCTGGGGAGACATAGAAAACCCTGCTAGAAGGTTGCCAGAACAGTTTCTTCTGTGACACTGAGCCCTAAGAGTGAGTGGGTCCTACATGGCTTCCTAGATCTGTATCACAGTCAGTGCACAAAGATCCAGGCACAGCTGTCAGAAGGTTCTATAAATGGAGACTGAAGAGAAAGATGAAAAAAAAACCCTCATGTCTTCCCCCAGTTCCACCAAGAACAGCCTCCCAGGTTCTTTTCATACATTCACAGAAGGAGAAAAGTGACTCAGTTACCAACCTTGATCATAGCCCAGATGCCACTACCCAGAATCTACTGTCTCCAATGACTATTCCTCTCTTGACATCCACAGGTGTGGCTCTGTGGATGCCAAGTCTGGCATGCCCATGTAAGGGACAGCATGACAAGCTTTCCTGCCCCTGGAACTGAGCCCGCAGGGCATGAGTCTCCGTGAATGTTGATGGTTGCTGTAGGCATAAGGCTTGTTTGTATAAAAGTCTACACATTTTCACATTCCTCCTCTGAGGAATGTGTCCTCTGTCAAGGTTAATGACTCTATGATAATCAGAGACAGCTTGAGTCTGGGAGGCGAATGTCTCCACAAAATGGTAGAATGCTGGGCCCCTCGGGACAGCCCTTAAGACTGTGGGAAAGAACACTGAAACTGTGAGTTTGAAAATACATAATTTCTCAACTATGCAAAATATAAGGATGTAATATGAATTGTATAAGGAGCTTCACAGATCTAAAGGAACAGAGGCAGCTGTGCCATGATCCAGCTTGTCAGAAAGATACTAAAGAAGGAGATAAAGAGATTTAGGGAGTGGAGATTTCAGAGCAAGATCCCACCCAGCTAAGTTTATTGTTTGTGCTTATAAAGACTGGTAGGTTCCCGAGTTCAAGGTCAGCCTGGGACAGAGCTAATTTAGGTCCAGGAGTGGTCAGAATGGTAATTTCAGGTCAGGGTCCTGCCCAGCTATCTTATTTTCTATGCTTGTCCTTCCAGTCTTTTCCCAAGAGTCAAGGGGCTGGGGTCATGGGATGCTGATGCATGGGATAATCAAAATGGAACCTAGGGTAAAGACTGAACTGATATGTAAAATAAAAGACTAGGCTTTTGGTTACAAGAGATGAGCTATCCAGAGAGATTTTAGAATAGCAAGAGAAAGCTGTCTCCAGCAGAGAGCTCTCTGGAGATCTCCAGAGAGAGCAGAATAGAGAGGCGAATCTGAAAGCTGTCTCGAGCAGAACATAGGCCGTCTGTCAGCTTGGGTCCATGACTTGACTTCCAGTCATGCGTTTCACCACTCTCAAACACCCCTTCTCTCAGATCCCCTCTCTAAGCTGAAGCTTGTCCTTGGCATGTGGGCACCCTAATGGTTCTCCTAGATGACAAGGGATCTCCGAGGACACCCCAGCTGGTACTGTGGAACATGAGAGGAGCTGAGGATGCAGACACAGGCTTCAGCATCCTCTGTCATCCTGCAGCTACTTCTGTGTCAGCTCTGTGGGACAGCTAGTCTAAAAGGAGAGAGGATAAAGACCCATCTGGAGCAGGGGCAGGATGTTTCCTAAACAATCCATGTGTCTAAAAACAGATCTCTTTGCGTGGGCCAAATCACTGATGCTGTTGAAAAGCTGGACCATTTCAACAATGAAACCACATTCTGAACAGGAAACTTGGTTTTTCAGGATTGTAGCTGGATTTATTTTAAGAGAAGGAATAAAGCTAATAGAATACAAAGAAAGGGCCAAAAATATTTTACCCAGACACTCTTTTCAATGTGGTACTGCGGAAGCCCACTCTCAAAGTGCAGACCATTCCAAACTTTGCTCAGACACTGAGCCTTGGGCTTCCTGCAATTTCATTGCAAGACTCTATATGCCTACAGTGCTGTTCCCATGGCCACTCAGAAGAGGCAAGCGGAATAGGCAGAAAGAAGGTTTCTCACAAAACATGAGAAATAACAGCCCAAAGTAAACTAGAGTCATCACAGGGGAACCTGGTGATCAAGTCACCAGGCAAGGTCAAGGAAACATTCTACGTAACAGAACTTTCTAGAAGTTATAAGTCAAGCCATGGTAGAGAAGAAAGTCCTCTGCTTTTTATGAAAAGATCGTTGTCCCTTTCATTTCAGTGTTAAACTTACTAAGGACAGCGCCAAGACTTGTTCATATGTGTTTTCTAAGCCTGACCTGGGCCTTGACCCACAATGACTGTGGATGTTCAAACTTAATATCATGGAAACTAAGCTTCACAAGCTGGAGGCCCATTTACACGGCCTGTGAACCCAAAGTCTCTCAAAAAGTTTGGTTTATGTTGTGAGCTCAAGGACAAGGCCCTAACACAAACGTTCTACGAGCATTTAACTGAAGTGTGACCAAGGGCAGTTATTTTGGGAAAAAAATATCTGGCAGCTGGCAGGTCAAAGATGGCAGCTGATCCCCTCGGACTGGAGTTACAGGCAGTTGTGAGCTGTTTTGCAGGTTGTGCAGGTGCTGGGAATTGAACCCACGTCCTCTGGAAGAGCAGCCATCACTCTTAACTGCTGAGCCATCTTAAATCCATAGCAACGTGTAAACAAAGGATTCTTCATTTTCACTTGGAACTCGGGCCTATGAAATATGTCGCCCTGATCTGGCCGAGCCTCTGGGTTAGGACAACGAAGGATTTTCACTCTGAGAGGAAGAAGTCGAACTGTCGGAAAGTGGATGCCTGAGCCCATGCTCCTGCTGAACACAGGTAATGCCACTCCTTTAAAAAACATTTCACTGAAAACATGCAAAGGCCCTAATCCTCCTGCAGGGCAGGGCGCCTGGTACCTGCCAAGCCAGGAAGCTCCTCACAAAGTGAGCTACGAGCAACTGTACTTCAGAAGCATCTGGAAAACTCCTCGGGCACTGAGAACCATTTCCCTCCATGGTCTAATAAATCTAAAGCTACCCCACCAAGAGTTGCCCCACCCACACCCCACACCCACACCCACACCCACATCTTCTTTCTTTACATCATTCCAAGGAAAAATGCCCCAAGCAACAATATATGTATACCTAGCAGATCATTTTGAAGAAAGGTGTGAACAACTGAAAGGAGCTTGGCACCAGAAAGTCACCGCCATCATAAGGTCCCCAGGCTTCTGCGTCCACTACGGCTGAAGGCTCATCCGGGCACAAAGCATGTGCTCCGCCAGGCACCTACCTCACTACCCTAGAACCCTGGGTCCTCCTTCCCTTCCGCCCCGCCCCGCCCCCGCCCCTCTTGGCTCTCACTACAGCCTCTGACAACTGCCAGAGCAGAAACAGAAGGCAGAGCATTCAGGCAGGCATGAAGCTGGGCACTGGTCAGCCGTGCAACCCAGTTCTCCTTTTGTTCTAATGTCAACATGTGCACAGCAGCCCGCGTGGGCAGGACCCTGGACACCCCGTCTGGGTGCCCCGCGGACTGGCTTCTTGGCTTCAAAACAAATACTCAGCAGCTTGGTGTTTGCTTGGTGTTCCCTTCTCATGCCTCCTAAGCTTAAGTCTTAACCGCCATGTCTGTCCCTCCTAATTTGGTGGCTGTGGGAAGAGTTCACTGAGGGATCAAAGGTGAAGTAATGAAGTGATGACTGAGTAAAAATCAGCTTCCCCATCGCCCCCCCCCCCCCCTTTCCTTGTGTTTCTGGCCAGGAAGGAGGCCAGAGATGGAAGAGACTCCGTGATCAATAACACAACAGTCTATTATTACCAGCAGGCAGAGGCAGAGGCATTGCCTCCTATGAAGGGACGCACAAGCAGCCTGTTTCCCGGCCAAGGTTCTGCAGAGGAGTTTTCTGGCCTTCAACAAAGCCTCCCTGGGAACAAGGGCCAGGCCTTCGGTTACAGATGGGGTGAACAGGCCTCCGTTGGCGGAAGGGTGGCTCAAGTTTCATGGGAAACAGCTTGAAAGGACACACACCTGTCGGTGCCTGTTGTCTTGGGTGCTTGAGACATGTGTGGCAGGAATGTTGTTTCAGCTTTAATCTCTTACCTTCCCTCGCCTCCTCCTTCTGGAGCCCCTCTCTGCTCAGTCTTCCGGCTGCTTCTTTAAACTGCCCAGTAGACCCAGTCATTTCTCCGCTCTCCCGAGATCAAAAGGCCTGGTCTTTGAGGTCACACCTGCGGTTACTAACATGCCTTACTGTCACAGTGCTCTCGGAGAAAGCCCGTCGTATTCTGAGCTCTATACAGAGTCCTGCCTCGCGTTAGTTCTGTAAGATGCCTAGATGCACTGTCTACGACAATGTCTACGACATTTCTCCAAACACTCACTGCGTGATGCGTCCTACACCTACTCCTTCCACTTAAAGGGAAGGCCAGGCCCAAATTCTCTTGGCCATGGGAAAACCAGAAAGCGTGTGAGAGATATTTACAAGCACTTCCTCACTGGTGAGGCGCGTATGCGAACATGCATAAGGGAACATTTGATCTTGAGTCCATGTGAGCTTTTCAACCACTTTCTGGTCCTCCCCACTCTGCCCTTAATAAGAACCTCCTAATAATAAGTAGAGCAAGCACGTGTAGGGCACATGCCTTCAATCCCAGCACTCAGGAGGCAGGCAGATCTCTGTGAGTTCAAGGCTTAGCCTGGTCTACAGAGTAAGCTCTCTGTGTACCGCCAGGGTGACACAGAGAAACCCTGTCTTGCAAAACCAAAGTAATAATAATGATAATAATGATGATGATGATGATGATTATATAACAACAATTAGAATCGTGAATTAAATTACAGTACTTGGAGGACTATGTCTATATACCCTCAATACAAACTCTCAAAGTCTAACTGAAGACTTACTTCTTCCCGAAAACATACTCTGTAACACATGTCCAGTTACAGAGTGTCAAGGGTCTCAGCTCCAGGTTCCTAGCATAACCCAACCCCCCCCCACACACACACACCCTGATTTTCAAAGTGTTTTTTTTCACTCAGCCTTCTCCCGGGTGGCAAATCAAAGAAAGCTCTTTTCTGTGCAGGCAGGAAAGATGGCACCACAGCAGCTGGATGCTGTGGGAGTCACCGACACCTCATCTCCATGCAGACACTTATCACACACACAGTCTCATCACATACTCCTCCTGTGCTCTCAGAGATCAGGGGACAGGCCTGCACTTACCTGCCGAGGTTTGGCTGGGATCCACCGGATTGCGGCTCGGCCTGGGGCTCCGTTGGCAGAGCCGCTGCGTTTCTGAGCAGCCCCAGAGCCAAGGGCAAATTTCTGGGCTTCCTGTTGTCGATTCTATTCCCCAATTCTCATGGCCTCCGAGCCTCGACTCGCCCCTGTGGTGGTTTGTTGTGTCTGCACTGAGGCTGCAGAGCTTGGGAAGAGCCTGCACCAACGGCGCCACTACTCAGTGACACAATGACCCTATGGCCTTTTTCTGTACCTCAGGATCTCACCTTGGAGGATGGCCAGTGGACCAGGAGTAGAGACACTGAGTGCTTTCTCTGGCTGGATCCCTAATTCATAGCTTCATAGAAGGACTTGGGTGTGGCAGCGAAGAAGGCATTGCTTTCCTATGGCCTTGGGCAGTGTGGTGCTTTCCTGAGACCTAAACTGTTCTACCGATGGAAGGGACAGAGGCTTACACACCTCAGTGGATCCTTTGGTTGTCTAAGATACAGCCAATAGCTTAACTCCGCCCAAGAATTATCCTTGAAGGAAAGTACCTTGCAAATGGAAAACCACCAATGCCACCAGCTAAGGACAGGGGACCAAGTAAAACTGCAGCTGACGGTGGTGCTCTTTTGTGGTGCTCGTGAGTGCAGGGAGCCTGGCACCTGGGGAGTGACCGGGGTTACCATGGCTTGGGCGGGCCTCTCAGAAGCTGAGCATCTGAGGAAATGACTAAGCACTTGCCAGTGGGTAGCCGGGCACACAGACCACTAAAGCCAAACACCACTGCAACTCACCAGGCTGGCCCAAACCAGGGTCCGCTAAGGCGGATGTTTAGTATAGTTCAATGCCTCACAGACGCCTCCACTCCGCCATGCTGGTTCTCAGAATCACACCAGGCCTCACAGAAAATGCAAAGGAAATAAGATAGGTCCTGGGCAGCGGGGGCTCCTGATCTAACAGATGAGACAGGTAGATCAGCATAAGATAGATCATAGTCATGCACCCGAGTGCTGTCCCCAGCACGGTCCTCAGCTCCTCCACCAACAGTCTAAGGCAGGCAGCCACAGGCTGCATCCAATTTGAGGAGGAGGCTGTGGATGCCAGCTTTGTGCCTGGCCTGGCAGGCCAGGACAGTGGATAAATATGTTTGCTCTCTTTGGGATTTTTTTTTCCCCTGCCAATCCAATTGTACAAATAATTTTGGCTCCAAACAAAACTCTTTCATGACAGCCATGGAAACACGACATGAAATTTCTCAAACACGCGTTCTGATGAAAGCCCGGCATGCTATGCTGTCTTTTATTTAAATAAAAACCAGTTTCTGTGGGTGCTGGGGGAAGTTTTTGCATCTGCCAAACAGACTAGTTGTCACATCTTTCCTCCCCTCCCACCCCAGTTGAGGTGTGGTTCCCACATTTGAAAGGTGGAAAGACTAAGGATGGATGAGAGATGAGAGAGGCCGGAGGGCAGGAAGTCAAAGCAGAAAAAGAAAAATCATAGTTAAGACAAGAGAGAAAATTGGGGCTGAGAAGAAAGAAGGCAGAAAAAGATGCAGGCGTGTGACAGAAAGGAAAGAAAAAAAAAGAATCTATTTTGCAATGTTATTAAATGATTTGCAACAAACTGGCTTAAGGCTTGTGGAATTTTTTTTTTTTTGGCTTGAACCAATTAAAAAATATTTTTAAAAGACATAAGAGAACATGAAATGCGATTAGTCCTCAAAGACGAGTCAGAGACGGAGCCACGTCTCCACTGAGTCTGGCAGCCAGATGCAGCTCGGAGAGATGTCTGCAGCCGTTTATACCCATTTATCTGGCTGCCGGTGCCTCTGTGAGGTACTGTGCTGGCGCACAGAGCTGCAGCCCAATGAGAGTTTGGGGGAAAAATACATTGAAGAACGAGAGAGGAGAAAAAGATTTACTTGCCAACAACCCACATCACACATACTTCTCTGATCATCCAAATATAAATATAAATACAAACTCAGCAATGGGAAAATGCGTGTAAATCCTGGTGGTCTGGACTCATCAGAGGCGAAGCTGGATCCCAGCACGGTCTTTGACAGGGCGGGCAGCCAGCCCTGGGAGAGAGGGGAGAGTGAAAACAGCGCCAAGGGGGACAGAGATCTCCAGCAGGCCCCTGTAAACACAATTCCAGGTCGGAGAGGCAGGGCCACCATCCTGGGGACAGACGGGTTCAGGTGGCCCTTCTTTCTTCCCACGCATCTGTGGGGGCGCACGCACAGTGCATGCGCCACAGTAACAGCTCTTGGGAGCCATCTTCCACCAGTTTGTAGGATCTGGTGGTTGAATTTAAGCGCCAAGCCTGTGTGCAAGGGAGGCTGCCCACTGAACCATCTGGCCAGCCCTCCGTTTTAATATCCTTTACACTTTTTCTTTTTTTAAAAAAGTATTTATTTTACGTATACAACTGTACTATAGCTGTCTTCAGACACACCAGAAGAGGGCATCAGATCCCATTTCAGATGGTTGTGAGCCACCATGTGGTTGCTGGGAATTGAACTCAGGATCTCTGGAAGAGCAGTCAGTGCCCTTAACCGCTGAGCCACCTCTCCAGCCCTCCTTAACACTTTTGACTTCCATCAGTTTTTTTCTAAAAGCCGTTTTGTATCATCAGCCTGTTTTTACAAATTCCTTCTTCACTCTTTCTATTTATGTCACCCTGCGCCCCACCCCCACATTGTGAAATTAGGATTAACCAAAATTAACACAAGTGTATGGGAGAGTTATTCATTCCACTCAAGGGGAAGGACAGAAAACACACGAAGTTTCGACTATGAACACAGACAAAACAGGAAGTCGTAGGAAACAACACTGCAGGGACAAAACTGCAAAAAGAATGGATTGCCCACTTTACAGGTAAAAACACCTCAGAGGGAAATAACCTCCATGTTGTATGAAAGTGTATTAGTTTTCGTTGCTTTCCTAAAGAGCAGGTTCACTTGGTTAACTGAGAGTGAGCTGTCATGGTTTGAATATGCTTGGCCCAGGGAGTGGCACTGTTTGGAGGCGTGGCCTCTGTGTAGGTGTGTCCCTGGGGGTGGGGTGGGGTGAAGTTGGGGGTGGAGGGTGGAGGGTGGAGGGTGGGGGGGATGGGGGAGGTAGGGGGTGGGGAGGTGGAGGTGAGGGGGTGGGCTTTAAGAGCCTCCTCCGAGCTGGCTGGAAGTCAGTCTTAGATGTGGAACTCTCAGCTCTGCCGACACCATGCATTAAGAAGGTGGAAGAGCTGATGAACGAGTCCTGGAGTGTGTTGAACACAGGATGAAAAAGCTGAAGGGGCAGGGTGAGAATGGAAAGGACACGACAGGTCAGGGGCAGGGAGGGCTATGCTGGGTAAGGCCATTGCCAGCAGCACACTGGGGCTTGACTGTGGTCTCTGAAGTCACGGCGTGTTTTTAAGCAGAGAGACTCAGTCACTGGAAATAAAGCACCATCTTTTTTCTTTTCTCTCTCTCTCTCTCTCTCCAGGGTTTCTCTGTGTAGCCCTGGCTGTCCTGAAACTTTGTCTGTAGACCAGGCTGGCCCTGAACTTAAGAGATCTGCCTGCCTCTACCTCTATGAAATTGAATGCCTGCACTACCATCACCACCAGGCTTAGCACCATTTTCTTTACAGAAAAAAATAGTGGGCTGGTTGATCTGTGGCTTGTGAGGCTCGCTCCTTTGTTTTTTTGCTTACATTTTTGTCACCGTTAAGTGATGACACTTTAATTCAGATATAGTCTCTAGCTCTTGAACGGCTCACCACATTCCAAAATGGCTGGAAGTCTAAAAGTAAGGTCCAAGTAGAAATCACTAAACTTTCTCACATAGACCAAAACAGTGTGTGAAGGAACTTATCAACTCACTAAATCGTCCCTTTTCATCTCGCATCCTTCTTCCCAGTGGGCCAGGAGTTTCAAGACAGACATAATCAATGCTCTGCCCATCCTCGGGGCAATGGGCTTCTTAGGGCCTTCTTTTCTCCTAGCTTAGACAATGGACCTATAATTTTGTGTAAGTAGGTGGTTGAGTACACAAAGGATTGGGGGAAGGGTACCACGAGTCTTTAAAACTATTCTTGGTAAAAGTACCATAGGCTTGAGGTCAGGTAGGTAGACAGTGCCTACTATGAAACTGGACTCCGGCTGCCTCAGGCAGATAGCTGCTCCTAGGTAAGATGCTCTGCACAGAGCCTGTGGCACAGGTCTGTTGAGGTGCTTGTTCCAGGCCGCATAAGATTACTGTCGCTGGCTGCTGCCATTTGAAAATTCTATCAGAACATTAGGGAGAATTCTTATAAGATAATTTCATGCCTTATTTACCTAAAAGGAGAAGAAATTAGTTAAGACTCCTGCCTAGAACTACAGGCATTTTCATTATTGTTTTTTTAACATATTCAGCTGCTTAGGGCCTTGTAGGTCTGAGGATCTGGGATGATTTTTTTTTCCTTACCTGGCCAAGTCAAACACATCATTTACCACTAAAAGCAGTGAATTTCCAACTAAGCCTGTCCTCCCTTTCCAAGTCTTGGCTGCCGTGGACTGTCCCGGCCCTGGTTTCAGCTGCAGACTGCCTTCACCTCCTGGGGCAGCTCAGAAACCCACCTGTGTTTTCCTTTCTCCCCCAACTCTTCTTTCCTCCGACATCCCTCCATCCCAAAGCAAAAGGCCTGTACAGGAGTGTACGAGTCAGCCAAGCGGCTCCACAATTTTTTTTTCCCAGTTTGGAGCAACTGGCTACTTCTTGTTTTCTCTGGGAGTCACACACAGACTGTGCCAGACTGGTGTGTGTTGGGGGGTTGGGGATGCTACTACAGGAAGAAAAAAAAATCCCTGACCTTAGAACGTGCTTCTAAGCATGCCAGTGAGTCAAAGACAGCATGGAGAACAGCCTGGAATAACAGAAGCTGGATAGTTAATGTTGTTGTTGGTGGTGGTGGGGTGGTGGGGGGCTAGCTTAGTGGGTAAAGGCAGTACCTGCTCTTCCAGAGGGCCCAGGTTTGATCCCAAGCATCTATACAACCATTTGTAATTCTAGTTCCAGGGGATCCTCTGTTACCTTCTGGTCTCCTTGGGCACCAGGCATGCACATGGTATGCAGATGTATGTGCAGGCCGAACCCCCATATGTATAAAAATAAAAAAACTAAAAAAAACTTGATAGTATTCACTATGGAAGATTCTTCGTCCTTCCAGACAGGGGCCCTGGGTCTGCCCACCATGTGGCCAACTGAATTCAACTGTTAAAGGCTTGAGCGCGTGGCTTATAAAGATTTAAAACATTAAAGATAAAGGCAGAGCCACGTGCATTCTTTAAGATTCAATTCCTGAGTCTTTTCCAGTAATCCCACCACCCAAATTGAAATAAATAATTGCTAGTCATTCAGCCCCCATTGAAACCTGTGCACATTTCTGTCGGACAATTTAGAGGGCCAAATGAAAGGTTATTTTCTTCATTAAACAGAAAGAACCTCAATAGCTGAGACCAGATCTTTCTGGGATGCAATGGAGATTCTAAAGACATCCCAGTTAAGACATCGGCCTTCAAAATGTCCAAATGGAGAAGTCAACACTGGGGAAAGTCATGGTTTGAAGCTTCCCAAGATGGGCTCACTGATTTTCATTTTGCTTTACTGAATGATGTGTTTAAGGATAGAATACATTGTTAGGCAGTGAGTGTCTAAGGAAGAAACTAAATTAAAGTGGGCTAGATAATGAATCGAGTCAGTAGGATATGTTACAGGAAGAGCAGCATGGTGATAGATGGAGATAAAGGTCTTGGGATCGTTGGTTAGCATGCATACTTCCTTTTCTTTTAGCCTCTCTACCGCTCTGTTCTAAAAGAAGGTTAGAGAGGCTAGTAAATATAGTATAAGTGTTAAAATGAATTTAAAGTAAAAAAAAAAATCAAGACACAAAATGCAAATAAAATATCAATAAATTAAACTTCATAATTGGCCTTAATGAGATTGTTGAATGTGTCCAAAGCAATCCCTGAAAACACACAGGTGCCAAGCCAAGAAGGCCGCATGAAGCTGGTGTCTTTATTCTATTTTTGGCTGTCAACTTGACCACATCTGGCATTAACTAAAACCCAAATGGCTGGGTACACCTGTGAGGGCTTTTGTTGTTGTTGTTGTTGTTTTTGTTGTTGTTGCTGTTGTTGTCTTAATTAAATCATTTGAACTGGGAAGACCCACTTCTAATCCACATCTTTGAAGTGGGAAGATCCACCTTTAATCTGGGCTACACCTCTGCTGGCAATCTTCATAAAGAGCCCCCGAAAAGGGATGCTTGCTGTCGTGTCTGCTTGCTTTCATTCTTCCTTGCAGGCAATAGGGTCTACTTCTTGAGGATTGTTTATACATGAAGACCAGCTAAGAGATCCAGCTTCATGGACTGAACAACTACTAGATCCTTGGATCTTCCTTTCAGGGCCACTGTGACTAACCAGAGCGCAGCGCTGAGAATCTCACAGGAGAAACTGAGGGACAGTAACAAGTCTGGATTCCCCAGCTGTCTGCTGTTGATTCTGGGGCACAGTGGAAGTTATTGGTTAAGCCACAGAGAATTGTAGCAGTGTAGTCAAATGTTTTGGGAAAGGAAAAGGAAGGAAGGAAGGAAGGAAGGAAGGAAGGAAGGAAGGAAGGAAGGAAGGAAGGAAGGAAGGAAGGAAGGAGGAAGGAAGGAAGGAAGGAAGGAGGAAGGAAGGAAGGAAGGAAGGAAGGAAGGAAGGAAGGAAGGAAGAAGGAAGGAAGGAAGGGAAAGAGGGAGGGAAAGAGGAAGGGAGGAAAGAGGGAGGGACGGAGGGAGGGAGGGAGGAGCAAGCTCAGAGTCATAGGCATTTAGATATCAAATGTCAGGCTGTCCAGGAGACCTGAAGAAAGGCTTTAGTGGTGGAAGAACATGACCAAAAAGCAAGGTTAGGTTAAACCACTGGTTCTTAACCCTCCTAATGCTTCGACCCTTTCATACAGTTCTTATGTTGTGGTGACCACCAACTGTAAAAAAATGATTTCTGTTGCTACTTCATAACTGTAATTTCGCTACTGTTATGAATCATAATGAAAATATCTGTGTTTTCTGATGGCCTTGAGGCGGTCCGTGGGAGAGGGTCACAAGGGGTTGTGACCCACAGGCTGAGAACTGTTGAGTCAAACAAGAAAGAAAATTCTCCACAGGGCACAGTTAAAGTAAATGGTTCCCACCGACACGGGGCAGTAGGTGGGGAAGACATGGGTGAAACTCCTCAAGGACTTCGGACTTCTAGCTCTATTTTTTACCAAAAGCTTGAAGCTGATGCTGCCTGGTCAGGATGGAGCCGACCTCCCAGCATCAACACAGGAGAACCAGAGGCCTGGGCCAGCAGAGTGCTCAAGCCTCCCTATCCTTGACTCCCCCAGCCAGATCCTTGCCTCTCCCCTGTAAGGCTCTCAGCGCTCTCTAGAAGGAAGCCAAGATGAGGCAGGTTGCCAGAGAGGCCACACAGCATTGCTTTGTGCGATGATGACCTACGATGATGGACGTATGAAGGAAGGCCCCCGAGGAGGCCTTAAACACACTCTCCTGCTCTGCCTGCTTCTAGATGCAGGGGGTGCCATTGACAATCTCATCTATAGAGACCAGTCTCCTTGTCCACCAGCCAGTCGACAAAACACAGATCCATTCTGCTCAGGAATGTGTTCTAAGAAACTTAATCTACCTGCTGACTCTGGGCCAGACCTTCCAGTGGCATTAACCCAAAGACAGCACCCCATTCTCTGTCCCCCACCAGCCCTCCTGGCAGCCCAAGGCTCCCTCCTTTAATCCTGGGAGGCTGCAGTTTACCCTTCCCCTACTCCCTCCTCAGCAGGACACCCACCCCACCTGCTCACCCCATTCCCCCAAGTTCTCCTTCTTTTTAGTCAGACTCAAACATTTCACTTCGGATTCTCGTCTGATTGACAAGTTCTTGGCTTTCAAGTGAGCCCAGCTCCACTTCAGCACACGCCCTTCTCTGCCAACACACATCCCTTCAAGCACCAGAGAAAGCAGGAGCCAGGAATTTTTTTTTTTTTAAAGAAAATAAAGACAGTAAATTGAATCTCCTCACACACAGATCTATTTTGAATCAGAGAGGTCCAAACTAAACCACTTCTTCTCCAAGTCCCCTTTCTCCAAACACTAAAAGGTTCAGGCTAGCTTCTGATTAGGCTGGATAGACAACTAGGGAGTGCCTTCAGAGTCTGCAGACACACACTGATCATTCGCAGATAGAATCTCTCTTCTCGGGGCTCCTTTAAGGCACACATGTGGAAAGGTACATCTTATTTGCAATAAGGAACAACTCAAGCATAAACTGCCCAGCAACAGGAATACTTCAGTCCATTGTGGAAGAGTGCTACTGTAGGAGGGAGGGTAAGTGAGCTAGCTCAGGGCACGGTGGGGTGCGTAAGAGTGATGCTCACATGATATTACACATTAACACATATGCAGAAGCTCATTGGTCGTTTACTTAGGATCTAGACATCTTGTGCTTTACTGTTTGCATTTTATACTCACTGAAGCAGAGAGGTGAACTATCTACCACATGGCCAAAGGAAAATGCATGTCATATAGGGTCAAACAGGAAGGATAAGAATAGAAACGGTATTATTCACTAGTATTAGAACGACTGTTAATACAATTTTTAAATCCATTTTTCCTCCCAGTCACTTGGTTCCCAACAGCAACGACTCTGCGACTAATTATTATTAATGGTCTAGGCCATAAGCTTTGGCTCATTCCCTGACCCGCTTATAAGTTATTTAACCCATTTAACTTCTTCTATGTCTACAATTTGGTTAGTTGCCTCTCCTTCAGTCCTGGCCTGCTTCTTCCTTTGCTTCTCCTCTGCGCCTCTCTGAATTCATCTACCTGCTGGTTTCTTGTCAGTCTCCTCAATCTGTCATCTCCACTCTCTCCCTGCAGCTATTTCCCACAATCCTCTCTTTTTCTGCCACTGTCCCACCTTCTATTTCCTGCCTCAGCTCATTGGCCATTGGCTGTTTTATTGACAGGTGGTGCTAGAGATTCTTTCTACATTCAACAACATAAATAAATGGACATGGATAAGAACAGGAAGAGTATGTGCCAAAACGACAGGCAAGGTTGTGTGAAGATGGCAGACTTAGGGGCCATATCACTTTTTACATATTCAAAACTTCCTATAGTGCAATTAGAATTTTTAAGTTGGTAACAGGAAGTAGGGACTGCCCGATGCCAAGAAGCGTGGTTCTGATCTCGGCCCTGTTGATGTGATGCAATGATTCCTACCTACCTCTACTGTCCTCCTCTAAGCCTTATAGCCTTCCAGCATCCCCTACGCCCCACCACAAGCACAGCCAGAGGAAAGTGCCTAGCTATACTCTGCCCAGCACACAGCCTGCTCCTAGGGACCTGACGCTCAGAGTCAATGGCGCTCTTTCTGCTAAGAAGAAGAAGAGCAGCACCATGTGGAGTCAGGGTCAAGCTGAGGGAAACACTCTGCCTGTGCCCTGTAGGAAGGGGTAAAACTCGAGATTTCCTGTGAAATCAGGAGCACCACCAATGTAGTCCGGTTACGCTCTCCCACACTGATGTCCTCTGAGGGATCTAGAACCAGAGGCAGGATAGAGCCTTTCCCCCTTGCTCTTCTGCTCCCCAACACCTTGACATTCTTTCTGGGACTCACGATTCATGTACCCCAGTGATCTCAGATGACTTCAATAGACCTAGATTGCCCAAGTGTTCTCCCTTGGCTCTACAGTATAGGGGAGCTCATTTCCTAGAACTACATTAACCATAAGCCCATTGGTGACTGGGACACCGGAGCCCAAAGCAAGCTTATCAAGGGTAAGTAGACACTATGAAGTTATGAGAAAATAAGTCCTAGGGATCTCAAAGCTTATATCCAAACACATAAAGTCCTGACAAGTTTCCCTGCGTCCTACACTGTGGAAAAAGCCAAAATGGAAGCAATTCTTTGTTTCCTGGCTCTAAGCTCAATATACAAGAAGAAGTATTAAGGCTGCTCCGCTGGGTTCAGGAAAGTATGTGATCGGTAATGGTCACAAAGAACTTATGAATGGAGGACTGGGAATCAGATAATAAATACCCTATGCATAGGACATTGTACATCAAGTGTCAATCACATACAAAGGTCGTGTGTCATACTGTCCCATACAATATGGCCTAAGATAACAACTTGAGGAGAGTATATAGAGTGACAACTAGCATCACCTGACCCTGGTGAGGCCTCTCATCCAGCTGCGACTATCAAGATACTAGACCCTCACTTTTTTTTATTGGAGGCTTATAACACATACTTAAATTGTTTATACAACTTATGTCCCACTTAAGACCGTGTAGCAAGAAATACAAGGGAACTGAGTCAACCAGAATCACCATTGTGTGTGGAGTGGGTGGGAGGGAGGCTATAGGCCATTTAGCTCTTGGCTTCCATACATTGGCCTGAGGACGTATGTTTTTTGTAATGTAATAATCACAGAAAATAGAGATGAGCAAAGATGAATTCAACATCACAAGCAGAATGCCTACAGACAATGACATCAATTAACTATCTCACACTGAGAGCAGCAATATAAGAAAAGAGAGGCCCCAAAGAGAAGACACTGGAGAGAGAGAGAAAAGGCAGAGTGTGGGTTTTGAGTGAGCACCCTCTCCTCCTTATTTCTCTTCTCTTTATCCAGCTGTTAGAACTTGGCATTTGTTCAGAAATTTCTATTTATGGTTTGGTAGGGTGCCTCAGTGGTACATTCACCTAGCACTGAACATGATGACCTGTGTTCCATCCTCCTAGGACCCACAGGTGGAAGAAGAGAACTGACTCCTACAAGTTATCCTTTGGCCTTTACCTGTTTATAGTTTCGCCTCTCTCTCTCTCTCTCTCTCTCTCTCTCTCTCTCTCTCTCTCTCTCTCACACACACACACACACACACACACACGCTCACACATGTACACACACACACACATACAAATTATAATGAAAAATTAAATAACTTATATTCCAGGCATTAGGAATATGCTGAGGCCAAGTTTGGAGTGCGAAGGCTCTCTCCTTAGCCCTGCTTATAAAACCCTGACTGAAATCACTCTGAAGATAAGGGAAGAGGCGAGGGCTACCCAGGAAGCAGGTGTCATATCTTGTCTAAAACAAATGACCAAGTGGAAAGGTGGTGCCAATTCTGGGCCCCCAGAACAGTTCACTCCCTGTAGATGTCCCACAGATCACCCTACTCTGAGGAGAACTTCTCTAGGACACCACAGTCCCCAAGAGTATTGAGCAGTCACCATGTTACCCTGGAAAATATCAGCAGTTGGGGACCCTTTAATGCTATGACTAACAGAGTAGGTAGGTGTCTCTTCTCCCACAACTAAGCTGGCTGGCAACTCCCAACTCTTCTGATGGCTACCTCCGGCCTTTGTTCCTGTGAACAATAAGGCTCCTCACCTCGACTACTGACACAGCCCCAACGCGGTTTTCACCTGACTCCCAACACAGACTCGCCAGTCTGAAGGCAGGCAACCCGCTGAGACCTGGAGCCAAAGAAAATTCACAGCCCCGCCTTTGATGTGACCGACTTCTGGGAGGGGTGGTCGATTCCCCAATGACTATATAACTTGCCTTAAAAATATTAAAGTCAGTCTTGACCGGAATTACCACCTTGACTCAAATCTTTTTCGCCTTAACCTCAAAATTCTCTTTCAGGCCACCCAGTTCACATGTAGCCGCTGGCGGTCTACAGGCAGGGATAGGAGAAGAGAGAGAATGGGAGAAGGTGACACCATATGACACAGAGTAGCAAAGAGGTACACTCACTGGCTAGTGTCACCGTGGCTGGCACACTGGCCACAGCTCCCGCAGGCATCCGAGCCACACACTGGTACCGTCCCACAGTATGGTTGTTGAGGGCAGCAATGACAAGGGTCCCACGGGTGATGAGGACCCCCAGGGCATCATCGGAGCCATTCAGCTCCTTCCCGTTGAAGCGCCAAGTCACGTTCACCCATGGTGGCTCCACCACACAGCCCAGGATCACAGTTCCTCCGAGCTTCTGGACAGTGGACGTGGGCTGGATCGTGACCTGAGGAACCTCACCTGGAAAAAGAACACGACTGCAGCAGTGAGCTGAGGTCCCTCACTGAGCGGTGAGAAACTGCCATCATTGCCACCACTACCGCCACCACCACCGCCACCACCACTGCCACCACCACCGCCACCACCTCCGCCACCACCACCACCACCACCACCACCACCACCACCGCTGCCACCACCACCACCGCTGCCGCCGCCATCACTGCTACTGCCACCACCACCACCGCTACCATCACTGGCACCACCACCTTTTGAGAAGCTCTAGATGGCACCTAGGCAAGCCACTCCTCCCCCAGTAACCTACCTACCTGTGCCCAGTCCCCACTCCACCTGTCTCCAGAAAGTCCCCTTGCTACGTAAGTGGTAATGCAGTGTAAAAGCAAGACTCCGGAGTTAGACAGACCTGGACTGAATCTAATGCCGCTACCTCATAACTGTGTAATTCTGGCCTTTCTGTACACGGAGGCTCGTAATGCCTGCCTCAAAGCACTCTTGTAATGCTGACAGAGTATGCAAATGCATACCCTTTGCTCATACCATAAATGCACAAGACAGGCAGGTGTTTTTAATACTCCTCGTCTTCTACTAGTATGTATTTGACATTACTAAAATGCAAAACTACAACCAATATGGTATTGTCTAAACACTTTTCATATGGGGTACTAGCATCGTACACCCTGAAGGTCAGTAGAGAGGTGTGGCATTCCTAAGTGCCCTAAACGGCTTCACGCCTTCACCTGAAATTAGGACAAAGTGTTCTTCTGCGGGGTGGAGGGGCAGACTGAGAACGGAAGGAAAACACTCACTCAAATCAGCCAGGCAGCCTGCTGTGGCCAAGAGAAGCCAAAGCAGTGTGAGCATAGGCCGCTCTCCTCCTTGGCACGGCGTCATCTTCCCACGACGTATGGTGTGTCACAGAGGGTTCCAGGCCAAAGTCCCATAAGCCACGAGTGAGGCGAGTAGAGATACTGCCGCCCCCTGCAATCCTGTTGTGAGAGAAATCGGGAGAACGTCCATGGTGAGAATATCGGGCGCTTGACCCGTCCCTCGACCCCACCCCATCACACTTGCAGGAAGCAGCCAAAGTGGCCGTGCCACTGGAGGACCAATGGCGCTCTTCAGGACGTATCCTCATCTGAAGGATGCGTCTTATCAGGATGCCTCCTGCATCAGGAGGAAACAATGCTAGAGCCTTGTCTAGGGACCCACAGCCCTAGGTATGGAGGGGCTGAGAACTAGAAAGGCCACACGGGGCGGTGAGTATCTATGTTGGTGAGTGCAAACATGGGGAACAGACAGAACCATCCTTCTCTTCACCGTCAGAAGTGTGTATCCATGGCTATATAGCATTCCGTGTTGTAGTGTAGAACACTGTTGGACAACGCTGTTAGATGTAAACTGCGTTCCTCTTGGGGCAATGTTCCTCATTAATGACTCCTAGCATCGCAATGATCCCTGAAAGCCTTCCTTCTCCCATACTCCCCCAAACCGCACCTGTGTACTTCGGAATTTTTATTCTCAAAATAAACCTGCCTTCCTAAGCTTGTCAACAGTGTCTATTGGCCCAAGCACAAACACAGATACCGGTGCCGTGTCAGCCAGAACTGTGTAGACCTTTATCTCCCTTGGTATTGCCTTGATTGCACTTCTCTCTGCCTGTGGGGCTAGAATTCCGGGGCTCCATGATTCACAGGGCTGCATCTTTATCCAGGACAATAGTCCTCTTTCAATTCTGACCGCACTGCCCTTTAATACAGTCCTAAAATCTTCCATTCTCCTCTTCCATGATTATTCCTCTCTCTCTCTCTCTCTCTCTCTCTCTCTCTCTCTCTCTCTCTCTCTCTCTCTCTCTGTGTGTGTGTGTGTGTGTGTGTGTGTGTGTGTGTGTGTGTGTGTTTACCAAGGCAAGATCTGCCACTGAATCCAGAGCTCACCGATTTGGTAAATCTACGGAACCTAGACAGCCAGGTTGCCCTGAGGATCCCATCTCTACGTCTTGAGCACTGGGATTACAGGCAGGCTATGACACCCATGTGTCTGTCTTTTGTGATCGATGGGGTCTGAATTCCACCTTATCCACAGAGCCAGCTCCCCAGCCAAGGAAACGGTCTGACTGAAAACGGGCTTCATAATCTTATTCTTGAGATTCTCAAAATGTTAATTAAGGTTGACAGCTGGGAGAGGGATAAGGTTAAACTCAAAAGTCACATCAGCTTGGGCCTTCAGCAGGATTCCTCTTTAACATTCTCATGCAAAAATGTGTTTGTTTAAAAGGCTGAGTTGAGAATTTTGACACACTATGGAAACTTGTGCTCCCGTTAAAATAATTTAATAAACCCAAGGGCTGTTACTCATGAGGTGAAGCTAGTTCACGCATAGGATGAGTGCTGCTGGAGACGGAGGGTGTGAGAGATCTCCTGCTCCTGCTCCAGAGGCAGCTACACCTCACACAAGAGGAATGCTCTCTCTCATCACTGGCAAGCCAACCCTGTGAGGTAGGGGACCATGCTCTCTACTTTACAGCTGAAGAAACTGAGAACCAGAAACTTGCCAGTGCATGGCTGTGAGGCAGTATGCCTGGGGTGAAATCCGCACCGGCTGCCTCCGGAGCCCTGCGCTCTCTGCTACTGAGGCAATCCTCCCTACCTTTCCTATCAGGACTCTGAACCACTGGTTTTTATTTTATTTTTTTAAAGAGATTTGAAATAAGATTATGACCACATAGTGATTCCTAGAGGAAACACCTTACCAAAAAATATAACTTTCTATATCATTTCAACTTTTCAGATCATTGGGGTTATTTTAAAGATTTATGTATATGAGTACACCATTGCTGTCTTCAGACACACCAGAGGAGGGCATCAGATCCCATTACAAATGGTTGTGAGCCTCCAAATGGTTGCCAGGAATTGAACTCAGGACCTCTAGTTAGTGTTCTTAACCATTGAGCCTCATTTTTAAGATTCCTCTTGACATTCCTCCATGAGACCATGTATTAAAATAGTACCCCGCATGAGTTCCTAGTTACAGGGTTTCTTTTTTAAGGGAACTAATTCGTTCATGGCATGCCCCAGTTTCTCCATCTCCTTAAGGAGACTGGCACCAACCTTCTTCCTAGCCCAGAAAAGACAGATGTGGAGAGGGCTAGAAAGAGAGGGAATAAGAACAAGGAACAGTAAGTAGCAGAGTGGGGCAGGCAGTCAAGGCCGGCCAAGGGCTGCTTCTAGTGCGCACAGAGGTGCGGGGTTGTAGAATGGACGAAGGTTTCACTGAGGAAACTCGGTCCAAGCCCCTACTGCTTTAAGAGCACAGGCCAAACAATTCCCCTTACTCCTGCGCCCTTGGTAATTTATACAGCTCAAAATGGAAGCAGCTCTCACTAATGCTGCCAGCCACCATCCTGGCTTTTCTTTTTTTAAAGGCAACAATGAAAAGAGACCTGATGTGGTAGAGGGAGTGGAAGAGGAGAGAGGAAGCAGGAAGGAGCTGACCCCAAGGACAGATTCTGGGGTCTCCTTTTGTAAAAGTAGAATTGTGACTAGAAAAAAAGCCACCACCACCACCAACACAACAACAACAACAGTCGTGTGGCCCTGAAGGTTTTCTCTGACTGGCTAGGGAAACTGAGTTCCGAGTAATCATTTGAGACAGGGTCTCACGCTGGAACTCAAGGTGGCCTGCAGCCCACTATGTAGCTCAGGCTGGTCTTGAACTCAAAGCAGCTGCTCTGCCTCGACTGCTTAACACCTTTCAGGGTTATGATCCATCAACCGCATCTGGCTTAGATTCATTTTACCTTGGCTTTTTATTTTATTTTTAATTTGTAGTGTTAGGAACTGAACCCCAGAGTCTGGCACAGGACAGGCTCGTTCTCTACCGTGGAACTATAGTCGCTAATGTTCGACTGTTTTGAGATGTGCTGGGGACTGAGCCAAGAACCTTACGGATTTTATATTGTGGGCACTTCAGACACTTCCTAGACCAAAGTGCCTACTGCCCTTGATCACATAACGATTCTAAAGGTGTGAATTTTAGAGAATCTTATTTAAAAACATACAAACACATATCTGTATGTCTATATCCATCCTTTCTATTACCTATCTTAGATCTATTATCCATCTATCACAGATCCATCTTCTATCTACCTACCTATGATATATATGAATGTGTATGTGTGTGTGTGTGTGTGTGTGTGTGTGTGTGTGTGTGGTGTGTGTGTGTGTGGTGTGTGTGTGTGTGTATATATATATATATATATATATATCCTCAGGGTCTCCAGGAGGCTGCCGAGGAGGGGGCTATTTGGAAATATTAATGGTAATCTACTGTCTGCTTTGATTTTAAGTTAGAGATGTCTCCTAAGAACCTTTTTAAAAGTATGCTCAGACGCCACAAAATCTGAATGCATTC